>NC_135705.1:9819181-10131126 GCF_964276395.1 Gasterosteus aculeatus
ATATTTTTATTTTAATTTAAAGGCAAACAAAAGACAATAGGCTTAGATTAAGTGCATTGATCAGCGGACACCTTGTCAGCTTCACAAATGTAAACCAAGTGTCTTTGCTAACGTGCATCCTCGCTCAATGTTGCCCCCCTTCCGCATCCATCAGACTTCACCTCGTCTCCAATAAGCTGCTCCCTGGGGTCTGGTGCGCACCTATGTTGCCATGGAGACGACCTGGTCCTGCAGTGATGGGCAGCTGTACTGAAGGGGTGTGTTTCCACTTGGAGCTTTATATGCTCGCGCTTCTCTGAAACGTCTCTTACAAACGTGACGACGATACAACCCAAACAGAAGTTTTTGATGGTTTTCCTCTCCTGTTAAGTTGGTAAGAGCCTTAATGAGCTGTTTATCATCTTGTTATCACAGATCATTTCAGATGAAGGAAAGCAGTTGGTTGAATGGTGTTCATCTTTAATAAAAGGATAGAAGTTTGTTGAAATAGTGCTACATATGCTACAACCTCATTTGATTTATTCTTAGTTTTAGAGGACATCCAGTGGAAATCCGATAAACCAGCAGATAATTAGGCAGGAGGATTAGGAGTGAGGGGCGACCCAGAGACTGACAGCTGACATCTTGCTGTAGGACGCTTCGTCGGTTCACCTCTGCTCAGCCATTGATTGGTCGCTGCTGCTTTTGTCTTATCTGTGAGTACATGTGCTGCAGCAGCCTGGACTACTGAGGGAACAGGCGAGAGACAGACAGAGGCATGTCCTCATGAATCCCAAATGCCAATAATCATTAGGGATTCAAAGAAAAAAGAACAGTGAAGTGGGGGATTAGTTCAACGACTGGAACTTATTATAATACAGGGACAGAGAGACAGTGAATTAAGGTCTGGATGAGGGTTGCGTTTCTGTCTGTGTGTGTCTGCTTTTCTTGGGTATTTGGCTCTGCAGTGTAGAATCCACATACTGCAGAGCTGAGTTGGGGATTAGTTTAGGGAAATTTGGCTCCGAGTGGCTTTTGTCTGGTGTGTATGTGTGTGTGCGTCTATACTCAGTTTGTGTGTCGTACTGCACCGTCATGTAAATGCCTGAAGATGTCATTTTTGAAATGTTTAACACCTTCTGAGGCTGGTTGCAATTTATTATTTATCCCCATTACACAGAGTTGTGTAGTTCTTCCCTCCATGTTTTTGGATACTGGTGCAATGACTGTGAAGTGGAATCTTTACTTCTCAAAGATTCAGTAAAACACTGACCTGCATGCTAAACGTGCTTTTAATTATCAGTAGGGAATAATTGCGTCAATATTTAAGATCCGGTTTTAGCCTGTTAAGTTCAGTTTTACATCTATAGAGGAAGTGTTTTTTTCTTTTATCTACATTTCCACCTTGCATGTAGACTGAGATGGAAGCTCTCATTGCATGCATTTATTTCGTGCTCTGTGAACTAAACTACTGCAAAGACACTTCGCATACGGTGCGATGATGAGTGTGCAGCTTGAACACAGCTGCCAAACCCACGGTTTTGTCTTTGAGCGTAAAAGGTCAAAGGTCCGGCATCTTCAACATCCCGCTATTGTTTTCGGAGGGTTTCCTGTGTGTCTACTGTGCTTTCAATTCCTGTCCTCAAACATTGCAAAGGAAATTATGTTGCGGAGCAGGTGTCTAGTGGAAGGGGACGTGGTCTTGATATATAGTGTGTCCTCCCATAAAATGTCATATACAGAATTCGTTACAAGGAACAAAGTGATTTCCAGAGCGGCAGCGGTGGACAGCAGAAGATTAAAACTTGACCTTAGACCTACTGCAGATTTAATCCTAATAATACACAATAAATGAATATAAATGCATATGAACACACATGTTCACTATCCCCAAAAACATTCAACTTGAGGAATTGTTATAAACAGAATGCAATTAATACTTTACATTATAAAAGGCTTTTTATCTTTCATTGCACACAACTCACCTGAGACAATGAGACATATCTGGAGCCGTCTAATTCATTTTTGGTTTGCTTTTAAACCAAGACTAAACAATTTTCATTGTTTCAATTCAATTATGGTTTCATTTATCCTATCCTGTTACAACAACAACAAATTCAATCTAAGCACAGGAGCTGCTTCTCATCTTCCATATTTCTTTGCAGCCACGGAGTCGTGTTGGGTCAAACTTAACTATTGAATCCCGTTTATCACATAAATCAAACCTGACAAGGGATTTTAAATACGTGTGTCCAAACCAAATATAAATGACATGCTGAGCGCTACCCACTACAATATTATGTGTGCCGGGTGCATGAACATAACGCATAGACGCACAGCCGCGGGAGTATAAACCAAGCTGAAAGTGGGGTATCCATGTTTAGCGTCTGTGTGGGTTTAAACCCCGGTTTTCTTCATGTCAGAGAGGAATGGAGGTATGAGGAGGTGGCTGTAGTTCAAGAGAAATGTACGCCGAGGTTGTGTATAGATCACATACGTTGTGTCATAAATAAATATTTTGAACCGCTTTAAAAGCACCTGAAGCCTTTTGAAGGCATGCTCTGTATCAAACTATTCACTGTGGGTTTTATTTACTATGTAAACGCTGGTCTTTTTCTATTTCTCCACTTCATGGAAGACAAATCCATCTCTTCGAATATATTAATAGTGCACAGGACTTATGTTGGTGGTAGATAAAGCACCAAGTACCGATCATTTCTCCTTTAGCTTCCTGCCTACATTTACATTCCCCTCATTGAAGAACCGCAGAGGGGTCCCTCACTTTGTAGAAACCGCAGCCAGCGAAGCCACTCAAAGAGCTAAGAATACTCTGGGAATAATTCTCCAATTGCTCATGGTTTCTTAGAGGGCAAGGCACACTACTGTTGTGCGTGACCTATTTTTCAAAACTCATCTCCCAAAATGTAGAGCTGCAGCTGCTGGTTCAGAGCAGTTCACTTTTCAAACCGCCCCCCCCCTGTCAATCATGCACATGGGTGTCACATTTACCTGGGGCATTTTTTCTTGACTTGCCTGCTTTGACGCTGTGTTTCACGTTTAAAGAGAAAACAGGAACAGAGAAAACAAACACTGCGTAGCGGGAACACACGACTGCTTCACTGCCAGGAATGAGGCCGTAAGTGGCATCTGTCCCTGAGCTCCGGTTCAGGGCTCCCACTAAAAACAGAGTTCTGAGCAGTCAGCGCTGGGGAGGAGAGGGACGCCCCTGGATGAAGGGGAGGGCTGGGACAGTGGTGAACCACAGAGTGAAGCACGCCACTTGATGCTGAGGCCAGGCGGCACGACATCACAGGGAGAAAAAAAACACGCTGGCCCCCAAGACACCACTGATTCACTTCAAATGGCAGGCTTCCCCACGCAGCGAGAGCCTGCACGCCGGACACCCGCAAGGAGCGCTTGGCTGACCAAATTACCCCCTCAACAGCGTGGAAACCCAATCTGTGTCACTGCAGAGGTTTTTGCCATCTAGTCAGCAGTTCTTCAAGAGTTCTTAATGTTTCGGGGTTCTAACTTACAATGACTCACGTTGTGACTCAAGCATGTTGCAACACGCAGGGACTTACTTTTAGGAAGTTACTTTTTTCCACTGCTGGTTTTAAGAGCAAGTAAACACACGACTGCAAGAAGTAAATTTGCAATGAGGAAAAGGTTGATAAGCTGGTCAATTAAATTATGTTCAAAGCATCATCTGATCATGATTTCTGTTGTCTTTATTGCTTTGAACAAAGGAATTCAAACATTTATTAAGAACCTAAAATAAAACACACAAGATAACATCAAAGAAATAAGACCCACGATAAAACCACAGCTGGATGTGCTGTAATCTTGACTTCTTGTCATTTAATTTTACTGCTCAGCTTGATTCAGGAAATGTACTGAGGCAAGTGGTGTTTGCATGTGACAAAAGAACGCCTTTAATATGAGTTGATTAAACCACATTTTGATATTCTATTAGAATGCGCTGATTAGATCAGGAGCTCTCCTTCCTCTTGAGAAGTGACACCACATCCTGCTTGAAATAGCTTCTTCCATCCTCTTGTGTTTCTGTTCTCCTAAATAGGCCTCTGTTCCTGAGCAGAGGAATGTTATGTTGCTGATGACAGCAGTACAAAGAGGGATCAGGTATCTCTCATGGGTTCCCACTGGCATGGAGGATAGTGCGCCTGGCAGCATCGGGTTCCTCTGAAGGAAAAATGCTGCTGCTGTACTCACTCAAGTGGGAGGGTGCATTAGCTTCTCATTAAACCAGCTTGATCCCACAGTAGGTCTTTAGTGTAGACGCCTCTCATACAACATGGGTCATCGTACAGTCCCATCTTAAAGGTTGCTGAAAAAATGTTTTCTTGTTACTTGTCAATGAACATGTGTCAAAAGTGAGAAAAATGTTTTTCAATGGCAAAGAATGATGTCATAATATGAAATGTTGTTTTTTAGCAAACAGCAAAAACAGTATTGTTGTCTCCTGTTTTGTTGGACAGAGATCCGTAACCAGCTGGTGGAGCAGTTCAAATGCTTGGAGCAACAGTCTGAGTCTCGTATCCAGCTGCTGCAGGACCTGCAGGAGTTCTTCCGCCGCAAAGCAGAGATTGAACTGGAATATTCACGCAGTTTAGAGAAATTGGCCGAGAGGTTCTCCTCCAAGATCCGCTGCTCCAGGGAACACCAACAGTTCAAGTGAGTTTCCCTCTCTGCTGATCAACGGAGGCCGCTAGAGTGTCTGTGCATCCCTCTTTATTATAGTATAATTACAAATTGGAAATTCCAAACTTATTTATTTTCTACTATGTGCACCTTTAGTTCAAGACTGCTGTCCTTTACTGCCGTATGTTTGCTGTTTGAGTGAAAAACATAGGTCAGGTGGGGCCTACTTCATCAGCCTTAAGTGAGACCTGCAGGCTTTCTCTCAAAGCCCAGGTCAAAATAAAGCCCACACATGACTCGCCACCACGCGTTAAGCTTATTTCTATGCTACATTAATAACCAAAAGCAAACTCGGCGACAGAGCGACATTTTTATCTTATCTGGATTTCTCCTACTGGACGGTAAGAAGACATTGTTTAGAGAGATATCAAAGCGAGAAAGCATAACTGGGACATTAAAGTAATGTCAATAAAAATTGGATTTTAGGAAAATGAAGGGGGACGTGTGTAGGCACTGTTCTGTTCTCATTCTCTGTGGATATTAGGCCCTAGTTTACATGTTTTAGTTTGAAATCAGCAGATTTTTCATATTCATTTCCCTAAATGTTTTCCTGGTTTAAATGTTGTTTGGGTTTTTTCAACGTGTACCAGACCACAGTGATGTGTATGCCAAGTGCCTCTCTTCTCCCCTAAACACTCACTATTTATAACTGTGAGACCCAGCCCTGCTGCTAATCACAGTGTCTTGTTTGATTACAGCGCAGAAGCACACAACAAAACTCTCCATTATGATTATGTACTTTTGAAAAATATCTATCATTACGGTCAAGATCTCTATGACGTCTTCAAAGGTCAATTGGTTCAGCCACGCTGATGAGGATGCAGTTCATTAAGGAAGTTAAATACTTTTAAGTGCTTCACATACAAATTCAATGCAAGCCACGTTATAATCTCGCACTTAACTTCATAGAAGAAACCTTTGATGAAGCTTTGTGCTTCATTATGTTTATAGTGGCACACATTATGTGCAAATACAGCATGCTCTGTATCAGGAAACAGGCTATAGAGATAGAGATGGCTATTAAGTTAAAAACCATTTAAGGTATCCAAGGAGGGAAAACAGTCTTATATATCTCATATGGTTTGTGTTTGCTAGATGGATCTTTGTCACCTTATTTCTGTAATGTTAAGGACTAACAAGGAGGAATTAGTTGTGACAACTTAAATGTTAGAGTGGTCAAACTATCATAGTACATTGTACTGAAATATTTAAAAGTATGTTGTACAATTAAGTACAGTAAGAGTACTTTTACTTTTATTGGTCTTTTCAGAGAAAGTGAAGCCATTAGTGAAGAACAAAGGCAAAAGGCATAACTGGATCTTAGGACGTAACAAATACCATTAAATGTCATCACAGCCATGACCCCGTCTTGACCCATTTAGATTTAATTTCGGAATACACTGACGAAAAAGAGGTGTGCTCAGAAACCTCCACTAACTCATTGGTACATGACTCACGCAGGGAACAAAATTAAGCTCTGCAGCTGCTCAGATCAAGCACCCCGGGCTAACGGGCATGTTTGATGCAGTCTGGAAACTAAACCAGCTGTGATTTGGCAGCAGATCTCCGGCATGAATCTACACCAGCATATATTTAGTTCAACTCCAGCTCTAAATTTTGAAAGTGGTAACAGCAGGACTTTTCAATCGCGACATGAGTTACATTTAGAGGCCTTGCGAACTCAAATGCTCACTGACCTACTGCATGAAAATATTTGTACTCTTCTGCTTAAATAGACCAAAAAACACACAGCTAATACACAATACCGCATGTTGCATGCAGGACCTGTTTATCGGTCATCTGATCCACAAAAGCAGACATGCTTGTGCTTTCTTGCCTTTCTGATATGTTGGCATTTATACGTGAGACGCCAATAACACGAATTGAATGAGAAATGACTTTAGTTATGCAGAATTGTTAAATGTTAATTATAAATGCCAACTATATGGGTTACAGTTATTTTTACAAACCTGGTTTGATATCTTAAGAAATTTGCCTCACAATCAACATTTATTTATGCATAAAATGTCAGGGACTAATGAAAGTATTCATTTTACATTACAAAGGCCACCCAAGCAGACACACGTCTACACATTTCCGCAGTGCATTTGCCTACATGGACAAAACTTTCTGTATATTGAGCATTAAGAAAATATTTGAAAAATATTAATTCACAAATTGTTTCAAAATATGAAAAAGTTCAACAATGTAAAGAGCCAAATTGAAGAAATAATAATAAGTGACAGACCACAAAGGAAGTGTGGGTCAGCGGCTACTACACTTGCTTAACATTTAACATGATGTAATACTCGCCAAGCTGAAAGTTTACGTTACACATCATTCATACCACGCACGCACTCTATTATGTATTAGAATGAAAACCTTTATACTTTTCCCAGCTTAAAGCACACACGGGCTACATTAAATGTAAACTGAGCACTATTTTGTGAAAAGTTAGTTTTTCAAACATAAACATGATTGCCCCTCGTCCCATTAACTCCAGATCTGAGCAGCCGGGTAACCACAAAGCCTGGCAATGAGCTGTGACTCTACCTGCACTGTGCCAGGCCTCCCACTTTAGTGCACAAGCCACCAAAACACCCCAAAGGCCTAAGCAAAAAAAACACCTGTTTGTCTAATAACAACTCTTCCGCACCAGCAAAAACATCAGAAAATATTTATATATAGTAAATATTCAGTCTCTGTATTCCATCCAGTGGAGCGAATCTGAACTGTATCCTTTTTCAGTGACTGTCATTCATTGCAGTAAAGGTCGTTTCCTGTAAACTCAGTTTTGTACTGCAGAGGAGCCCTAGTTCCTGATTTCTACCGTTATTGCTTTAAGGGACATCCAAAAAATGGAACCAAAAGATAGTCATCTTGACCAGGACAGACTTCCATATGTGCTGGATCACAGCCCACAGTCTGCTGGCTGAACCCTCCCAGTGCAGACTCATTAGCACGCGGAATACCACAGTGATTTACAGCTACTGCAGCTACAGCTGCACCGCAGCAACCCGACCAAAGATCATTTTGCTTTTCCACTTACCTCATTTGCCTCAGTGAAAAGACACAGTGAAAGGTTAGCGAGATGCTGCATACTGCGGCTGCTGTGCCAGATAGTGCACCGCTTTCTTTTTCTTACTGCTTCATAGGTCCTGAGAGACAACAGCTAACGTCATTATAATTATGGATCAAGCATTTCAAGGTAGATCATGGACGACATTTAAAATGTACAAAATCAAATTAGAGTGGATTGGTATAATCTGTCTGTCATACGTACACACATATTCACACATAGCACCATTAAAAAGGCAACTCATGCAATATTGATATGGAGAGTAACCTGTCCTGTCTGGGAGAGATAAGACAGGGCTTGTGCTGATGTCCAAATCTGTCTTTTTGTTTGTGTGTGTGTGTATACAAATGGGTTTGGGATAAACTGGGGGAGAAAATTGTTTGTTATCTTTACAACACCTGATCTTTGTATAGTATATGTGAATTATTTTAGTTTTGAAGCTGCTTTTGCTCATTTCCATGTGACTGCTCCGTTCATTTCATGGTCAGCATGGCGCAGCTTTGAAAATGTATCGATTTTTTTTAGTTTCTTTTAAGAGGAGTGTGAAAGTCAAAATGCAATGGTTTTGTTATGACCGCTGAATAGCTCTTTGATTGTGCTACGTGCACTGGCACCTAACTACAATTGTCACTTTAGTCCCATAACCATGTCTCTTTGCTCAGTAGCTTGGAGGGACAAAGGGTAAAAGGTGAAAGTATTTCTCTTGAGGCTGGGTTTGTTTGAACACGATAGTCCATTCCCTAATTGTGTCAGGCTGACAAGTCCAGCTGGTTGAAGACAGCATGTGCAGCATCGATAGATTAGCTGGTGTATAGTTTGCTTTTCAGATCTTGTCAAACCCTTCATTGACTACTGTGCTTCACTCTCGTGCAGCTGTGCCTTATAAGATGTTGGCAGTGTGTCTCCTCACAAAAAAAGTGCTAAATGATGTGCAGATCAGTGCTGTAGCATATTGAAGGCGAGCTTAAAGGGGGGGGGGCAAAACAGATTTGAATGGCAAAGCTGGCTGCATGTGCCCACGTTCCCCTTGTCTTTT
Source organism: Gasterosteus aculeatus (assembly GCF_964276395.1). Classification (NCBI taxonomy): domain Eukaryota; kingdom Metazoa; phylum Chordata; class Actinopteri; order Perciformes; family Gasterosteidae; genus Gasterosteus; species Gasterosteus aculeatus. The sequence continues at coordinate 9,827,998 of NC_135705.1, forward strand.
GAAACGCTGTTTGGCTCCTTCTCCGTTTCTCTGGCTGTTTCATTGATAAGCAGCAGGCAGGCAGTGTGGAAGGGATTAAAGAACTTCACAGAGCCTGCATCATAGGCCCGGGTTTATTAGATGGTGGCATTCAGTGCAGCCATGACTAAAGCATATGTTCTGTATAATGCTTACTAGTTCAGGGTACGCACATTATGGAGACAGCTTGCCATCAGTTTATCCTTCAATCAAAGCTGTACACTCTTTTTTTGTACACACTTTTTTGTTGATGTGTTTATGCGTCTGCACGCTCCTCCATGCATTAATAGATTACACTGCACGGATGCGTGTCTGCGTCACAGAGACAGTGAAGCAGTGCCCAACAGCCAGGCATTGCTTTGCAGGATGAGACAGATGTAATAGGATGCGAGAAAAGCTTCACTCAACTCCTCCTCTTCCTTCTCACTTCTCTAGAGACTCTCAGAGCTCATTGTTTGCCTCCTGCATGTTAATGATATCCTGTGTATAAATACGGAGGGCATGAAGCCATCCAAAAGCAACCCTTTGGAAGGCTTCTAGATTAGTTGACCCACTGGCTCTTAACCGATACTCAGCCTTTTAGGGGAATCATCCAAGAGAAGTTGATACAGAGTAGAAATGAGTTTTACTGCATGCTGAAGTAGATCCTTTGGGCTGGAAAAGCCTCTGCCTCAGAGAAGGTGGAAAAGAAGACAATTTCTCTTTCCCATGAAGCAAGTCAAGGATCTACTGTACATTTATTACCATGTTAAAATACATGAGTTTCTGCTGATACACTGGCCTAATTACCAAACATCTGCTCCCATTTCCTGCAAAATGAGGACAGCACTTGAGAAAGAGACGTTGTGTTCTTTTTCTGTTCCTCTTTTCAAGGCTCTAATCCGTAACATAAAAAATATGTACCTAGCATACCTAAGACCGAATCACTATTATTATTATTAAAATTAGTAATGTTTCCATTAATCTTAAGTGTGCTTCTAAGGAAATTTTTGCATTGTTATTGTAATATTTTTAGCTCGCATGGCCATGCTTTACCAAAGTCCTTGCATCTCCTTAGACGCAGATCATATTTAAAAGGAGGGACTTAAAGTTGCTGTGATTAATATTTAAACTAGTCTTAAATTAATAGTGATACCTATATGTGACCTACTATAGATAAACATCAGCGAGAAGATTCTTTTAAATGACTTTTCTTGCCGTTCGGTTCGGATTCTGTGCAAAATCAGATGAAATCACGCGGGTTCACCGGAGCTCCAGCGCACTGCAATGGACGCAGATCTGCTCTGCAGTCTGAAGCTCCGATGGGAGGCGGAGAGTTGCTCCTGAACCAAGGCTTTGCTGGTCAGACCGTCAGACTGCAATAAAATGAGAGGTTTCCTAAAGGGACTGTGGTGCTGAGAAACACTACAGCTCATGTCCACAGAGACTGCTGACATCAAACAAATGTTTTCGGTTTCAGAAGGTAGCTTTCTGCAGAAAATGTAGCGCCAGCATTAGATACGGGACTCCAAACACATTCAACCATCAGAATAGGGCCTATGATTGACCTGAACTGGATGGAAAGCTAAAGAGGATAAGGAGGGAACTAAAATGGACCACTTTTAGGGATTAGCAGAGAGTCAAGGTGCTTATCTGCACAACCACAATTATACATCGAAGAGCTGCATCCCTTAAAGGCAGATAGGTTAGTCAAGCAGGTGCAAAATGAGGGATGGTGACTGATAGTGTAGAAATAGGCCGTCCCATATGAGAGAAGGAGAATATCACTTTTAAACCGTAAATTAATGTCCAATTTAATCATTTCATTATTACCTCTTGATTGCAAGACTGAAATGACTGTAATCTCAAATTACCATTACGTTTTTTTGATTGCAAATTAATTGAAAGTGTGTCTCAGGGCACCATTCTCAATGTAACAATGAAAAAGTGGGCTGTAATAAATGGATAGATTATGGTTTTTACACATGCCATCCGGTGTTCTGCCCCTCGCTGATGACACGAGAACAACGTGCCGGAGTTTGTGCTCCGTCAGCCTGATGTGAGTGTGTTTTATGGGCAGAGTTAAGCAAAGGCAAAATGGGGAAAGCACTCCGGAGTAGCTAGATATTAACTTCATTAGATGTGATTAGCATTATGGAAGCTCTGTGAAGGGGGGGGGGGGGGGGGGGCTCTGTGATGTTGGTGCTGCTCATCTCTTTTTCTCTAGCGGTGAAACCGTATCCCCCACCCTGCTCTGGCTCTCTCCCTCCTCTCCCCTTCTCTCTCTTTGTCTCACCCCCCTCGGGGTTGGTTGATTGATTAATACTCAGATGTGATCCCAACAAGGCCATGGGTTTCAAAGAATTGTGTGTGTGGTTCTATGTTTATGTGCCTTGTTCTTTCTATTTGAGATCACCTGAGACAGAAACATTTTAAAGTGATTTTGTAGCAATAATCCCTCATGACTTTGTTGATCATTATGGTCAGTTGATGTCGTACTACATCGTAGTATTATTCGGTGTACGGTTGAAGACGGATAAGAAATTATTCAGTTAAGGAAGATATTCACCAAAAAAGAAGAGAACTTTGAGTATTTATACAAGACAGGGTTGTCTTCTTTTGACAGATCATTGTAGATTTATTGTTTAATATAAATCCAAATGCCTTTGTCAATAGACAAACCATACTATGTAAAGCACCAGGGTGTGGAATGTGAGCAGGAGCCTCTGTATGGCCTCACAGAGCTGCTTGATCTCTCTCTAAATTTTTTTTTTCTTTTACGCTTCATTAATAGAATATTTAAAAGCAAAGGAATTACTTACTACACTAGTTCATGACAAACTAACAGCCTTGTCTTTTTCTTGTTTTTCAGGAAAGACCAGCACCTGCTGTCCTCAGTAAATTGTTGGTACCTGGTGCTGAACCAGACGAGGCGAGAGAGCCGCGACCATTCAACCCTCAGCGACATCTACATCAACAATGTCATCTTACGCTTGGCTCAGATCAGCGACGACATCATTCGCCTGTTCAAGAAGGTCAGTGGAGCTATCATCAGGAATCAGGAAACATTTATTGCCATAATATGTCAGACATACAAGGAATTTGACTTGGCGGTTGGTGCGTAACAGCAGACAGTACGACAATAGACGACAAGACAACAGTGCACGAGGAATAAAAATAAAAACATAAAAAATAATAATGATAAAATAAAAAATAATGCTATGGGTTGATAGTATAATGCTATGGGTTAGTTTCAAATAAAGGAATAAAGTTAAAAATATCTAAAAAAAAATAAAGTGCACCAGCAAACAGAAAGTGACGAGTGAAAAGTGACAGGCCTGCATAACATGTTAAAATGACAAAACTAATAACAACCAATGAGCTTAAAGATTTAATTTGCTGAACTTTGACCCCCGTTGTTATGCCTTCGCGTTACATGAAGTTGAACTTGTGATGATCAAGGTAAAGCGGCTAAAGTGATGGATTCCTCTCTACGTAGCATATTCAGTGATGTTAGCTAGAATGTTGTGGTGCTGTGAGCTGTCTCAACAGACATGGATTCATAAGTTATAGTATAACTGTCCTTATTAGCGTAAGCTTCCCTAGTTCATGTAGGTATGTGATGATTGTAATAAATGACAGCTTTCTATTAGGACTGTTTGAGAAGGACCCGCCACATCTCTTGCAGAGTGTTGCATCACTCGCTGGTTGAATCCTCCGTGCTCCTCTGCAGTACACGCTGCAGTCTGTCTCACTTCAGAGCCACAGATGCATACAGATGTTGTTTACCAGCTGCCGGAATCCTCTGTGGCTATTTCCCATTGATCACATTCAGTCCAATTCTTGTTTGAGAATGATTTACTACTCTAAAGCAGTAAAAGTAAAAACAACCGATCCCATCTTTTATTCCTGAGATTATTTAGTTTTTACCTCTTTGATGATTAGTTTTATTTTTGACTCAACAGTAGCACGTCCCTTTAAGCGCAGTTAGCCGATTAGGGCGTGGATAAAAATGTTAACTTGGAGAAAGGCCTGGATTCTGTTTGTGTGTCTGTATGGGATTTGCCTGATTTGTTTCAACAGGAAGTAAATGATACCCCCCCCCCATGTTGTGATGTAAAACTTTTTTATGATCTCACATAACATTACAAGTGAGAAATGAATGCAATCGCATTAACTATGCTGTTTTTTGTGTCGACCTTCCTCAACCATCACAGCTTCTTGTAGCTCTGTTTAGTTAGCAGAGTGAGAGGTGTATTTTCTGTTTTTTAGAACGTGTCAGATCATCACAACGAAAAATTGTGCTGCTGTTACATTTTCCCACCTTTTTCATCTGCAAATAAAGGCTATATGCTTCTCTCCAACACACCCTTTATTAGATTCACAGTTATTTGTTTCTCCAATCCAGGTGTGTCACACGTTCTTTATCACAAGGCAAGCTGTGAATACGTACAGCAGCCTGTGAGGAGAGAAAAAATATTAGTTTACTGGCAGAAACAGAGCTAACTTCACTTAAAATTACATATAAAACTGGAAATAGATATTTTTCTTTCTCTTTTATAAATACATTTTTTATATATATTCGGCTTTGTAGAGCACAAAAACAGACAATAGTTTTTTTTTTGAAAGAAGGTTTCACACAGTGTTGTCACACCTTGTTGCACTTCACACACACACACACACACACACACACACACACACACACACACACACACACACACACACACACACACACACACACACACACACACACATATGCACACAGGTATCAGATCATAAATGACACATTTCAAAAAGCGGTGGAAAAGTGTGAATATGAAGGCGCTGAAAGTTGCATGTGGCATTGCTCCCCTTGGCTGTTGAACACCAAGTAGTTACGCACCGCAAGTAGTGTGTCATTTGTACAAGAGAGGTACAATACATTCAAAGACAAGAACACTGTAATTGCTTGTACACTTTGAAATAGATTTGTGAGCCTCAGTATTAATTCCATTTTTGTTAGCACTGTTGTCGTTAATTTCATTCATTTCCCCATCCAGCCTGGTTCATTTTTTACTCAAAAAATAGTTAATGCTTTTAGTTTCAAACTTTAGATAATTACATTTAAATTCAATCAAGCATACTTAATTACTTAATGTACCTGTTCAGATTGTTTTTTGATGTTGTAAACTCTCTTTAGACAGTTTCCATTGCGTATTTTATGGTTTTGTTCTTTAATTAATTAAAAAAACTTCTCTTGTGTTGTACTCTTTACAGGCCAGAAATCCTGATTGTTGGAAGGAGAAAGTTCCAAATTATTCAATTATTATATTCACCATGATTGACCAAAGCCATTGTGTCCTTATAAGGGACCAAGAGGTCACAACTAAAGGCTCTAACATGATTTGTTGTGTCACCAATGTCATTTCTGCTTGCGGTGTTTCAGAGCAAGGACATTGGGATTCAGATGCACGAGGAGCTGGTGAAGGTGACGAATGAACTCTACACTGTAAGTAATACACGGCGTCTGGTACTGGCAGATGCCTTATCTCATATATAAGCTCATCCTGTTATCTTTCCTCACTGGCTTTCTGAAATTATATTTCATGTACTCTCTTTTTTTAGTTGTATTTTTCTACCTTTTTTTTCTTTTTACATTTAGAACAACTTTTGCTTTTTTTACTCCCCCTTTTTTCAACTGTTAGGCATCCTGAAGCTGCGTCACATGCATACTAATGTTAAAAGGTGCTGAAACGAAGCATGAAAGGAAGTGTCCTGTCATACTTTATGTTTAGGTAGTTTGGTTTTCAAGAATCAGTAAGACAGAATTATAGGACCATATCAATTAAGTAGTAAATCTCCCATACCACATTTTCTCAGATGTATTTAAATGAGGTGTCAGCAACATTACACTTTCTTGTGTGAACTTCACCATTCCAATAAATTGCATGATAACTGGTAAGAACTTAGGTACTGAATTTGTGATTTCCTGCAGGACACGGTAGATGAACGTATAGTGGCGCTGCACTGAGCGCTGTGCTTAGTTACCCATTGATGGAGGCATGGTGCCCGAAAGCTGGATGAGCTCCAGGCAACTTCAGCAATCTAGGATCTAGCATAATAGGAAGCTGCAGCATTACTGAGAGTGAAGATCCTGTTGTCGTTCTGGTGGCTTGTCGTCCCCACCAAACCTGAAATAAGAGGAGAAGCCAGGGTGTATGAGTAGCCAGCCACTCCCAGCTCTCGGCAAAATGTGTCTGTGAAGTTCAGGTTTTTGAGCTTTTAGCCATTTTAATTTCCGGCTGCACTGACTTAATATCCCCACTGGGATCAATAACGCTTGTCTTATCTGTCCAATCTACCTGGAGTCGCATGTCTGCTCTTCAGTCTCATACACGGTTATTCTTCTGTTAACAACATTGACAATATCTCCTTCAGACCAAGGTGCTGGTTCCATTCATTTAAGCATTTGTAGTTCAGTCATTGTTTCCTCAGCAGTATTCAATATATACTTACTACTCCTCAGGGCTGAAAAAGAAATATCAAAGTATCATAGCTGCTGTATTATCAAGATCAATATAAGATCAGATAAGATATTGTCTCTATTTTGCGTGTACCTTTATAGTAAATAAATATAATAAGTATATACATTCTATTGACTATTATACACCTTATACACACACCTCCAGTAGATGCAGCTGAAGCTCAGTCTTTCTGCAAATTAGTTTGTGTCTAACTTCACGTCGAGAAGTTCAAAGTCGGCTACATGAAAATTCAGAGGAAGTTGAAAGGAAACAGTTTCATTGCCTGGCGAGAAACCAGTGTTAGTTTCTCTCTACGCAGAGTAGCAATATACTGTAGAAGTCCAGCTTTGTCGCTGTGGTAATAGACAGCGAATAGATAGATAGAATAGCGATGGAATAGTGGATTTTATTTTATTCTAAATATATTTGACTTCCAGGTGTTTTAACTGCAGCTTTTTTCACTCTGTTGTTCTGGTTTTCATAAGAGTCCCTGCACTGCAGTAAGAGGAGTACTATTTACTCACACACAGAGGGGAAAATATAGATCCTGCTTATGGCGCAGCACTTATTACTCTCACAGGGTTGGAGGTCATTGGATGATTATAGTTGCATGTGACCCAACAGCAAACATGTGATTTGATGAGTTTTTAAAGCTTAGGTGCCTAAGAAGAAATCAAAGCGATGAGATAACTGCAGAGATCAATGTTGTCACTGTTACTGTTGAAAGGACCTCGAAACAATAAGTACAGGGTGACGCAAAGATACAAGTGATGAGGCTGGGAAAGCCAAGAGGGGACGAGCGAGTGAGCTGGAGATGTGACAGCCAAGGCTAGACGACACGCAACCTTCGTGCCCTGGATTCAATTGAAATATTGAAGAATGTCAATTCTATTCAGGACCCCCATAGATTATTGGCATTTTTTTAAAGTAATTAATAAATAAACAAATAAGTTGCTAAATGATGAATTCAGTTATCGCTGCCTCTAATGACGATGATGCTGGCGATGATGGAAAGCTATTGAGTTATTGTTTTGAATATCTGTCATGGTCCTGCTGCAGGTGATGAAAACGTACCACATGTACCACAACGAGAGCATCAGTGCAGAGAGCAAGTTGAAGGACGCTGAGAAGCAGGAGGAGAAGCAGTTTAGCAAGTCCGGAGATCTCAACGTCAACCTCCTGCGCCACGAGGACCGCCAACCAAGGCGCAGCTTTGGCAGGAAAATTGAGAAGATGAAAGAAAAAGTGAGTAGGGGGCAAACTGTGTTGTGCATGTTAACTTATAACGGGCCATAGCTGCAAAGCCAAAACCATCATTTGGGTATTTATGCCAGATTAAGATTAAGTTTGCTCACAGTCATAAACCCACAAAGGATTAACATTGAAATCTGCAGTTCCTCCATCGGAACTTTGTAGCTTCCCGTACAGGCAGCTGTATTTGTAAACCCACTGTGCATGTACACATTTTGACAGACAGACAAAATTAGCGACCATCTGCTGAACACAGTGGCACATTAAGTCCCGCATTTGGCTCAGGACTGAACAGGACAGTGAATATTTGACTTACGTCCACCAGGTGGTCAGAAATGTCTGTCTGATCACGTCTGTGGGATCAAGTCACCAACCAAAGATTATAAACCCGTATGACGTATGTGTAATATTCACAGTTTTTGCATGTCAAGCAGCTTCTCCTGAAGCTTAATGAGAAGGTTTGAAGTAAATGGAGGACCAGCTTTACATTTTGGGCTCACGAGTAAGAGAGGGAAAAAATACCAGCAGGAATATAATGTCAGAAAGTCTGAGTCACAGGAGAAAACTGGTCTGAAAGCAATAATACTCACTGACAAGACAGCATTACTCTGCCAACAACCCAACTCACTTTCCATATTATGTAGATTTCTTCTTTGTATGAAGGTTTCTCTGGAAGCAGACTGGGGCTGGTGGTCTCTGGAGCACCATGTTCTTCAGAAGCACCCATGCATGTTTTACTCTGGATCTTATTCTGGAATTTCTACTCAAACATCAACCTCACATTATCTCTCAGGTGCAAGAAATCAAAAGGCTGTCAGGATGACAGCGTCTCTCACTCCTCAGGCTGGTATTGTTGGAGATGCTGCTTAGTTTGGCAACCGAAAACTATTTATAACACGCAGCATGTCAATGAATTTTCACCCTACTTTTTGTATCTAGTCTTTTGTTGCATTGCTCTTCCTGCTAACAGGTTAAAGAAAGGAGAGAGAAAGAAGGGGAACTAAATGTTATTTGGTTGCTCTTCTTTAGAATTGCAAACATTCCTGCGAATCCACACAAAAAATAAAAGTCCACAGATTGCCTGCTGTGCCCTTTAAATATTTTATTTCAAGGAATCATTTTACATTTCGGGAAACTTTCTGCAACCCGTTTCATGTCTCCTTGGTGAATGTGTTTTCACACTTGACAGGTTTTTTCTGGTTTCGCCCAAAAGTGAATCATAGTGAAGCATAGACACCGAAATGTCAGAATGTCTCTTTGAAGCCACATTTCACCAACCGGATAGTTGCTGCTAAGTGTCTACTGACTAAATCCCAGCTGTGACACAAGTTACCACCTAGAAGTATCTCCAAAGTCCCGCTGCCGTCTCTGCGTCCCGAGGCTGGTCCCAAAGCTGCCTGAGCACACACTCAAACCCGTCCCACTGCTTCCCTTCTCTGCACTGATGGTCTGTCACCTCATCGGCTCTGTCTCTTCTCTCCTCCCCAGAGGCAAGCCAAGTACTCCGAGAATAAGCTGAAATGCACAAAAGCCCGGAATGACTATTTGTTGAACCTGGCAGCAACAAATGCAGTTGTCGCAAAATATTACATCCATGACGTCTCTGATATGATCGATGTAAGTATGCGGCAGGCACATGTGTTTGTTTATATCGCTCTGCTGGGATTTCTGATGTTGATTTAACTCTGCAGCGCTGTGCCTTTTCTCACCATCTGTTCCTGAGTTTCATTCACTCTCAGTCTGTTAGCTGTTTGTTTTCGAGCTGCTCTGTTGGCCCCAATTAATGTATTTGCCATAATGGTTCATTATTAATTCCTGCACAACAAACTTAACACTGATATTCTGGAAACTGATTGCTTCTAAATGAGTGTCAGCTCAGCGCTCTGCTGTTTTTGCAGCTACAAAGGACATTTTTCAGTTTTGACACCTTTGAGTCGTCGTCATTTTGTTGTTTGGGACGATCGTAGCATGTGATTGTTTGTGTTCCTGCAAGCATGAATGCAGTTGATGTGGTCGGCACTGGGCTCTCAGCCCCGGGCGACCTGCTGCCACTCACCCTCCAGGTAAAACGTCTAAAGGCGTTTTCCTTATTGGCCATTTTAGACAAAATCTTTTATAATGTTTTCATGTGAACATTTCAGGACGGTTTGACTTTAAGACTTTATTTGCATTTTAATCTTATTCTCAATAAACATTTCTTTATCTGTTTTATTTTTTTTATCCAGTTCCTCTATTCTATGAGGTTGTTGTTAACAAAAAAGAAGTCAGCTGTTGAAGAGTAATTCTGAGTAACACCAACATGTTGAGTTCCTTCTATGTTGCTTATAAATAATGGATGCTGTGAGAAGTGAGGTTTGTTTGTGCTGTCTGCATGATTAAGTATTTCACTTACTGTACCTGGGAGATAAGTTTAATTACCTACAAAGGTGAAGTCTTTCTTGGAGGTGTAAATAGTTAGCTGTAGCACACAGTACAAAAGACACTAATTATACACAAAAAAACTGTAATTATGCACATAGTGGTTTTGCACACAGTACATACATTTATAGTGGTGATTACATGCGACAGTGGAAGTTAAAGGCAGCCTAATAAAACATGAGCTTATTTGAAATGAAATAAGTGGCATATAAAATATATGTATGAATGTAAATGTGCAGTATTCACCTACAATATGCTTGCAGAGCTCTAATGGCAAAGATATAAAACAGATGCACGTGGGTACTCAACGGTGTTGCGATTAAAGAGTGTATCTAATCTTCCTTCCTTGATAATCTGCTTCCTTCAGGCTGCTGCATATGAACGTGCTCTCACTCAATTTGCTTGTTTAGAAAGAAGCTAATTGGCTCTCTTTAGTCTTTAATCTATTGAGCCACTTTGACTGAGTGGTGCAAATGGGCCTTGTGCACTAACGTGGAAAGAGTACTTCCTCGGTGCTAAAGAGTGTTAAAGAGTTTACACAGTGACGCAATGAGCTGTCAGCTGCCTCAAGCTCCCTCTAAACCTCCTCACTACCATCTTCTGCTTAATTAGGTCACTTCATCCAGCTCGGTATGATACGACTCTGTGATTATCACTGGTGTCCTACTGTGCTAGCTCCAGAAATTCTGTGAACTTCTATTGCTGAAAGGTGATCTGCAGCAGGATGCAATTCTGGATTTAGTCCATTAAATAGGTCTGAACCTGCTAGAAGGTCATCAAACCAGCCAACTCTGCTGAAACTTTTTGCATTCCTCCATTTAGTCTGATAAACCTATAGTAATTTGTCAAATTACAGGGCAATAAGTGTATGGTACGTTACTGCAGGAATGATGTAGAAGTGTTCAGCACTTCATTGTTGAAGTCATTGTTGTTTTTGGATCCTTGAAACACTGCTTTCAAGGATTGTGTTGAATTCATCTGAATTACTTCAGACTCTATTTTTCAACTACATCCACTGTGACATTTACAGAATGTTTTCCTGATTATTTATCAAACATGTAATCTCCGCAGTGCTGTGACCTGGGCTACCATGCCAGCTTAGCACGCACCCTCAGGACCTACTTGTCTGCCGAGTATAACTTGGAGACATCACGCCACGAGGGACTGGATGTCATAGAAAATGCAGTGGACAACCTGGATTCCCGCAGTGACAAGCACAAGATAATGGATATGCATAACCAGGTGTTCTGCCCTCCAATGCGCTTTGAGTACCTGCCACACATGGGCGATGAGGTGAGGTGCTCAATATGTTGGTAGCAGATTTGTTTTTCACTTAAAATCAATGTCACTTTCCGAGCATTGCGTTTTTTTAAACTTCTTCGCCTCCTCAGGTGTGCCAGGTGAGCGCCCAGCAGCCTGTCCAGACTGAACTCCTGATGCGCTACCACCAACTGCAGTCCCGCTTAGCTACGCTAAAGATTGAGAATGAAGAGGTGAGGATTTATGACGGCTGGTGTCTGTCCAGCAACCCCCACCTCCACCACCGCCCCCCCGCCCCACCCCCTCAAAAATAGCAAGCTCTGCCTCATTTACCCTGGAGCCAAGTAGGAGGGCCACATCACCATCTGTTCTCATTGCAATTTCACTCCAATGACCCTTTCTCTGCAGGAGGCAAGAATATATTAATATTGTCACAGCATCAGCGTGTTGTCATTAATGTTTTCTATGATGTTATATGTGAAATTGTCTATTTTGTGATGAAGAGAGGACTTTCTCATTAAGTGCTACAGACACAAAAGGATGCTCTAATAACCAGCTCCTGTTAGACTCTCCTTTGCCAATGACTCTGCCTCTTCCTTGTCTCCCTGTGCCATGTGCTCTGGATAATGGAGCCCTGCCATTATTGGAAATTAACTATATCTCCGCGCAAACAAAAAGCCTCCTTCAGTAATTTACACTTACAATTTGGTTATTTGCTTTTTCCTTTTCATGTCTTAGTGTAATAGTTACTCCAAGTCTGATACTTGGAAAATATTTGCCATAAAAAAGTGAAATTTGAGAAAAGACTGAATACAATATGATGCATCATATGTCATCTTCTTACTTCTCCGTTTCACCCCATCTGTGCAGGTGAGAAAGACCTTGGATGCCAGCATGCAGACGCTGCAGGACATGCTGACAGTAGAGGACTTTGACATGTCGGATGCCTTTCACCACAGCCGCTCCACTGAATCTATTAAGTCCGTGGCCTCGGAGTTGTACATGAGCAAGCTGAATGTAGCCAAGAGGAGGGCCAACCAACAGGAGACAGAAATGTTCTACTTTACGGTCAGTTCCTGTCAATTTTGATCAGTCTATGCTTCCAAAATGTTAATGGCTATACTGGCCTCCTGTGAACCCCAGCGTTGCTCTGCTTTTCAAAATCACACCATCAGTATTCATTTCCACATGTTCTGCAAATAGAAATTAGATTAAACTAGAACAGATTGAATTTATGCTGATTTGAGCTCTGAATCATTTGACTGGGCTCATGTAACAGTGGTTTGGTGCAGCGGTTTACTCATTGTTGCCTTCTTCTCTCTGTATGTAGAAATTCAAAGAGTACCTGAATGGTAGTAACCTCATCATTAAGCTGCAGGCCAAGCATGACTTACTGAAGCAAACACTGGGCGAAGGTAAGGAGTCGATTCTCGTCTTCGTCCGTCTTCATCTATGACCCAGAAAATCCTTCCACAGCTCTGTAAAATCTATGCCCTCGGGTGATGATGGCCCTGGTCTTATCTAATTAGCAACAGCGAATGAGGTATAGGAGTCTGCAAAGACAAGCATTTTTTAGGAAAGCAGGAAGTAATGAGAGTTGATATTCAAATAGAAAACTACCACACTAAAATCAGACCATATCTACGTTGAAGTATCCATTCCTCATTCTGCTTATCTCCATTGGTCAAAGCATTATCTGGTTAGTCTCTATGTGGCGAAGCCGCAGGGAGGTTTTACATTTTCATGCCGCAGGAGAAAGGCTTCCCTCGGCCCCTCCCTTTCCCAGGGGTCTCCTTGTCACCTCAGCCGTGAACAGTTTATGCCCAATCAATCAGCAGGACCAGACGCAGGCCCATTCCTGCAGCTGCTCCTGCATCAGGGGTTCACCTCCTAGAAAAGAGAATCAGGCACAGACAGCTGACGCCTTTCTCATTTCGCTCCTCGGATTGGTTCATTCCTGTTTTTATTTCCCCCGTGCTTTCATGTCTTTGTGATTGACTCTGTGGCAAACTATCATCTGCGTGCTTTTGCATTCACAAACACTCATATTATAGTTGATGTCCCTCTTTGGACAGAGCTATTAGTTTGTCCACGATGGAGCAGCTAAGAGTGTGTATGAACACGACACATGGCGTCCCCAGGTACCACCCATGTTTAATTATTCAGCCGATCAATCAGGGTTGCGCCGTGCTCATTAGCCCCGTTGCTTCATGCCCAAAGTACCGCGTTTGTGTGTGTGTGTGTGTGTGCGTGGTTGTTTGTGTTCATGACAGAGGGAACAAGATAAGACTGTTGGGTGCCACATGGCGTTTACATCTTACTGCAAGTATTAATGAAAACATTATGTTGAGCCCTGGCACCAGACAAGATGGTGCAGGGATATCTGCCCGCCCTCGTTTCCCCGATAGGGAGTCACCGATTCCCTTGTTCAGTAAATCTGATTCCCACTCAATATCCCGCTATCAATGACTGGCACTTTTCAAATGAATTTAGGGGAAAATCAACTCCGATTTTCGCTTGAGAAAGTCTATGATTTTGAGGTTGGTTTGTCAGAGGAAGGCAGAGGCTATCACTCAAAGGAAGGCTGTCTGCGAAATGTGCTGTTGTTCATTTTTCACATGAATGCGCCGGAGACCCTGTCCATCTGCCAGAAGGATGTGTTGAGAAATGGCTTAGCCTCTGCTCTCTTTGTCCATTGTTGGATGGAGTAAAGAAATAATGTTGGAATGCTTTTGGGAGGGGAGGGGGGGGTCAATACAGACTGCCTTCCAGTTGATAATCCAGTCACTGGCAGACAAAGACACAATCTCAGTTCCCGAAGAAAATCCGGGTCATCTTCAAATCGACTGACCGAATGATGACTGTTAAAAGTAGAAACTTAAACTCCGACATATTCTTAAATTACTCAAACAATTTAGCTGACTTTATTTATGACCTTAAATCTTTTTTACCCATGCATATGCGCGTGTTGTTGGAAATGCATCACAAAAGGCTCAGTGAACAAACATCCCCGACATAATACACACACTGCAGCCGCCAAACCCCTTTTCTTTGCTCTGCGAGGGGGCCTGTAACCCCCTGTCCTCTAGGTCCCATGTGGCTTCAGCGACGACTGCTCAATAGCTTCTTTTCTCAATGGTGTCAGACTGCTCCATCCGTCTCTCCCTCAATGGTCATGTTGTGTTGCATCAAACCCTTCAGTGATGGTGGACACTGCTGGAGTCCGTATAATATGTACCACAGAGATTTAACAAATCTCTTTTGTGTTTTTTTTTTGTTTCCTCAGGGGAAAGGGCTGAATGTGGAACTACAAGGTATGATGTCCTTTGCCTTTCAGCCATGAAGCACTGGTCCTACAGTGTTTTTCAGATTGTTAGAATATATAAGAAAATGTATGTAGAGAATAAATCGTTAAGTTGCGATGGAAGGAGTGTTTAACTGAAGGTCCGCTGACTTTTGTCACGCGTCATTTATTAAAGACCTTCACAAAACTTCAAAGTTTAACCTAAACTTTTTTTACTGATTTGTTTAAGCTTTTAAGCTTGTTTAAGTTTAAATGTTTGTTCATTCATGCTTTCTCTCACCATGTTTGGTACAGTTTTCAAAGAATATGGTGTGTTTTTATTATTTGTCCATCACTTCACAGGCCCCCCACCCTCCCCCCTAAGCCACAGAAAATGCGGAAGTCTAGGCCACGCTCCATGTTTAACCATAAGCTGTTTAACGGCAATATGGAGACCTTCATCGAGGTACCTCTGGTGGTGTATGTCTGAGCGGCCCCTGTGGAGCAGGAGGGCAAGGCAGCTAAAGCCTTTGCTCTCATTCTCTTCTTCCCTTTGGCCTTCCGTTCCACCCCCTTCCAGCTGCCCGTCATTGTGATATATAACGCCTCTGTTTAACCCCTAATCCTCCTCCTCCCTTCTGCGGTTCTGCCGGTGTAGACAGAGCGGCAGTCAGCTGTCTCCTTATTGCACTCCAGAAGAATTTATTTATTTTTAACCCATTTTTTACACGTTTGAGAGGCAGGAGACAGCAGTGGATCTGCTTTGTCCCTCACCGCACCCAACCCTTCACTGCATTGCAGTAGCTTTCCTATTGCCGGCCCTTGTGCCTTCTTTAACCTCCTGTAGGGTGATTTGTCATCCAAGCTTTTCTAACTCTGTGCTTCTATGTCCTCTCTTCCTCTGCTACTCGGTGGCTTTCTCTCCCAGAGGAAGAAGGAATGCCCGTACCCGCGTTCAGGTAGCTGTAGCTCAGGGCACAAGGGCACTAAACTGGCTGCAGCTTGGGCTCCTCTTGCATGATGCGAGTTTCCACTACTGATAAAGTTTTTAATAACAGCGTCTTATAGTTTGGATGTTTTTGTCTGTTTCTCAATGCTCATACGACTTGCAATAAAATGTTAATGAGGCATTAGTCTTTAATTAATATGCACTTGAACACAAGTTTCTTTATTTGTGGGTATTGATAATTGTTTAACATTTTAGTGACGGTTACTTGTTAATAACATTGCTGTATAAATGTTTTTTTAGCAATGGGTGTATATTTTTGTATATTCTGTCTGAGTTCTATTTACAAATCATTTGATTTCAGGATTCTGGTCAACCAATCCCACTTGTAGTTGAAAGCTGCATCAGACACATCAATCTTTACGGTAAGTCTCACATCACGGTGTTGTAACCACTACCTCTGAGCGAAAGGACAGAAAAAGAAAGCATGCTATGGAGTCCTTCTGAATGTTCCCTCAGCCTCATAAGAAGTGACAGCAGCTATTGGACGAGACGATCCATTTCCACAAATGACCTTAGGTACTGACCTCCTCTGCAACTCTAGTCTCTGCGTCCCTGCCAGTAATTTGACAGGCTCATAACAACAGATCACACACACAGAGTTTTGAAAGTCTCATTTGGCTTTTGTCTTGGTGTAGTCAATCCCCCCCTACACACACACACACACACACACACACACACACACACACACACACACACACACACACACACACACACACACACACACACACACACACACACACACACATGTTTATAACTCCTCCCTTTCCACCCTCACATCTGTCTTTGACTCATTGCTGTAGCCTGCAGGCCTCTCTGGATCTGGACCCAATGAAACCCCAGAAAGCTGATTAGGAACCCTCTAACTGAAACCATATGTTGCAGGGGCCTTCTCGTGGAAAAATACGCATCTCTCTTTATGACTAGATTACATTTCCTGCTCTGTGTTATGTGTTTCCAACGGAGCCGCATGGAGCTGGCAACGGTCACTGTAGCGTAATCTTAGGTTTTATTTCTTTCAGGCTTGCAGCAGCAAGGCATATTCCGCGTGCCGGGATCACAGGTGGAAGTTAATGATATTAAAAACTCCTTTGAGAGAGGTGAGGCAAAAACAAATTGCATCCCCCTCCCCCTTTTCATGTAAACAAAAGACTAAAAGGTTGAACCTACCAAATGTCACTACTGAAAGCCTGCATGAATATCTTAATCAGGAGAGGATCCCCTGATCGATGACCAGAATGAGCATGATATCAACTCAGTGGCGGGGGTGCTGAAGCTGTACTTCAGAGGACTAGAGAACCCCCTTTTCCCAAAGGAGCGCTTCCTGGACTTCATCTCTACCATCAGTAAGTCACGCACAACACAAAAGCAATCCCGCTCACTGGTGAGCCGGTTGGATGGAAAAGAGAGAAAACACACCTTACTGTTTCTTAGAAACTCCGCTTTACTGGCGAGGAGAAAGGCATGCGCTGCAGCATATGGAATCAATCTCACCACCAGGGCTCTCTGCCTGATATTTAACGGGAGAAGGGGAGCGAGTTCACCGCAGAATAATCTCCCTGCTGTTTCTACAGTAATAGTTTGATCACTGAGTGGTGCCCTAGTAGTCTGGTGAAAGACAGGGGGGTCAAGTAACAGTTTTTGGAATCTCTTCTCCTTTTGCTTTAGCTCTCTTTGATCAATGCTCCTTTCCAGGATCTGGTGTATATTGTGTTTTAGTTGACTGATGTTAAAGTTTTAGTGGCCATATATAAAAGATTAAAGCAATATTTTTCTTGTTTTTTTTCAGTGTGAACCATAGTTGTTTCACTGGTCTGTGTTTTTTCTTTTTGTTTCAGAGCTGGAATCTGGAGCTGAGAGAGCACATCACATCCAGCAGATCACTGTGACTCTTTCTCGCGTCGTCATAATTGTCATGAGATACCTTTTTGCTTTTCTCAATCAGTGAGTTTGCACGGATTCACCTTGCATTATATGCAACAGTTCCTGGGTTACAAAGACAACCATGTAAAGATGAATACATTCTTTTCACAAAAGTCAGTGAGATATTTTAGTCTTGAGCTTAACTGGAAAATTTGAATTTTCGATAGAGAAAATCCATGTTGAACAAACACAAAAGAATTGAGAGCAAAGCGGAAAAACAAGATGGAAAAATATATTTAAACAAATCTAACCCGCTATTTTTTGCTACATCTGTTGGCAGTGTTTTAGGAGTTATTTATGGTCTCGGAAACTCATGCTTCACTGAAGCACAATAGCTGTCTTCTTAAAATGGATGCCATAATGGTCCTTTTACTAGGTTTGCCCTCAGAACAAAGAGTTTGATTTCATCCACCAGGTTTAATTCTGCTCTGTGCCCCCGTCATTGTTGGAGGGGTTCCAGCTGTGGTTTCACTGGTTAGCCTCCGCTTGTTCATAATATGCAAGAAAATAACTGATCATGACTTCCTCATGTACCACCCAATGATTTGGATTCTGGCATGTGCTGACTAAGTCTATTTGTTTGAGCAAAACTAAGCTGTGCAATGAGATCTAATACTTTATGTCAAAACTTTATTAAATTGAAACCGGACTCTGACTCTGTATGACACGGGTCTGCTGCATAGTTTAAATTCTAACAATGGAACACATGACTGCTAGTGTGTGAATAGAATCAGAAAAGGTAATGAACACGCAGGAAATTATTACGCCTAGGACTTTCAGCTTAATGTGTTGGTTTTTACTTTTTTACTTTAAAAATAGCATGTCCAGCTGGAAAACAAAAGATTTAGCAGCCAGTTGTTCAACATAGTGAATTATTTGGCAACCATAGAGCGAAAAAACCTGCTAGATGTAAAAAGCAAAAGGGAGGTAATAAGTCAGTATTGGTCTCACAGCTTTTTCCATCTGTCCCCAATTGGCCAAACATTCTGGTATTGAAGGTTTAGTAATAACCAAGCCAATGATTCTTGAATATCACCCGAAGTAAACCAAAAGGGAATCCCGGCACAAACAATAAACACTGTTTATCATGTTACCTTTATGTGTTTGCTTACATCTTTAAATACACAATGCTCCCCTTCCCCGCCCCCCAGTCTCTCCCAGTACAGTGACGAGAACATGATGGATCCATACAATTTGGCCATCTGTTTTGGTCCGACCCTGATGCCCATCCCAGACGGGCAGGACCCTGTATCGTGCCAGGCACATGTTAACGAGGTCATCAAGACCATCATCATCCACAATGAACTCATCTTTCCCAATCAACGTGAGCTGGACGGCCCGGTGTATGAGAAGTGCATGACTGGGGGGGAGGAGTACTGGTGAGTACTGGTGGTTAGAAAAATACACTTGTATTATGACTGCGCTTGTTTTGGTTCAGAGAAAAGGGTTTTATTTTATGTATTGTTGTATCATTGTATTGTTCCAACGTCTATTTAACCTCTCCATTGTCTCCCACAGTGACAGCCCCCATAGTGAACCAGGAGCTATTGACGAGGCTGACAATGGAACTGAACAACACACCAGTGATGACGGTCAGTACATCATGTTGCCATGTTTCAAGCGGAGGAGTTGTTATTACGCAGCTATTTCCCTGGGGGGGGGGGGGGGGGGGGGGGGGGTTGGGCAATGTGGGCCTATGGGTCCGTTTCTCTGTTTGTGAGTCGGGTCCAGGCAGAGACCTTTGGATCGATTGCCTTGACATTCAGTTCAGAAATTCATGGTCCATGACAATGAGCTGATATTGGTGATCTTTTGACTTTTAACCAACATGTTGACATTTGAGTTCTTCGACAATGATTGTTTCCATACCTCTAAAGGTGGTACAGATACGTTTGTCCCCCCTCAAGAAGAACTAGTAACTTAACCATCAGTTTTTCTTTAATTTGCTAAATACTTTAGACTTTGTGAACAAGTAGCTGTACTTTATGTTTATTACTAATAAGCAACTATGAGCATGCTAACATGCTAAACTAAGATGGTTGCTGCGAGCTAAAGTTATCAAGTTAATGTTATTATTGTGAGCATGTTCGCATGCAGACCTTATTATACAACTAAAAGAAACGCACATACAGGTGCACGGAGCTGCTGGCACTGGTTTTAATCTTCACGCGGGCTATTTTTTTTATTTTTCCTGACAGATTGTGTCTAATGATAATTGTTAGTCGATATCAGAGCAAGCGTAAAATTATGTTATCTGATACACCATCTTTTTAAACGTGTGACTATTTCATACTTAGAAAATATAGAAAATCCAAAAGAGGTTCACATTTTGGCAAAAAGTATCGGATGGATTTTGCATAATATTTGCTGTAAGGCGACTTTGAGGATAAGATAGTTGTATAGAATTACCTTTTCCACTGAGGGATTTTGACTGAAAGATGAGTTCTGTGCTGCAATAGCTTATGATTGCAAAAGCCTTTGTGATGTTTGAAGTTGAGTAACAGTGTTGGCATGCAGTGCTTCCTCCTTGATCTGTCTGTGTGTGTGTGTGTGTGTGCGTGTGTGTGTGTGTGTGTGTGTGAGAGAGAGAGTCTTTCTCCTCCCGCTTCCCCCACTTGCTCTTTGTTCAGTGTTAGTCAGCAATTCTCCTGAGACTTTCTCCTTTGTGCATTATTTCCCCCAATTATCCTCCGAGCTTTGAATACATAACTGGGCTTTGCACAAAAGCCAAAACAAGTGTAGTAAACAGAATAATATCTATCGTATGCGAAGAGGTAGTGTTCACATGCGTGTTTGTATATTGAGTGCGTGAGGTCAGAACGGGGGGACATTTGTGCTGTTGGTTGCATTTGTAATGAGGGATCCTGACCCTTTCTTTTCTTACTTGTAAAAGACACACCAACTGATTGACTGCTGTAGATTCTGCCGCTGCAGACCTCCGTGCTGCTGTTACGTGGCCTCACTGTCTAAGGTGTTGCACTGTGGTTTGTGTAGCCAGATCAGTTGGTTTCTTCCTGCAGCAGCAACCTTTGAATGAAAGAGAACCAAGATAGTTTCAGAACTAGGAAACTGTTCTGTACCTTTTCAATTGTTAATACTTTAAATCAAATATGAATAAAACATGTTTTTATCTTTATTCACTCCCAACTGCGATTGTCGTCCTCCACATCTTTGCTCCCCTTGGTTCATTTATTTTTCATACTTTCTTGGCAAGAGCTAATTGCTGTCACCATACAGTTGACTCTGGCTGACATCTGCTGGCTGGCTGCTGAAATACAAGACTAGGTTTTCTTTTTAGACTATGCAAAACCCTCTGAATATATCTGACTCGTGAGCTAAAATAGTTATTTCTCATACAGCATGTCTGAACAGTAGTGCTTGTTTGTCATGCAATCATGCGTTTTGTAATTATTGATGAATCCTTTTTCATTATGAAGGATTGTTATATTTTAGCTCTATGTTTGAGGGATGTGCAGTGTGAACTGAGTGAGATGACAAACATTTGGGGGTAACATCCAGGAGTGTAAATTGTTTTGCTGATATATGTTTATTTATGTTTTCAGAGGTTGAACAGATTGAGGCCATCGCCAAGTTTGACTACGTCGGACGGACTCCCCGAGAGCTGTCATTCAAAAAAGGAGCCTCTCTGCTACTGTATCACAGAGCATCTGAAGACTGGTGGGAGGGACGTCACAATGGTGTGGATGGCCTCATCCCACATCAGTACATTGTAGTTCAAGACCTGTGAGTAACAGCAGTTTATCTCGTGTCAAGTCATTACATTTAGAATCATCATCAGTAATTGCTGTCGGCATACGCGACGCGTTCTTCTTATATGTGTGTTTTACGCTCACCATCAGTGCCTCTTCTCTTTCAGGGACGATGCTTTCTCAGATAACCTCAGCCAGAAAGCAGATAGCGAAGCGAGCAGCGGACCATTGCTGGATGACAAGGGTTCATCCAAAAACGACGTTCCATCACCATGTGAACAATCGCCAGATTCCAACTTTGGAGGAGTCATGGGGAGGTGAAAAACAAATAAGAATAACACAAACTCGTAAGAGAAGTTCTCGTGAGGGATATTGAGGAGTTTTCCCATCCGAATGTTGATCCCATCTTTTCTCCGGCTTTAGGTCAAGGCTGCGGTCCGACGGAGCCACAATACCACGTCGTCGGAGTGGTGCGGACACCCAAAGCCCAACCAGAGGAGCCGATACACCGCCGAGGGCCGCAGCTTGTCCCAGCAGCCCCCACAAGGTATCCATCGCCAAGGCTCGTGTGGAGAGCCCAGAAAAGAGGCGCCTCGGCACCTTCGGCAGCGCAGGAAGTATCAACTACCCAGACAGGAAGGCCTATCCTGAAGGCCACCCTCTGAGACCGCTGCCAGCGGCCACTCGTCACAGCAGCCTCGGGGACCACAAATCCCTGGAGACGGAAGCGCTAGCTGAGGTAGGGCGGGAAAAACTGAAAATGAATACAGAGAAAGATTCTTTTGATTGAGTTGATTTGATTTGGTTATATGTGACTGTTTGGTGGCACTATGGTCTCAGTACCAATCCATTCATCCATCGTCAAACCGCTTATCCTGCACACAGGGTCGCGGGGGGGCTGGAGTCCATCCCAGCCAACTTCGGGCGATAGACAGGGTTCACCCTGGATTGGTCGCCAGCCAATCGCAGGGCTACACAGAGACACACAACCATTCACACTCACATTCACACATCTATGGGCAATTTAAAGTCCCCAATTAACCTGATCCCCAGTCTCAGTACCAATCCTTTTTTAAATTAAATGTCAGGCAATTGTGGCATAAAAGGGGATTTGTGAGGTTGGTTAAAAGAGAGAGAGAGAGCGCCATGATTCAGCTGTCTAAACCTCAATTGTTCAACACGTACTAAAGGTAATTTCAAGATGATAAGCAGTGTATTAAAATCAGAATACTACCTCGGTTTAGGCTACATTACATTGGCCAAACAAAATATTATTATCATTTATATTGTTATTATCATATTACATAATGAATCATGTTCAAGTCTTTACTTGAAAATGTTCAACAATAATTCAAAGAGTTTTTATTGTCAATTGCACACGCCCTGTGTATTGAAATTCTTGTGCTTGCCTTTTCTGGAAAGCCGACCAATTTTAGAATAAAAATAAAAATACAATATTTACATAAATGTACATGAAATAAAAATAAAAATAAGGAAGAAATGAGGTAAGGGGAAAGTGCAAAACTGAGCAGGTTGTAAAAGAAAAACTTAAATTAAATGAAATGTGTGCAATATAAATTAACAGTACAGTACAAGTGAAATCCTAACAAGCTAACGAGTGCAGACCAGTTGTGAGTCAGGTCCTCTCAGCTGTTGATGGCTCTAATGGCAGTGGGGAAAAAAGAGTTTTTCAGTCTGGTGGTCCTGCATTTGGCACTTCTATACCTCCTGGCTGAGGGTAGAAGCTCGAACAGTCCATGTTGGGGGTGGGACTGTTCAACCCCCAACATGGACTGTTCAAGCTTCTACCCTCAGGCATGTTGATGCTTAACATTTTGGATTTGTGGTTAAAACGCTATGTATATGTTGAATTCTTTGAGTGCTACATGTCTCTCTTACCTGGCTGTTATTTCTGATTGTTTTGTTCTCCTCATCTTCATCTCTCCTCAACCAGGACATAGAGAAAACTATGACGACTGCGCTCCATGAGCTCCGTGAGCTGGAGCGGCAGAACATCGTGAAGCAGGCCCCCGACGTGGTCCTGGACACTCTGGAGCCGATGAAGAACCCAGTTAGCTCTGAGCCTGGCAGTCCTCTGCACACCATCATGATTCGTGACCCGGAGGCAGCCATGCGCCGCAGCAGCAGCTCTACCTCTGAGATGATGACAACCTTTAAACCCACTCTCTCCGCCCGGCTGGCTGGGACTCAGCTACGCCCCCCGCCCATGAGGCCAGTCCGCGCTGCTTCTACGCAGCATCGCTCCAGCAGCTCCAGCTCTTCAGGGGTCGGCAGCCCGGCTGTGACTCCCACTGAAAAGATGTTTCCTAGTAACAGTACTGCTGCTGCTTCTAACATGAATGTGTCCAGTGAGGCTGGAGATAAGTCGGGTACCATGTAGCAGAGGTAGGAATGGTGTAAAGCTTCCTAAGTAAGGGGAAAGCTTACTTAGAAATGAGTGCTGGTATGTGAGAAGCAGATATGGATATTTTCCTATCTGTTTTTCTGCCTGACTTATTTCATATATTCAGGAAGCTCGTGAGCCTACAACATGTTACCATGGTGATAAAAGGGTGGATGAAGCTGTCGAGGTGTGATTGCACAAAGTTCCACTGTCTTTGAAACTTGATTTAGTAAAAGAAAATATGTATAGGAATACACACATGTCATATTTACCTCAGTTTCAATAGAAAAAAAATCTGTCGCTGTGATCTCGTTGCAGAGATACAAACAATGCAAGTGAAGCAATACTTGTGTGACATTTAGGAATAGTTTACACACAGCACACGTTGTCCAGCAGGGTTTTCAGTCACTCCTACTGGTGTGAATGAAACGGCTCATCTGGACGGATGATATTTGTGCTTAATTACCGTTTACTGTAGTTCGCAGGCCTTAAGGCTGTACATACAAACTTACTTGAAGTTGCAGTGCTTTCTGTTTGTACTATAATACAGTGGATGTTAAGTAACAGCTTAGTGACATTATACACTTCTGCATGCAGGGTCCGCATGACATGAGGAACACATTGAAAAATGTGTGGGATTTACTCATATGATCATTTGAAGCTTGAGATATTGGTCTGAAACCTCATTTTCTTGAATCAAATTTCAGATTTTAGCCTAAGATAAAAAACATTCCAGCATGAAGATCTCTGGAGTCTGACAAATACTGACCAGAACAGGGCAAGTTCGACATCTTGTGAGTTTGGACTGTGGAAAAACTTAACTAATGCATCAAGTAATATACTGTAGGAACCCTGTGGTAAACATGTACATAATATATAGCTAGTCATTTTTAAAGTGTTGATCTTGTACAGGCTGAAACAAAAAAGGAAAAAGGTTGGCTGTAAATGGCACTTGGAGTAAAGATAATTAAGCACCTTCTTAACGTCTTCAGTAATTAACAGACTTGATTGGTTAAGATTAATTGGAAATAGTTTATGTATGCTGTTAGATTATATTTGGTAATTGTACTGTAGAAAACCTGATTGCTGTTGAACGGACAACAAAGCCTGAATATGTTTTTCTTCGTTATTTGTTTGACATACCTGCCCATTTCTACCCTGCAACTTCCCATCTAACTTGTTTTATTTTTATCATTGCATAAGATACATGGAAAAATACGCTTTGACAGTTCCTCTGTAGACGTTGTGACATACTTTTCTTATCTTTATCGATAGAAAGCTTCATGCTCTGGCTGTAAATTTCCTTGGAAGAAAACTAAATAGAGAAACAGTTTGGAACATTTTTGGTCTATTTTACCTTCTGTCCGTCTGACAGCTCCTGGCCTGAGACCTTGTTATCCGCATCCAAAAGACCCTGCTCGACTCTGCATGTTTGGCATCATGTCGGACTCATATTCCACAGAAGTTTAACAATTCCTGTATGTGGTGCCTTGCCTTGGTAAAATGCACAAATCAAGTAAATATTGGATTTTTTAAGAAATGGTATTGAGAATGATGAATCCAGCTGCTAGTAGTAGTAGTAGTAGCAGTGGCTAAAATGAAAGTAAAAGAAAATACCGCTTGAATGAGTGAAATCCCCTTAAATATTAGCATGGGAATCAGGTTCCATTGTCTACTGCAGTCAGCCAGAACAAGAAGTATTTAAAGTCAGACAGTGCACTCACGTCCTCTGCTGATTACTGCTGGTATCGCTTCTTCTTGTGACAAACCAGTGGATACCGTAACCTTTACGAGGCCATTATGATGATATTACAATCGCAAAGCTTATCAATAAAATGTGAAAAATATAAATATGTTACAAAAAAGCATACGTTTATGGAAATATAAAGAAAGCACGCAAGTTGAAAAAGTGAAGTTATCATCCGAATATTTAACAGGACTGTTTTTGTTTTTTATTTATAGAATCTGTGTAAGTGGAGCAGAAGATTTGAGTGCCTTTTGTGCACAACATCAATTTTTATTGAACTTTTATATTTACTTTTTTTACTGTAACACGTTGTCTATTAGTTCTTTATTATAAACTGATCTTTTTATCTCTACTTTCTACTGCTACTACGTTGTCAAACCACCACAAGGAATACATTGTGTAAGAACGTTCCTCTGATAAAATACAGAACACTCATCATGAAAGGCTTTTTTGTGTTTGGACTGATCGCTGAAGACTACTGTCTATCCGGTGAGGTTTAGTAGAATCATTTCAGAATAATTCTCTACATTTTTTGGTTTCCGTGTGAACTGCCTGTGCTGTGGTTGAGCCGTAACTTGTCGTTCCCTTCCTCCCTTCCTCCTTCCCTCCCTCCTATCCTTCATTGCAGTATTGTTGAAAACAGAGGGACTGTAATGGGCGGTCGTCCTGCAGAGTTTATAAGGCACTCTATGCGCTATCCTTGTCCCTAAATGTGATGATCCCAGACATTTCTTTCCTGGAATATATGCTAAAATGTGTTACACTGTTAGTCTGCTGACATGAGAAGAATACGTTAATAATCAAAAAGGACATCACCGAATTAGAGCAGACTGTCATGTTGTGGGAACCCGAGTGTGAGTTGCTGTTACACTGTTTACCTTCTCTTTAATTGTTTGTCTAGTGGTGCTGTTTGTTGATGAGTGTCTGGTTGGTTGAAACCCTGTGATGTAATGTACACCATACCACTGACTGGATGAGGAAACCCCTGCATCCAAATAAAACCATTATTGCTCTGTGATCTGGATATTTTGAGTGAATTATTTTTTAATTAGTGGGGCCAAAATACCAATCTGGAGTCCAGTTATAAAAGAAAGGTCAATCACGTTAATTGATAAGCAGATAATGTTATGGGAGCATTTTTTCTGTTGTTGTTCATGTTAAATATTCTTAGCTGTTCGTACTTTGGCATAAAAATTCCTAACCCAGGATTCAAATTGGCCTTATGTTGGAGCAGATTTAGACACAGCAGTCGTTAGCGCATAAGCACAAATGGTGCTGCCTAGAGCTCCTATTTGTTTTTTCCATTCAGGACTACAGTGGAAAACATGGCAGCTTTAATGTGGAGGGCAACAGATCTTTATGCTGCTCTAAACGGCTCATTCTAAGGTAACAAAAACACAATATGGCTCATGTTTAGGTTATAATACACCAAGGGAAAACAATTAATACTAATATATGATATTCCGCTTCTGCCAATAGATCCTCCTAAAACAGGGAGACAAGTGCAGCGCAATTAACAGCGGTAACAACAGCAAATATACAGTATATAATGATATGCGGGAAGAAAATGTTTACAGTTCTATATTCTAGTTTTAATGGGAGCTTATCAAAAAATATTATTTTTAAAACCAGGCATCAGCAAATACTATGAAAATATTCTCTATGCTAAAGCACAGTCTGTAGTTCATTCTGTCGCCACATGATGGAGAAACTGTCCATCGATTACCTTTAAAGGCTTAGGAACTAACATTGTGGTGATGGCTTCACAGAGAACAACGTTTTGCATAAATTAGATGATTACATCTCCATTTGAAATTAGCTTTCTAGTTCACTGGTCGAGGAGTGTTTCACCACCAGCTCACGCTGACGAAGCATAAACAGAATTTAATTTGTTTTACCTGAGAAACCTCTGTTCAACAAGAAAATGTCAAATAATCAGTCTAGAAGAGGATACCACCTACTAACAAGTTAAGATCCAATGGAAGTGTATAGTATAAGAAAGAAATTACTAAAATTGTAGAAGGAATTTTAGTTTCCAAGGTGTGTTCTTAAGTCACCATTGACAGTAACTGTGACATTTGTCAAGTGTTATGTTACAGTTGGCAATGAGCATGTATTGATAGCAGATGTGTGGAGTTTTGGTTTTCTGGTTGCCTTTTTACTATCCAGTGTAGTTGTTGTTTTTGTACAGTTAAAGTTTCCTCTCATCTCATTTCTCTCCACACTAATTTTTTAAGTGTAATTTTTTATAAGAAGAAAGTTAATGCACAATAACCAACATTTAGAATTAAGTTGACTGATAGCTGATTATTATTACTATCGTTGTTTTAGTTTCTACAGATATAGCTATGATAGCTATAGTGAATTGTTTTGGTTACAATAATTGTGTAGGTTGTGGAATCCAATATTGTGACATCTCTAGTCCCACTGATTAATTTAACATTTCCTTAAATAATGATCTATAAGGGAAAGAAATACACATAGTCTGTTAGAAAAGAACAAAAACAGAGACATTGATATATCAGTATCAGTTACTGTTTTATTATCGAGTCATGGGTTTAAGAACAATCTTGAACCCTCATTTGATGACTGCATGATAAAAATGTAGAGTTAAGAAAGTGATTTTGTCGCTTTTTCGTAATTAAAAATACTGGGCATACAGATCTTTACAGAACTTACGCTCTAGAAGTTTAAAAAGTTTTTTTAAAGTTTAAAAATTGTTTAAGAATAGTCTTTTAGCTTTTCCTTATGAAAAAGTCGAATTAATACAAAGATGTGAACTTTGAATTTAGAAATTAGAGAGGTTACTTGTAAAGAAACAAACAAACTGCTACTTCTGCTGGCATGCAAAAGAATGAGGCATGACTCATTAATGAAGAACAGATGTTATAGCCTGTTTGAAAATAAGTTGCATAAGCCCTTTCCAGTGACCCTATTTGGCATATTCCCCATTATGATAAACGCAATACGCAAATGAGGGCAAACTTGGCATAATAATCTCTTTGAACGAGTCACAGCAAACAAAATGATCATAACTTATATCATAACTATCATAACAACCTTAACCTTCCTTGCCTCAAGCTTGGCGTCGTCAAAGTAATTAATTGTGAAATTAAAGTTCTTCATTCTTTAATTAAAACTCCTCGACGACCGCAACGAACAAACAATGAGCGATGCATCATAACATTTTACAATCTGAACAAAACAACATAAACAAAGATACATTCCATTTTTTAGGTTGTTTCATATTTCATAGCAAAAATAGCATAGTTTTACTTTTTCGTAATCTACCCTTCCTTGACCTAATGTGTCTCTTCATCTAGTCATGGCTTCAGTCAGCACACTGCTATTTCAAAAAAATCCTTCATGTTTCAAATTTGCTTGTTGTTATAATGTAATTCGAAATTTGAATCACATTTTTGTGGGATTTCAGTATTTTCCACACTTTCCTTCAATGATGAGTAAAGAGCCCCAAGGACGGATTAATACATAAATGTTGGATGAATCAAACGAGAGACCTTCAAGCCGAAAAATACCTTGGACCAGCTCAAGGCAGAGGACATTGCAACAAAGAGAACATCAAGCTATTTCATATATTTTATTTCGTCTCATCTCAGTGGATCAAGCAGATGTCAGAGTGTCACAGATATCTATTAAATACTTCATATTTGATACTCTAGGCCAATCAGTCATTTCACTTTGATGCATTTACATTACGATTTCTGACCATTTCCCACTTGGAATTCCCAAATTTGGTACATGTTTGAACAAACTTAAATCGTGACTTCCTCAAGCATGAACAATAATCAGACTTTCGCGGTTATAACGGATCACAGCACCTCTGAACCTGACATTTCCAACTGTGTCTTTGATGTGCAGGGATGTAGTGGGGTAGCACATACTGAACTAATCCCCAAAACACAACACAGTTGTTTTCATTGTTGCACACTCCCTTTTTAAATTAAATTACCCAATTACCGAATGCATGACATGCTGCACACGTGTACACAAAAGATCAATTCAATCCTGATGATACAATAATCAAATGCACATAGATTGCACATTGAAGTGATCTTTTTGTTGTGTTATTTATGATGTTTTTCCTGTGGCATTCCAAATGTGGCTTTGTAGCTATTATGTAACTCTGAAGGGATGATTTTGAAGAAAAAAGATGTCTGTACTAAAGCCAGAGGCGTAGATGGTCCTGCATTAGCAATCACTCTTTGCATGTGTGTAATAACCCCAATAATAAGTTCAGGTCTGGCAAGCTTTCATCTTAGAGCTATTTGTGTGTGAAATAGGGGATTTGAGATTGTATCTGTTATTATTGTACCTGTTGTTAAAAGGATTTTTGGTTCTCCAGGTTAATGCAACGACCCCTAAAATGATCTCAACACAGTTATTCATGAGTTTATTAACCCTAGACATTGCTATTGAATGGTGGAATGCTTATCTCAGCTGAATGTTCATGTAAGCTGTGTAATACATGATGTATATTTAGATATTATAAAGTTGAATTTATTGAATAGAAGACTTAGGTCACAAATACCCTTGAAGTAAAATGCATATGAGCAAGGATTGGAAAGCCAAAACATTTGAATCTCAACTCAAGGTGTTTGCAAATTTCATCTGGTGCATTTGTAGATTCAAAAGGCGAAAAGTGTTATTATTAACATTAGCGTCCTGCTGAGTTAAAGTGACGCACAAGTCTTTGAATATTGTACCGTAGAAGCAAAAAACATAAGAATTGAGCAGAAAGGAACTATTGAAAAGCAGCTACGTCGTTGGTACCAAGCTATCTGCTGTGTTTAATGTCATTGTCTAATTCTGGAAACAATCTGTCTGTTCTCATCTCCCTCAGCTTCAGCCATTGTTATGATCCAAGATGGACCTGTGTTATAACATAGTGGTGGATGACTCACTTGCTAAGGGCATCATTAGGTAGATAGCTTCATGTGGAGGATAGATAAGAGTATTGCACTGATAAGACAGCACAGCACCGTCGTTTGCAACCAGTGCAGATGTTTGAAAATGCCATAAAGGCTCCCACAGTCAATGTAATTATGTGAACCACAGCCTGTTGACTGACTGTTCAACCTTTCAAACTGTGTCTACATGCAAATGTTTCCATTAGCAAAATACTTTTGGTGTGAAATATTTGGCTGGATTTCAGAAGAATTCCCATATTTTCCAGAGGGCAAAATAAGTCAGTGGTTCCAGAATCCCCATTTCCCACTTAAATTCCCCCCCTTGGAGTCATAGTTTAGATTTAATTGTTTAAATCTTGGAGGTTGACTTAGTACATCAAAGGAAAACAAACATTTAGTAAAATAGTGTTTTGGTCTTATGCTATTTTACTCCATTCTATATGGACAAAACAATTTGAATCTTTACATGTTCTTTATGGGTTTGGATCCTTAAATATTAACCGAAGCGTATATATGCTGTTAAAAAAGTCTTGCAAACTTAGCTACACGGGAAAACATTTAGAATGTTCAACATTTACTCAATCTGGGTAGTGATCATCATAAAAGTATTTAGTCTCTTATTAGGCCCATAACGCATTAAAACAGGCAAAACACAATCTTCAATGTTCGTATAATTGAGTTATTCATGCTTACAGCACCACCACCATATTTTTGAAAAATCAACTATCAACTATCAGCGAAAAACTATGCAAAAGGAGCGATAAAATTACATTCAATTACAACACATATTTTGGAAATGCTGAAATACTTAAAAGGTCAAAGAAAGTACAGTGTCTCATATACTGTTATTGTTCAGCTACCAAAAACTTTATTATAAAGTATAAAATAAAACGTAATTGACAAAGGCTTTTGTTGTCCAATTTATTCAAGCATTTGAAAGAAATCTCAAATAGAGATTAACTATACTTTTTAATATAGGTTCTTCTTTAAACATAGAAAAGGAGAAAGAGAATCCTTCAAACCGGATGTAAAGAGCTTTTATTCTTTGTTTATGAATCTGCCCCGCCAGCTCAGCGGAAGCTGTCAAATGACGCGAGTGGCGTCCTGGAGCAGCAAGAGCGGGACTTTGATTTATTCATTGACAAAACCCTTTTTTGATTTTATAAAGTAGCTGCTTTTTTGTTTATCAGACATGGCGCTACAGATTGAAGCAAATTTCCCACCTGGCTTTGCGTGTCTGAAAGTAAGTTATATATTTATTGTCAAACGCGTAGCTAACGTGGCGGCTAATAACTCTTAGCTAACGTTAAATGAAAAACAAAACAGCTTAACGTTACATTAGCTTGCGTTACAGGACATTAACGTAACGCCACATTGATACTGGATGGCGATTGACGTTTTTACTTAGGCTAAAGTGTAATCGGAAACATACAACTTAATCTACTAGTTGCGTTATGTTATGTTAACTACTGTTGAATCAAGTAACGTCACTTACTGAACAGATGCTAATGTAGCATTAGCGAAAAGTATAGCTAACGTTAACTTAATGATCAATGCAACCAACGTTAAGTAACGTTAATTTCTACACATGTAACGTTAGTAGCCTTAAGTAACCAACGTTGCTGTCAACATTGGACTTTATTATAACATCAACGTGAAACTGCCCATTCAGAATATCTAACATTACATTACTTAAATTGAATGTTAAGGAACGTTACGTTACGTTATCGATAAAACGAAACCGGGCCAAACGCATTGTTGCTAACGTGACGTCACCGTGCCAAAACAAACGATGACCAACGCATTCCTAGTAAGGGCTCTTATAAGTTGACGCTGACTTCTTCCGGCTGTATATTATGTATTATGAGAGTGAGTTCAGTGTGAACACACCACATACACACGTGACGACATGATCATATGACTTAGTAAGTAAGTGGTGCTCTGGACGGTTTTCCAGTGAAAGTCCTCTTCTGTATGAATGTGATGTAAACTCCTTCAAAACTTTAAGCCCAATCTTCAAAAAAATGAAATCACAACTTTAAGTATGATGTAATATTACACCTCCACGCTGTGCAAGTCAACTTCTGATTATGTAAATAAAATCTGATTCAATTATATCTCTATTGAGAATTGTCTTAATTTATTTTTGCTAGCAGACACATTATTGAAGGTTTGTGTTGAAAAATGTCATGTTTCTTATATGTTGGTGGCAAATAACTAATAGTTGAACTGTATTATTAGTTTTCACTGTGGTTTTTCTTGTCTGCAGAATGTTGATACCCTGCTTCGATGTCCCATTTGCTTCGACTTTCTCAATATTTCAATGATGACAAAATGCTCTCACAACTGTAAGTAACATGTAAAGCAGGTTTTAGGATTTAGGACGCCATTGTGGTTACACTTGAATCATTTAGAGCAAAAAATGCAGCTGAGGTCATTCTTTAAAAAATGGTCCTTTTGAAATTAATTCATGGTTGAGCATTTGAATATGAGTGGGTACCTTCAAATGAACTGAATATTTTAGCAAGGCTTCTGTGTTAGTATAGTCTATATCATCTTAGGTATATTTTTATGAGGAGCAAAATAACAATTTAATGGTCATACTGACCTGTCTGTCCCTCTGGAACCAAAGACTAAGTTCCCTGCTTAAGTTGAAGCAAGTTTATAATAGTTGAATTGTCTTTATTCATTTGGGTGAAAGACCAGAATTTTACGGTGTATATTATTTTACTATTTACTAGACTGGATGCACTCAAATGTCCAGTTGCAACTGATCCCCAATAAAACCTACCACATGTGGTTTGATACTTTTATTTGAAAAACCTAAATCTTCTACCTATTGGCTGACAAAGTTATGTATAACATGCATATTGTTTGCATTTCATTTACAGTTTGCTCTTTGTGCATCAGAAAGTTTTTTTGCTATAAGTTGCAGTGTCCAGTTTGCAATACGGTAAGTATAAACTTTACTTAGATATATAAGTAAATGTGTGTGTGTGTGTGTGTGTGTGTGTGTGTGTGTGTGTATATACATATATATATATATATATACACATATACACATTCCTCATATATATGTAGGTTGCCATCTCTAGTTAATTGTATTATTTAGAAAAAGAAGACAGGATCCTTCATAACTTGCCTCTCTTTCTTTCAGCAAGCAACTGAACAAGATTTAAGAACCAACCGTTTATTGGATGACTTGGTCGTGAACTTTCAAGCTGCAAGGTAACACATTAGATGTCTGGAAAAAAATCTGAACTGAATGAATGAATGTGGAACCTGCATCAGCAATAGCTGACTGTCAGTACTAACAGGGCTTAGGTATGATAGCAAAATAAGATCTAGGCAACGGCATAGAACAAAGAACCGGTTTTGGTATTGGTTTTGAATTCAGGGTACCAGGACAAGCAATAAACAGTGACCTGACTAAGCTATGCCACTTATTTCTCCTCTAAATCCTGTTAAATACTTGTATTTTTCTGGCTGTCTGCACACCAACTCAAATGAAGAATAAGGATATAACCGATTCCTTTTTTAAACAGTAAACTACAGCAAACAATAGTTCTTTGTTGCATCCCTGCAGTTTGTATTGGCATTGTTATAACAACCGAAGACAAGAACAATTAAGTGCTGAGAGATCCCTTTGTTATTAACAAGATTGCAATATGTCCACAAGGGAACCAGTTTGCAATTTAACAGCATTAGGGAAACAATTGTCATCGCTTTCTTATAATCTATTTCTGATTTAAGGATTTTCTGTAAATCAAATGGGGATTTTGTTTTCATCAGCGGAGGTCTTTAAGGGTCCTCCTTATATTGCACTTTCACAGTATGTAGGCCTAGGGAGCGGTTTCCAAAGCTGGTCTCAAGGAAAGGCTGAGGTCCTTTTTTTAAATTCTCGTTTTTCCTCCAGTGACATTTATCACAGTGTAAAAGAAACACTTCCTTCAGCTTGATCACATGGGTGCACCATTTTTTATCCCAACCGCTGGTATTATTTCATGCCTACTGGTCTAGGGTCATACTCTCTTTCTCATTTTGTAATTCTCACTTGGTGTCCATTTAGTCTCTTTTTAGTGAAAATATAAAACAAAAAAACCAGAAAATGCATCTCTTAAGGGGAAGTCTTGTTTATGAAGTTGTTGTTTGTATGAGTGGCCCTTTTTTCCTTTTTGTTTGTAGAATCCTTTGAGATGAAAATAAGACTAATAGGCTACTTTTTTCCTTTTATCAGAGCCCTTGTCCACAAAAAGACCCTACTGAAAAATCTCAAACTAAAATAAACAGAATTGTACCTTTGGTGAAGTACAGGCTCACCGCAATATAATCTCTTGAGTGCTGTTATTTATCAGTAAGTTCCTCTTTTCCATCTATCATCTCAATGTTATCACTGAAAGGTCTTTCTTTGAACTGTAGACCTTCCGATTGTCATCGCTCTTATGAATGAGTGGCTTACGCAGCTGGTTTTTCGCCCGGTTTTTAATTTCCTGTTGTGTACCAATGACCCTCTGAAAAATGGGAGTCTTTGGCTTTGTCTTAGAACGTTGCTGCTATATGGCAATTAAACTAGAGGTCTTATTCTACAGCCGACCACAGCGCTTATTGCAGTTGCACACGTCTACTGAATGTTATCACGGTAACCGGCTACCTTGTAGTCTCTGCTGTCCCTCAATGAACTCATTTAATGAGTCAGGAACTTATTTTTCATTTTTTTAAATTAGCAAAAGCACAATTGCCTTACAGTACATGTTGTTTCCTGGAACGTAGCAGTTTTTCCTTCATAATGGGCCAGTGTTTTCATCCTTCTGAACAGCTGCAGTATACAGCTCTTTTTGTTTGACTTCATTCTCTACATTTATTGTCATTAACATACTGTTTGTGTAAATTTCTTTTTAGGGTTCTTATTGAGACCTTGTGTTGTGTGAGAAATTAAAAAAAAGTGATTTTGTGAAATTGTAATTTGGAGTAGGGCTCAACAAACTGTTTAACAGCTAAGATCTAAACTGTCAAAGTAGGCTGCTATCTTTGCACTTACCACGCGGTTCTAATTGTAAAAGATTGTTCTTTATGTTGTAGAGATCAATGTAATAGTCCAATTTACGATCAATTAAGTGCCTAAATTAAGTAGAGGGTATTGATTTGCTGAAAATGATAAAGAGACACATTTGTTTTTATTTACTGCTTGACAAAAAGCAACTTTGAACTACTTAACTATTGCGTAATGGATGTTAGTGATTTTATTTACAAAATCTACTTATTTTTTACTGGATCTGTAAAATAGCTCATCTGGCAGGTGTTTCCTCATGGCAACAAACTGAAAACTGCTGAGGTTCAAAAGCAGTTAGAACCATCTGACACACTAAAGTGATGTAAAAAACCTGTATGCTCAAATGAGGCAGAAACAGTTACAACTAATGGCGCTAATGTAAAGGGATTATAGTAGATTTTGAATATTCAAATTATGTTGGGTCAGTAAAGTTACAGCAGTTATCATGAGGAGTACATACAACTGAAACTCAAATTGTAATGAAAAGGCATTTATGTACTTTTCATACTTGTTTTGTTCTTTTTGTTTACCTTCTATAAATATGCTCCAAAACATTTTCTGCAATACAGCAAAACGTAATATAGCTGCAGGTGATACAAGTGACTCGAGCCTATTTCCTCCAGATCTTTGCAGGGAGAAAGAGGTGTTTCCATATGACTTTGGTGCAAAGCTGCTTTGGCGAATGTGCGCACCTGCTCTAATGGGGACAGCAAGCACAAATTAGTTCTGGATATGGAAAGCGGGACATTACACACCTCATTGGTTCCGTTTTATTGCCAAGTAATGGCCCAGTCGAAATTTGTTTGCTTTCCACATTTCCAAGCCAAAAGTGTCTACTTTTTCTCGCTCTGAAGAGAAGCAGCGAGATAATTGAGCTAGTCCAGTTTGCCGTCTGCAGTATTTATTTACTCTTTTACCTTTTATAGGGGTAAAATGTTTAATTTTAAAGAGAACAAGTCCTTTACACTACATAAAATATGTATGTGTGTGTATATAAGTGGACTTCTTTTTGTTAATGCAACAGATATGTTTTTTTTATCAACATGCCCTTTCGCCATTCTTCTTTTAGGGAGCAGTTGTCAAAAGCAAATTTTGATTCTCCTCCGATGTCGCCCAGGACCCCAGCTCCAGCTGTCAACGGTAAAGCTTACAGAGGCCGGGGCCAGAAGGGCAACAGCTCTGTTTTGAGTCACTTTTTCCAAAAGCGGCCTAAAACATCTCCCACTAAAGAAACCCAGCGAGATGGTTCTGTTGCTCAGTGTGCTGAGCGGACAAAAATACAGACTGCATGCACCCACAATGCAAATGACGCTGACCTACATTCAGCAACGGATCAACCTTCAGTGGTTGTGAAGGAAGAGCCGATGGATGCTGAGGAGGCATCTATCCAGGGTTTGATGTCGGTCAAACAGGAAGCTGGAGTCTCGCATGGTTTGACCACCAAGATTGAGACGGCGCATTCCTCATTACCATCAAGCGACGTGAAGCCAGTGATCAAAGGTGAAGCTTGTCTACCTGTAGGCTAATATCACTGAATCACTCTGAGCTGCAGCTCTCGGCTGACGTTGGGTCAAGGTGGTGTAATCTCCTCCTAATCGGATAGTTAAGAACTGCAGATGTGGACCTGTTGATGAAGATCCAATCAGCCCCGTGATTTTATTATTTTAACGTCCACAACACTGAACTGTAAGCCACCTTTCTTTTCTTTTTTTTGTGACCGGGAAACTGCTTTAAATAGTTCCTGTTCATTCAAGGACATTTTAATATTACTAGTTTTTACTTTTTACAGTAGTCAGTGAACATTTTGTTATTTATCTTTCTCTTGACCACAACAGTTTATTGTTGTCAAGTAAGCAGCAAATAATATCTTGTGCATTTCCCCTTTGCAGTGGAGTGCCCTGTCTGTTCCGTCAGTGTTTCACAGCAGTTTATCAACAAACATCTGGACACTTGTCTTACCAGAGGGGAGAAGAAGGAGAGCTTGAGGAGGTAAAAGAACAACTTCACTAATGACTTGAATCGAAGCTCTCTGCTGCTGTTGGCCTAACTAGTGCTCTGAAGGACAAGTGGGATGTTAAGTCAAATTAAAAGACACTTTATAGCTTTTCAAAAGACTAGAATGATGAGTGTATAGGTTTGCACTGAATGGAATTACTACTGCATTGTTTGTTTAAACTTAAATACCTTTTGTAGTAATATTTTACCTATGTTTTAATTTGATTTTGTTTGCTTAAAATGGCAGAATAACTGAAACTACTAACTACTCATCTTGCTGAAGCCCAGTTCCGTGACTTCATTTGAGACTGATCGTCTCACAATTCTGATTCCTTTTTGGGTCATTTTTAGATCGTAATGTCATAATGAGTTCTTAATATTCTAACCATATATTTAGCCTTTATAGCGTTTATTACAGCAAAGCCCAGACCCCCCCCCCCCCCCCTCCCGCCAAAGTGATTGCTGAAATATGCTGTTCTACATCTCTGTTGCAGCTCCCCTGGCACCGCGAGGCGTCCCATGACAAAGCTGGTGTACAACCTGCTTTCAACGCTAGAGCTGAAAAGGAGGCTGAAGGATTGCCATCTCTCAACGCAGGGCTCCCGAGACCAGCTGATCAAAAGACACCAGGAGTTTGTCCAAATCTACAATGCCCAGTGTGATTCCCTGAACCCCAAATCAGGTGAGGGGACTCAGTCCATTACTCCATGAGGGGGATGCTCTAGTTGAGGTCTAGGTAACGTCCAATGAAATCTGGATTTTGTTTCCAAACACATTAAGTGTAAAAAGATGTTATAATGAATGTGAAAAGGCCGTAGTAATGAATGAATTCAATTCAATTTAATTCATTTTATTTTATATAGCCCAAAATCGCAAATTACAAATTTGCCTCAGAGGGCTTTACAGTCTGTACACATACAACATCCTCTGTCCCGAAACCCACCATTGGAAAAACTCCCCAAAAAATGAAAAAAGGGAAGAAACCTTAGGGAGAACGTCAGAGGAGGGATCCCACTCCCGGGATGGACAGACTACAATGGATGCCATGTGTACAGAATGAACAATGTATAATACATGCAATTCCTATGACAGAAATGATTCAAGTAATTGTGAGTAGTAAGCCAGGCGCACAGCAGGACCACTGCAGGGGCAACCACCATCACATAGAACCACCATCCACAGAAGCCTGTGGGGAGGGAGAGCACAGAGACTTTAGGAGAGGGTAATGTTGGTTTACGAGTACAGTAATATGATTAATATCTAAAATAATAATGATGATGATGATGGCAGCAGCAGGCGTCAGCAGGGCCACGGCAGGTGTCAGGACCAGGGTCCAGAAGGAACTACGATCTACGGAGACCTGCTAGGGAAGAAAGCACAAAAAAAACTCCCTGAAAGAAGCTGAATTAGTCATGTGCATTAATAAAACGTGAATTATGGTAGAACGAGAGCGTGAGAGAGGAGCTCGGTGTGGCCTAAGAAGTCCCCCGGCAGTCTAAGCCTATAGCAGCTTAACTAAGGGCTGGTCCGGGCTAACCTGAGCCAGCCTTAACTATAGGCAGAATCAAAGAGGAAAGTTTTAAGTTTTACTTTATAAGAGCTGACCGAATCTGCCCCCCGGACTGAAAGTGGAACCTGGTTCCACAAAAAAGGAGCTTGATAACTGAAGGCTCTGGCCCCCAGCCTACTTTTTAAAGCCATAGGAACAACAAGTAACCCAGCATCTATGGAGCGCAGCTGCCTTGTAGGGCAATAAGGTGTTACAAGCTCTTTTTAAGATACGACGGTGCCTCACCAGCAAGTGCCTTGTAGGTGAGGAGAAGTACCTTAAAATCTATTCTTGATTTAACAGGGAGCCAGTGCAGAGAAGTTAACATATTAGTTCTTAGTGCTGCAGCATTCTGAATCAACTGGAGAGGCTTAAGAGATTTACAAGAGCAGCCCGATAACAAAGAATTACAGTAGTCCAGTCTGGAAGTGACAAACACATGAACTCATTTTTCTGCATCACTCTGAGACAGGAAGTTCCTGATTTTTGATATGTTACGTAAATGAAAATAGGCAGTCCTTGAAGTCTTCTTTATATGCGAGTTGAAGGTCATATCCTGGTCGAAGAGAACTCCCAGATTCCTGATGGTGCTGCTGGGTACCAGAGCAATTCCATCCATATAAACTGTATCACGTGACAGCTGGCTTCGAAGGCGCTCTGGGCCTATCAGGATAACTTCTGTTTTTTCTGAGTTTAGCATCAGGAAGTTGCCGGTCATCCAAGTTTTGATGTCTCCAAGACATTCTTGAAGTCTAACTAGCTGGTCCGTCTCTTCTGGCTTGATCGACAGATACAGTTGAGTATCGTCTGCATAACAATGGAAGTTTATGCGGTGTTTTCTGATAAGATCGGCCAAAGGAAGCATATAGAGGGTAAATAAAATCAGTCCAAGTACAGAACCTTGTGGGACTCCGTGACCAACATTGGTGGTCTTTGAGGATTCACCGTTTACAAGCACAAACTGGGATCGATCCGATAAGTAGGATTTAAACCAGCTGAGTGCAGTTCCTTTGATACCAATTAAATGTTCTAGTCTCTGCAACAGGATACAATGGTCTATGTTATCAAATGCGGCACTGAGGTCCAGCAAGACAAGAAAAGAGATGAGTCCTTGGTCCGATGCAAGTAGAAGATCATTTGTAATTTTCACCGGTGCTGTTTCTGTACTGTGATGCGCTCGAAATCCTGACTGGAAATCCTCGAACAAAGCATTGTTTTGTAGAAAGTCACATAATTGATTTGCGACTGATTTCTCAAGGATCTTAGAGAGGAAGGGAAGATTAGAGATAGGTCTGTAGTTAGACAACACCTCTGGAGCAAGAGTAGGTTTCTTAAAAAGAGGTTTAATTACAGCTACCTTGAAGGACTGTGGTACATGTCCTGTCAACAAAGACAGATTCATAATATCTAATAAGGATGTGCTAACTAAAGGAAAAACTTCCTTAAGCAGCTTGGTCGGAATCGGATCCAATAGACAAGTAGAAGATTTAAACTTTAAAAATAAAGAAGTCAGTTGATCAAGGTTGATGGAAGAGAAGGCATCCAAACAGGCATCAGGGCCCACTGCTGCATCCAAGGTTCCTACATCGGAGGACAGGTCGGCACTGGTTGAAGGCAGGAGACCATCAATTTTCTCTTTGATAGTCAGAATCTTATCGTTGAAGAAGTTCATGAAGTCGTTACTAGTGAGGTCCAAAGGAATACACGGCTCAACAGAGGTGTGACTCTCTGTCAGTCTGGCTACAGTGCTGAAGAGAAACCTGGAGTTGTTTTTATTTTTCTCTATTAATGATGAGTAATAAGATGCTCTTGGGTTACGGAGAGCCTTCTTATATGTTTTAAGGCTGTCTTGCCAAACTAGCCTAGATCCTTCTGATTTGGTGGAACGCCATAATTGTTCAAGTTTCCGCGCAGTTTGCCTTAGGTTCCGTGTTTGAGGGTTATACCACGGAGCAGACTTCCTTCTTGTTGCTATTCTTCTTTCCAGAGGAGCAATAGCGTCCAGCGCCACTCTCAAAGAGCCTGTAGCAGTATCGACAAAATTATCGATCTGGGACGGAGTGAAGTTCTAACAGGAGTCTTCTTGTATCTTGAGGCAGGGCACTGAACTTAGAGCAGAAGGAATGGCTTCTTTAAATGAGGCTACAGCGGTATCCGATAAGCGTCGACTGTAGAAACCTTTGGCAGGAGGAGGTGGTTCTGATAGTAGAAATTCAAAGGTTATCAGACAATGGTCCGACAGGAGAGGGTTCTGTGGAAAAATTGTTAAATGTTCAATCCCAATCCCATACACAAGAACCAAGTCCAGAGTGTGGTTAAAACAGTGAGTTGGTTTATTTACACACTGACAGAAACCAATTGAATCTAACAATGAAAGGAATGCAGTACTAAGGCTGTCGTTGTCGACATCCACATGAATGTTAAAGTCACCCACAATAATTACGAATGAACCGGTGTGGGCTGCCCTTTCTTTCTGCCCGTGGAACGTCATCCACAAAGTTTTTACCATAACAAGTCCTCAAGAGCTGCACAATTATATGATAAAAGGCATCTTGACTTGTTGACGAGGAAACACACAATTCTTTTCTAATTTATATTTTTCATGAAACCAGAACATGTGTGATTGTTGTGCACATTTGGTACAACAGTTTTTTTTTATTTTTTTTTATTGGCTTCCTCTGGATTTACCTCAATTTTAAACAGTGACCCGGGGGGTCAAAAGCCTTAGTGTTTGTTGGAAGAATTCACAAAAATTAATAAAATAAAGTATTTTTTCCCCTCTGTCAACAGCTGAAGATATTGCCAAAGAGTTGGAGGCCAATGAGAAGATTAAGAATCAACTGCAAGGGAAAGCCAAACCTGTGTGTATTAAAAACTTGATGGAATATACATGAATTGTACAGCACCAAATGCACTGAAAGTGATGAATGTAGCTTCACATTTCATGCCCATAAATTGATGCTCCTGTTTCTTCCTCTGGTTTCAGAATGCAAATGCCAACACCACAGAAGTGGCAGTAATCTAGACTCTAGTTGAAATTCTAGGGAATACCAAAACTCTTGTACAGGGATGTTGCAGAGTTAAGCTGCACTTACCTCATAAACCATGTTTGCCCTGCAGAGAGCTCACAAACCAGCCGGCAGGTCACAAACAGAAATATCGTGCTGCTAGCGACCATGTAACCAAGTGCCAGCGTTGTTTTTCATTTGAACTTGAAAAGGTGACGGTAGTGGTAGTTTTAATAATTATATATGTATATGTTTTTTAAATATCTACAATACTTACATAACAGCTTAGGTGACTGTGTCCACCTCAGATACTTTCAGTGTGTTTGGGTCTCATAATCCCTTTTCCTCTTAAAAAATGTACCTTGAGCAGTTATGTTTTTTTTTATATATATATATATATATATATATATATCTTTCTAACCGCTGGGAAATTATGTTTTCATGAGGGCTCGTCCCTATTTTGACATGGTGGGAGGTATGCATTGCACTCACTGCGTGTTGATTTAAATGTCAAAGCTTTGATCATTTAAACCAAGCAGTCGGGTAATTCCTTCACAAATGTTGTCATTTGTTTTTCATTGATGGTTAATGCCAATGTATGTTTTTGATCAATTCAAAGGTCATGGTTTTTGTGAAGAATCAGTCCGAGAAGGAGATTGATGAGATGCATTCAAATTACAGTAAGTCATTATTTTCACTATGAATCACCTCAGGGGCTCGGCTCACCGAGTTGACATCTAGAAATCCGTTTAAAAAAAAAGTTCCACTGATTAAATGGCTTTTTGTGATTTTACATTCTCTGTTAAAATATGCATATCAATTCTAAAATATGCATGCAAGACACAAGTCAGAACAATTCATTTTCCTTGCAGAAAGTAAAGTAATCTGACCACTAGTATTGCACGCATTTTCAAATGGTTGTAAAAAATACATCATCAAGTGCAATATATTATCAACAGTGGATTAATAGCTGACAAAACTCCATAGACCTGGTGTAAACCACTCAAACTACAAAATAATGTATTACCGTATCCAAAATTCTTTGTGCTGTCGGTCAAATTGCAACACTGCATAATTTCCCCTCTTTATATATTGCCAGTGTACTATACTACTTATTTTACTTCATGATACTTCCTTAATTGATGTTGGGTACTCCACACCTGCTTTAAAATGCCTCCTCACCTGCCTTTACGTTTCATTCATTATTATGATTTCCAAACCGGCATCTAAATGCTGCACAGCTTCTCCTTTTCTATATTTGCATGTCTTTTGCATGCATGGCATTTCTTTACAGTTGCAGGTAAAGGCTTCAGTAATATCAATAGTTATTCCAACTTTTGTGATCCAAACATTTCTAGTAACCCAATTTTGTAAAGGGTTGTTGTAAAGTCCAAAATGATTGAACACAGTAAATGGTAAATCATAAATGAGAATTCCACAGAAGCTTTGTAAAAGATCACAATGTTGGGCACATCCCTACAATGCAGGACACAAGGTTCTCAATGTTTTGGGTTAGAAACTGAAGACTCTGAATCTGCTTAAAGATGAGATATACTTTGTGCATGTCAATGACCGCTTATGATAACGATTCCCAAAGCAACGTTTTTTTGCATACTTTGTCTCCAACACATCTTTATGGTTTTGCATATTCAATGTATTGCCCAGCAGTGACATCCAACTTTATTGTTTCTAGAAGCCATCCATTACTTGCTCTGCCCATAAACCCTTCACGACACTCGTCTCCTGTGAGTAATTCAGCAGCGAGCGGGGCAATAGAAATATTAAATGTACGAGAATCTTTCCTGAGTGAAAATCTTTCAGAAACCTTTTTATTACCATGTGGATACTCACCTATTGAAGGGTCCATCTCAGATTTTGTTGTTCCATTCGCTACGATGAGCTAATTATGTGGATAATTACTCACATGACATACAGGCACAGAAGCACACTGTCCACCAGGGCTGTGTTTTTATATTCCAGGATTCAAGTCAAGCAAAAACGGCAACATTAATTAACATTTACCAAAGTGGTGTTGTCATGGTGGAACCAGATAAAGAGCTTGTTGGAAATAACTCTGCAATGCTGAACTTAAAATTGGTTGCAAAAAGCGTGTGACTCACAATAGGTATGTTCTATAAATAGCTGCTTTGCTGTGATAACCTCTTGATTTATCAAAGGCGGATGTGGATGACTCACTCTGCCAGCATAGTGAATGGTGATAGAGCAGACAGAAGGGTGAATGGTGTTTTCAGCGCCTGATGGAGTCCATTGTAAAGCCTGCTGTACTAGCGACGCTGCATCCCTTCATTTCTGTGAAATATGAAACATTATGAAATCATTTGTAACCCACAAAATATTATCTCATCCTTTCAAGGATGTAAACAAACAAACAAAGGAGCCTTTTTCCGTGTGAAGATCCCACTAGTGTTATTTGTAGTACTTTGGGAGGAACTCCACACCGGAGTTGCCGCAGACATTTCGTGTCTTGCATCAGTGGTGTTGTGCTTCAGATGCAGGAGCATGTGAAAACCCCCCCAAATATATTCAATCTTTCAAGTCAAAATATGAGGCTGATCTGTGTTACAGATGTTGTTTTCTAAACAAAGAAATTTAAGTTTACATTTATTGTATACTGTAATTCTTGGTAAATTTCCTCAAAACATGTTCTGCAGCAGCCTTTTCGTGGGTAGTCATTCCTTTACATTGTTTTATCTTTGTATCCCTGACCATAAACAAACATATATG
The DNA here is from genome assembly GCF_964276395.1 of Gasterosteus aculeatus. Classification (NCBI taxonomy): domain Eukaryota; kingdom Metazoa; phylum Chordata; class Actinopteri; order Perciformes; family Gasterosteidae; genus Gasterosteus; species Gasterosteus aculeatus. Next base: position 9,872,775 of record NC_135705.1, read on the forward strand.
TTTTGTTTCAATAGGAACATTGACCACGTGCTGATTCTGCTGAATGTTTAGAAATAATATCCTTTTTATTTAAAACTATTTGACAATATGTCTTATTTCCCCTGCAGGGAAGCAGCACAGCAGTGACTTTTCCCGCCTGATTTCCCAGGTACGGTGTCGCCTGGAAACCAGCAGACAGACTCGTACCAAACAGAAAGTCATTGTGAAAGAAGAAGATGAACAAGAAACGCACTCTGCAGGTACTGCAGCTCCATTCTATCAAGGAATGAAATGTACTCTAGCAGCTGGAGATGTTTTTATTTTCAGTACCCTTCGGCATTTCTCCTGACGAATCCATATATATATATATATATATATATATATATATATATATATATATATTCTTTCCTTCTAGGTCAAGCTGCAGAATCAAAAAGCTGCTCAGAGATGAAGGTGGAAGGCGTAGAATCTGACACTGAGCCATCTGAAAGGAGGATCGAATTGTCGTCTAGCCCCACCTACAGTGACGTGTCCATCAGCAGGTGAGCACTCGATAATCCAGGAGCTCCGAGCTTCTTTTTTCATGCTATAAATCAGTGAAATCTTTGTCGAGGTGGCCAAAAAAATGTTTGACCACCTTTCTACAATTTGAGTACAAGTGTAATTTCATGGTGACACTGATAAAGAATAGTTTTGAACTTTTAACACCTTTGGATTTGGAAAAAAGCACTGCTTCGTCTTGTAACTCTCTCAGATCATACATCTAATCCGTCTAATGTGAAGTGTGAATTTAGGGAATGTTCAAAGAGCAAAAATGACAGAGGTTTTCTTTGGTCATAACCGTCGTCCGCGGTTATATATTGCGTTGTTTTACTAGTGGACGCTCTTTCTGAGATGCACTCTTGGTCTATTTTTTGATGAAAAATGTTACATCTGACATTTCCTCACACACAGTCTCATCTTTTCTATGTGTCTCCGGTATTCACTTTCTTGGAGCAGGAAAGGTTATCAAAGCGTATAAAAAAGGTAAAAATCCAAAGGAGTTAAATTAGTAATCGCATTAAAAGCAAAATGCTTAACATCCAATCACAGTAATGATTAATGAATGCAAAGGCAGTTTCATGAGTTCTTGTCTAGAAAGTAATTTCCGCGACAATTCAGACTTCCGCAAAGTTAATCTTGGTCTACCCGAAGGGTGCTAGAATGAAAACACCTCTGCAAAACAGGAGTTTCTGCACCATTTCTTTTTTTCTGAGCATCACAGTATTTTAGAAAGAACTCTCGTTTAGGGCTGTTACTTGGGAGCAGGCAAATGCACTCTCATTTTTATTGAAACAGCGAATACCAATATAAGTAAAACTTTGTCAGTGACGTATTCCTTCTTGTCTTCGTTTCACTCCCTTTTCCATTGCAGTTCTATTTCTGACATCTTTGGTCCGGAGCCGACCCGACACCCCGAGTAAGTCATTCTGCTTTGGCTTCTTCTGTTTTCGAGGTAATGCGACGATAGCGACATAGATCAAGAACGTGCAAGACAATGTCCTTCAAGAAATCAAATCCCACCTTTTCATAGAAGATGCAATGGTGAGTGAGGAATTTCTCACCGGGGACAACCGGCTGTACACAGCGATACAGAATCAAGTGGAATGTATACACACCAGATCACCATAGAGCAGACACCGTTTCATAAAGGTCCTCAGGTAGCTCGGACAGCTTCTATTTCAGGGATTTCTTGATTCAACAAGTCCGGCAATCAGGCCCGAGTGTGGTTGGTGAAATGGAACTCAGCCTTCACAGTTCATTTCCTATTTACTCAGGCTGTCTTTGTCTAATGTTCAAATTAGTTTGATGATATGCAGCGTTTAAGATGTGTGTGGGCTCACAAACACCGGCCAGCATTCCGGTTCCATGATGTCTGTGCAAAAATGCGTCGCCTCGTCCTTTTTGCTGGTAGCGTCTTCTTCTGCTATTAAACTAACTTGTGTCATTGTTGGGACAAGTACACATAACAAACTAATGTAAATGATTATAATGTGCTTTCAGCATTCCCAGTTGATCCTCTGCTCCTCTGGTGTGTTCTAATTTTTTTGAATGCGGAACAACAGAACTCAGAATAAATATATAAATAGTCACACACACGTGCAAACTACATGCAAGCAAGAGTTTTCATTGTATTATATGATACATTTGTCAATGAATGCCTAATTCATTCATGCCTAAAATATCACATTATTCCATTGCACATTACAGTCTAAATGAAATGTTGTCATTGCCGGTGCCGTATGATGAGTAAACACTCGAGGAAAAAGTGTTTCAAAAACATTTGTCATGTGAAAAGCTTTGCTGTGACAAAACAACAGAAGCACATAAATCAGAGCTTGATGTCGGCTTGTGTTTCTTGCGGATAAGCAAAGCTCTGCTCTTCCTTTCGTTCTGAATGACCTGGAAGAATCCATTTCCAATGTTATCCCCCTTTGCAACCCTTTTCCTTATATGATACTGCTACACCAGCAGTCAGCGTGGTTACATGGATTCGAATAACTGGCTTAGTCGGACTGAAATCGAATTATCCGTTTCATGTAAACACCTTTGTCCGACTATGTGCGGTCCGACTACGATCCGACTAACACCCCCGGATAACTCGATCCGATCCAGTTGATAGTTCGACTATTGCCGCATGTGACGGTGAATCGGATAAGGAACTGGACTTTGCGTCTTTGCGCATGCTTGAGATCCCGACGGCGTCTTCTCTCCGTTATCAAATCAGCCAATAGCGCCATCCGCATTCGCTTTACTTCTATTAACATCATGCACAAATAGTAGAGGGATGTAGCTTCACCTTGCTCTCCGTTCGCCATCTTTCTCGTAATGTTGATGTTGTTGTTGTTGGTAGTGGTGAAGCGGTCAAGCGGAAATGGCTGTATCACAACTAGTTGTAATGAAAACAGCGGCACCTATCGTATCGGATATGACATGCTTTTGGGCTAAGTCTAAGAATAAGAATACGTTCTCAAAATGGAACTGTTTTTTTTTCTGTCACTGCTGCAAGCTTTTTTCCTTTTTTTTGGGACACAGAATGTTTTAAGTAAAAGATTTTTCTCCTGGTTTGACCAGCCAATTGTAATGCATTTGCTGGCGGGGTGTCGGGCAGCCTGTTGATTGCGATGGAGCCTAAATACATTTTCTATCACTTCAGCAGCATGATAATCAAGTGTCAACGCACTCAGGCTGTTCAGCTCCCTCTGTTCCTGTCAGATAATAGCCGTCTACATGCTAATGTACTCCATACATGGCTACATTTATACACTTCATTGTAAGTGTATAAATGTATGGGAGCAATTAACCAATGATGACACCTTAATTACCTTAACATGATGTGCACATTTCTAATATCCTCCATTCACAATTGATCTTTCATAGAGACACAGAGAGGACCTCAGTCCAAAAGCGGACCTCCAGCATGAGAGGAGACGACGCTGCTTCATCACTCGTCAGTGGGAAACGACGGCGCAAGACGTAAGGATTGGTGGAGGAGGGGGAGGCAGAGAGCGAAAATGATCTCTCACCTGCCAATCAATACCAATAAACTGTTCAAGTTCAAGCCTAACAAGAGGCGATCTTTATGCACATTCCTGTCCAGCATTTCATTTTTCTGAAGTTGGACTTTTCATCATGTGTCATGATCAAAATAGTCAGTATTTAAACATACTTTGTGGTCTTCCATGAGCAATTGTGCACTCAGACATTTCATCGGGCACTCAAGGTTACTCTATTCTAACAGTCCGTCGTCAGTTTAGTTTTTTTGTATACCAATTAGATGCATTTTTACTTTTTGTTTATAGACCTAAGCAAACATTATCACAACATGTACTTCTATCCAGCATTCCAGCGAATTCATATTATTCTATTTAATATAAAACCACATATTGTTTGTTTTGCATTTCTACAATTATTTGTTTTTTTTTAACTTTATTTTTCGCATTTTATATCATGATATATGGTCCAATGCAATACTCTGTTTAAATTTAAATAAACCTGTTATGGCATTTGAACATTTTTTTGGGTTACATGAGCGACCTTAGTACCATGTTCACTATGTGCAAAGCTAAACTTTGTGCTTGTGGTCGAACATCTATTGAATTAGCAGCATAAATCATTCCCAACATGATCATGTGAAGCTGTAGGTGATATTCACATTGTCCCTCAAATAGTTTGGGCAGCGCCGATAAGGAACTTAGTCACAGGTCTTTCCTGTTATTTACAATTGTTTTTTTTTGTTCCATCCAAACAAATCTGTAGCTGATTGATTTGATTTCTTTGCAAGAAAAGTACCACGGTTTGATTTAATTCAAGAAAGCTTGTTATTGTGGACACCCCAGGTCAATGCTGCCCGAGTGTAAACACTTAGTAGGTGGTAGCAGGTGTTGTTGTTTGTGTGTGTGGGAGAGTGAGCAGGAACACATTTGGGAGCAGACCTTGATCGAACACAAATCTCGCCTTCAGTCCCCAGCAAGGCTCGTCTCGTCGTCTCTGTTTGTCTTTCCCCTCAGACGAATCGACAGCCATTTCTGTATTCATAACAAATTGGCATGCATGTTAATTCCCCTGATTGTATCCTTAATGATGTCCTATACACTGATGCTGTGGAACCACATGAGGTGTAAGTACCTCTGATTCCCGCCCTGATTTGGGATGCAGTGAAGCAGGAAACGATACCAAGCCTCAGGGTCGGCTCCCTCTCGCATAGAAACCAGTTGCCTTATTTCTCTGTGCGGGTGCTAACGTTGAAGCGGATATGTACCGTCCAGAGTGAGGTAAAACTATTTAAATCTCATCATTCATAAGTTAAACCTGGTTTCGACAAAGATTAAGATTAAATGCTGTGAACAACCGTGTCAGCCCGTCTTTTTTACGGTCCAAACCGCCTGAGAGAAGATATCAAATGTTATCGTCATGGTGAGAGATCAGCGTAGATCATCTACGTACACCCTCAGGACCAAGTCGTCTGTATGAATTACTCCGCCGCTGACCACAGGCGCCATTAGGTGGAGCCTCAAAGGTGAAGTAGCAGCAATGTTAACAGCCCTTTTGTGGTTGAAGTCTTTTTGTCCCTCTTAAACAATTCCCAATGGTGATTCATTTCTATTGATCCAGGAATTAGCCAGAGGCAGGCTTGAGGGGGGAGGGAGGGTGGGGGGCGCGCCCACACTAATAGGTAAAGAGGGTTGGCTGTCCAGAGTTCCATTTGTTCATAGGCTCTAAAAAATGTATTTCAGGAAAAGCCAGCAGTGATAGAAACAGAATTATTATAGTCGGCTTCATTTTCAGTTGGTTGTTATAGTTTGTGATTATACAAAATATATATTATTTTCACTTTGTCACTGGATGAAGTTCATATTTATATTTAACATTTCAGATAACACTGATTAAGGGAACTCTTTAGGGACTTGTACCGTATCCAAGAAAGAGGTAATCCGTTGATGGAATCCAAGTTTTATCATTAAACAATGAGAACAAAGCAAACCCATTACACAATATTATATATTTATTATAATATTTTGAGTCTCTTGAGTCATTTTCTGAGTAGCACTTCTATAAATATAGCTTTGTAGGCAGTAGAAGTCAAGTTTGGACACAACTTTCTTATTCAATTGTGTTTCTTCCTTTTTATACATCTGGCAAGTATTCCCATTTGCAGACCAAAGCCGCTCAAAAACATCTGTTTGTGCTTTGACGGATCAATTTGGCTGCAGAGTTTTGTTAAACAAAACAAAAAACAAAACAAAGGGAAATACTTTTATAATACATAGTAAAATGGTACAATATACTCTTACTTCACTAGGGCCACTTCCTCTGGGTCTTAAACCTTTAAACACATCTCATATCTAACTTAACTTCACACTTTATTGACTCTTACATAGCAAGTGACAATACACCGTGCTAACAGCAAAGAATTCTACTTTTGCATTGCCCTTTAGGACGTACCTGACATTTTCTTTCCGTTTCAGCTGAGCCTGGTGTATAGAACACATTTCTTTTGTTTAGGTGCTGTTGATTGTAGGACAACATGCTATGCAAACTCATCCCAACTAGTCAAATCAAATCACATACAGGGTAACAATGTAACAATGTCCATACGCTGATCTGGCTAAAATGTTTCTGAATGAATGAATTTCAATACAGCTACATGAATTTGTAGCTGTATTGGACTCTAATGTAAAGTTAGCAATGATATTCTTAATAACTAAATTGTTACGATAATAAAAAGGAATGATGACCTAAACTGCAAATAACAGGATCCAAGCTGTGAAATAAAAGGAATTTTCCATTCAGAAATACTTTTTCAGGTCGCTGATTGTAATAGTTGGTTTTTATAATAAGCTGTGATTGTTTCCATCCCTGCGATCAAAGAGGAAGATCCGCGCCAAATGAATGCAATTAGCCTCCTGGTCTTATGAATTATCAGCAGCACCGTAGAGATCATAATGGCCTCAAAGACACACAGCGAGAGCAAGATAGCATAAGAGAGAGATAATAGTATTTGTCCATAATAAAGCCTAGGAGGCTTATGTTTACATTCCTATTTATTTAATCTTTTAATCTATCTTTTGACATCTTATTTTTTGGAAGGACCCACAGCAGGTCGATAAAAGCGCTGCTGTGCTAATCCCAGCATCCTTGAGGACTTCCCAACGTTGATGAATGTTTTTGAGCCTAGATTCAATTGATATTCAGGACACTTTCCCGCTTAACTCGACTATGCCTACTTTTAAGTTTTTTTTCATCTGTAAGTCTAATGAATTTCGTTGGAAGGTTGGAAAGTTAGTAAAGACCTTAAAAGCACTCCGTAAAGTGCTTTTGCTTTCATCACAAGTATGAGCAATTTAATGGAGAGACACAAGTCCTGTTCGATCGCTAATTATTTTGTCTGGAGCAACAGCAACACATCACTGTTGAAAGGATGAAAAGACTGGCAGACTAATCGACTACTTTATAGTATGAAATAGTTTCTGTCAGATGAACATTCTTCAATAAAATACGCTGTACATTCAGCACAATTATTTGCAACTGGATTTATAATTTGTCAACAAGGCTGCAAAGGACAAAAAGCTTGTATTTCTTATCTTTTTGAAGCAGGAGTTACAGCACAGAGGGATCTATCGGAGTGCTACACATCTCTTTTTGCCAAAGCTCAATAAGTCTGTTCGAGGTGTGCAGTATTGCATTGGGATACAACTTAGAGAAGCGAGTGAACGCAGCCTTGTCATCTCAACCTGAGCTGTTCAGACGTGGTGAATCGTTTTTGTTAAAAATACTTCCGTTAATTGAACTTGAATTCATGCATTTCATTACCTCACCAGATGCGTGGCATAATATATAATGATGTCCTACTGGCTGAAACATAAACATGCTGTTTGGATTTGAACAGAGGATCCAATTAGTTTTCCTGTGTCAATAGCCAACGCCATGGTTAGGGATTTGGGGGGTGGTTTGCATCAAAATGGTAATTGTTACACTGGAACCAGACTCTGGAACCAAAGTTTTCTTAATACACAAGAGGATCTTTCATACTAATTTGTGATTATGCAGTGTTATTCTAAAACTAAAATGAAATCCTCCATAGATGTTCTGTTGGATGCGGTTGATAAACTCGGAGCTGCGTACCACTGACTGCTCACAGCGAAATCAAACCAACTAATATATTGTTAAACAGAATTATGACAGTGTTGGCTATTAACGCTTGTTGTTTCTCAGAGCCCTGCCGGTATGTTTTTGGAGGCAATGTACTGAATATTTTTTGTGATATAAATTAAAAAAAACTCTCCCATCTGCGAGAAGTCAGTTTGATGGCTTTAATTACAAAGCCATATTTGACTTTATGGCTTCTTTGTCTTTGGGAGACGTGAATGGGTTGCTCAGCAGCAGCCTCTGTAATGACTTGATCTTTTTTTTTTTTTGCCCGGCAAAGTGAACCCGAGCATCCGGCATCACTCGGGTGTCACAAACTACCCTGTGGAAAAGGGAGAGGTCTGTCACATCCCTTTGATATATTTATGCCTGTAGGGTCGAGGCAGTGTTGCGTCACCTGACAGTTAAAGGTTTAACTGTACTTTAACATCTCAGTAGGTTTTTAGGAGTTTAATCCATTTGTCTAACCCCAGAATATGCATACAACTTTTATTCTTTTCTTCAAATCACCACTTGTTAACACGTTTAATATCATGTTGAGGGACTGAAGCAGAAGAAGCCATGACATCGGAACAAGGCTTTGTTTTTATCACTAAGCTAAGAATACTCATAGCACTCATAGTTATTTGTCTTGCCATTATCTCATTGTCTTACTGTGCAATGTTATGCATAAACCGCCATTTCAAATTCATTGTATGTCAAACGTACTTTGGCAATAAATGTTCCAGATTCAGGATTCTGAAAAAGAGCTCCCCTCATGAATTAAATCTTACAGTTCATGAAACTCTATCTGCTTTCAGATTAGTGGTGTAACGTCTGTTAAATTCACCTTGAATGCAATCGAGCTCTTTATCAAGACATGGACGTCCAAACATCTTGTCATTAGCCATGTTTTCCAAAGGGTCGTTCAACAGGCAGCTCTGCTGACTTAACCGTCTTTTTTCCGGTCCTGTGTAGTTCACGCTGAGATGTGAAGAAAAGTCCCGTAAATCTTTTTGTGGGTCCGGAGATCGATGATGAATCTGATAAATCATCTCAAGAGATGAGTCGACGAATGGAAAGAATCTGGGGGTGCGGAGTTGGAGAGAAGTAGGTTCCCTAAACCATCGCTACCCGCTCTCGTCCTCAAGCTTCAGGCTTAACTGCTGCTTGCATAACACATTTCTGGACAAACTGTCGGTGGCTGAGGTGCAAAATCACCTCTTTCTTTGCATGATTGGAGTAATATTTCAGTGCCCTGCACCACCACTTTGAAATATATGAATAGAATATGCATAATATCTGGATAAAAGGCATGCTTCAAATGTGGGCAACTGCATTTCATCAACCTCAGTTCCGCTTCCACATCTGGAGTTAAATCACTGTTTATTGTCCGAGGTCAAAGCACATCCTGGTCTTTGGAGCCGGTTATTTAAGTTAGTCTGACAGTAACTTGGAACACGGTGTACGGAGACCTACAAGAGGCAGTGAAGTGAGTCTGTAGCATCTCGCGTTAAATTATTGCAGTCGTTTCTACAATAGAGAGAAGAGTGAAAACATTTACAAAGGAGGTTTGCTACAGAACCTTCCCTGAGTGTAAAAACCCCCAACCCTATTCAAGTTCTCTATTCATGCAATGATGTCTTTATGGTATGTCAGTATATGAAATACGGACAGGACTTTGGACCTAATGACACTGTAAATGCGTTTATTCAACATTAATACACAAACAAAAGATGTATTTGTGTTTTACACCAAACGACCAGGTATAGCTGTGAGGACGCAGAAGAGAGGCTTGATGTTTGTCAGGTTAATCGTTAATGTTCCTTGTGCTCCCTATAGAACATACCACATCATTAACCTCAGACTGCTGTATCATCTGCCCCAAAACGTCTCTAAACCACTTCTGCTTCCAGAGAATGGGATTATTTTTAAAAGACTGAGGAATTAGACGATTTCATTTCCATGCCTTGGGGATCTCTATTTCAGAAACATCTCCCGGCTTTCATTCGACCATCTCTCAGAAAACCAGCGATTCTCTGTTGTGCATTTAAGTTTATCGTTTCCCTTTTTGCTCCTGCGCTCACATCCTGCCCAAGCCTGTTATGCAAAGGTTAAGTAGAAATAGAGGTGAGATGAAAATAAATATTGGCAAAACAGCAGGAAATTGAAAACACCAGACCGTCCATGCATGCCCTCCAGTGCTGAACAGCTTTTAAGTGAATTTTGTTGGATTGTTTTTGTCACACAGTCCACTTACTGATTTGACAATTTTGTCGTTTTTGCCTCTTGGTTTCCAGAGTTGTTCCACAGTTACAAATACAAAAAACCACCCATTTGTGTATCGGACGATTAATCATTTGATGTTATTAATGTGATCATTTTCCATATGCATTATTGTCAATATCCTCTTGCTGATAACCAGGAACACTGTGCTATTTTTGTTTCCGCCTCTCAAAGATAAATTCAAAGTCCCCACAGTGTGAGGAGTCTTTCTTCTTGAATTTTTTTGCCTCATGACTTTATCTCTGACATTTGTCGGGCACGGCGGATACCGCTGCTCATAACAACTCGCTTATTTTTATTGATTCCGGACTAACTGTTGTTGCCGTTGTCAGACTTGTTCTCCGTGATTCCTCCTGACTAAAGTGTTATTGTTAGAGCAGAAGAACCACCGGGCCACTTTAAAATTCATTCATTCTGTCACTGCAGTGGTGACTCATCTATAAAATTGACACAATGACAATGAGAATGAAAAAAGAACTGTTCCTATAAATGTAAATATATGATATACAGAGCGGCATGTTTCGGGTACCACCCCCCCCCCCCCCCCCCCCCCCACGATCCCCCCCTCGCCCACGACCCTCTAAGGATCAGCGTTGTAGCAGATGAATGAATGGATATATGTGACACAGTATGTTTTGAAGGCATGTGCTGTTGAAAGTCAGAGAAACCATTTAGTGAATGAAGTGTGAATGCTTGTGAGAGTTTTACAGCCGGCCAAAGAGAGATTGTGAGAGTGGGTGAGAGATTGGACAAAAGGTGCTCCGGGTGTTCACTGCACTCAACATTTTCACTCAGCGGATTTTATTACCTTGCCTTTTCAATTTAATCTTTGGGTGTTTCCCCCTAACGTGTCCCTGAATGATCTCTGTCAGAGCGTGAAATAGAGAGAGAACAGCATGCGTTTTGATAGAGCTGGATCGCATTACTTACCGTTGCCAAGGGGATTGTATACAGCATAATTCGATGGGGGGGTGTTGTGTGTGTATTCCGCGCAAACAGGTTCAGAACATTGTGCACGTAATCTTTTTAACAGCTCGCAAAGGAAGTAGTTCCTTGGAGACGGCCTACTGATCATGTTGTCAAATGTGTTATCTGGAAGAGGCTGGGGGGGAACTGCAGACAGGTGTCCTGCACGGTATGATGTGGCAATCGTGTCCACGTTGTGTCCGTGCCTCATCATGCTCTAGGACCCAGGAAGCCGCTTTTAACATTTAATATTCTCCTCTAGCTGGTGACAGATGCTTCAGGCTGACAGATATCCTTTACATTACAACATTTTCCCTGGCGCTGCTGCTTTAAACAGACTGCAACATTCTTCATATGGTGCTGAGTGTACATTTGGTGTGCCTGATGAATTTAGTTCTGTGCTGCATCAGCTGCATTTTCATTTTTGCTGTGCATACATAATGGCTGTGGGATACAGAGTTTACAATTGCTTTTTTCTGCTAATGAGGCATCTCTTGCCTTCAAACGTAAATGTATAGAGGACATCCTCAGTTATCCGAAGGGGTAATTCAGATCTGGTATTGAGCTGCAATTGTTATCCCTTTGCTTTCCTAAACATGCATCAAGCTCATACAAAAGCAGGACAGTCTTATTGATTTGGTGTTGACAATGGCCATGTCATTAAAAGACACTCACTGCTGTAAAAAATGTGATATGCAGAATGACATTTACATTGTCATTAAAATAAAAAAGTCAATATGCTTTCTATGCTGTGATTCCTAAAGCAACTGCCTTTGATTTGTTGCCTGTCACACTTTGGTGCAGTCGGCATGTTGTGAAAATTCTGGATGGACGATTTACTGTCTGTTTCTACTCTGAAATATGAGTTGGTCCCTTTTTGCTCCAACAAAAAAGAGTCTGTTAAGTAATACAATGTCATCTGAATAAAATAATATATATATAATTATTATTATAGGAAAGTTATTTTATATTGAAGAAATAAATATCTGCCGCACAGTGTCCTCTCATAGTGTCTTATGCTTTCAATTAGGATCCATGGCAAGCAGTTTATCTATCTGTTCTATTTGATCTTTTTAAAGTGCGCAGGGTGCATTTGGTTTCTTTTCACTGGGTTCATCACATATAACCCTGCAGCCGCAATGCTAGTTTATTCACAGCTTCGTTTTATCCTTTTTTGCCCAAAGAACAGAGCTCGGCGTCATCGATCTGTTTCACAGATGCTGTCAGTTGCCTTCAAGTTGTTTGGCAAATGTTATATTTTGAAAAATAGAGATCTCAAACTCGAGTATATTTTAAACTATTTGAGTTTCATGAATGCAGAATGTCAGAAAAAAAATAGGAAGGGTAAGAATAATTCCATTTGGAGCAGGGAGAATATCCTGCTGTCTGCTCTACATACTAGATCGTACCTTCACCTCGGTGGAACTGATTAAGACACCGTTACCTTTGGCTGGATGTATTTCCATTCCCAGGTGGAGATTCCTAAGTCAGCATGTCAGCACATATAAAAACAGCCAAGACCGTCAGATGACCTGTCTTATCACGAGATAACGTTAGTTCCTTTCTACCCAGGTCACCAATGTTATGTAATTAAACACAGAAGATATACTATAACCTTCCTCGTCCGTTCGGTCTTCCACCAAAGAAATAAGGAAGAAGCAATACATCAATTGTTTTCTTTTATATTGTCCTACATAAATATACTAGACAACCAACAGATGACACTTTTGCTTTTATTGTTTTTCTTCATTTCACCCCATGGTTATTTAAATATGGGTTCAAACAAATGAGGAATTCACTGATCATATTCCAAAACATAGAGTTTCAAAAGCAAGTCAAAATATGTTTAAATAAGACTTTTCCAGTGCACCAACATTCTTTTGAGGGAGAGATGTTTCCACTCATCATCTTAACAGTTGGCTTTGGTGGCTCATCTTCACTTTGAGGAATGCGTTCAGAACCACGGACTGTTCATGGAAAAAATCATTTTCTTATTATTTTCGATTCGAACATCCCAGTCGTTTTGTGGAATGATGTGTATCATGCCCCATTGGGATCATTCATTTTCAACATATCTGAATGCTAAAATGCATATCTGAATGCATTTTAGAGACATCATTTCAGTTTTCCTGGAATCAATTATCACTAAATTTAATAATGTGTAATCTTATTCGACCCATAGTTCCATTGGTATTACCGTCTCTTTTTTAAGTGAGTCACTAATCAGATAGAAGATCAAGATGTTTTATGAAATCATTAGAAGGAAATCTACTTTGTTGTTCCCCTCGGGCATCTCCCCTAATATATATCCCCTATATAGTTAGTTGAAAAATATGAGCTCACACCTCTGCATGAAACAAAGCCTAAGACGTCTCCGATCAAACTGAAATATGCCGGTAGAAAGGACAAGGAGGCCAATGAGTTCCCTTCCATCTCTGATTTCCTCCAGTCAACTTGTGTTGTTTTAAAATTAGTTAGACTCAAATTATTGGCAGTAAGTCAGTCCAGTGATGTATATTCACTACGGATACTTAGCACGGACAAGACAGGAAATTATTGAACAAATCAAATCAAATTCGGTTACCGCTCTGTGTTCCAAAAGAGAAATCCATCAGTCAGCATGAGAAAACCAAGCAGCGAAAAAGAGCCAAACTTGATATCTGAGATAATGTGATCAGCCAGTTCTTTTCTCTAGTTAAAACATATTGTTTCAAGTCAGCGGCTGAACATTTCAACCATCTCCTGAGTCTGACCCTAGAAATCGCAAAATAGGCCCCAAATTATTAAAGAGGGAAGAATGTCCATTTAAATGTGCAAGAGCAAGCTGAGTGGTGGATTCAGCTCTGAGGTGGTTCTCAGTTCGCCGGTAGCAGAGGGGTCTGCGACAGTGATCATCCTCACTCAAGTAATGATGTAATTGAATTCCATCTATTAATTAGCTGAGTAATGCAAATGATCCAGGTTGACGTTTCTCTCATGCAGTTCATACTTTGTTTTTCTCATCTGCAGTAGAAGATAAAAGTAGGGATGGAACGATGTGAAATTCAGCGAAGGCACAACGGACCCTTTGTTAAACAGAAAACTCGACACTAATGAAGACTGAGCATAATCCTCAGTCTTCCTCCTAATGGGGTGATGGATCGACTGACTGATCAGCTAAATTTCACTAAGAGGATTATTTTTTGTTTCAACTAAATGGGATTATTTACCACTGCTCGTTTGTGTTAGGCAGGATCATAAGCAGAAGTTCACTTTCATGAATGTCACCTGCTGTCTAACGATAACTTTGTTATTGTCAGACGAACAGTTGAAGCATGAAGTTGGAAACCTGGAAGAAGAGTGTGGGCGGTACTACGCACTCTTTGTGAGACTCATACATCATCAACAAAAATTGAATGCATGTAAAACTCTTTCATACCTTTTAAATGTTAAATCAATTGTCTGTTGTATTTGACGAGATTTGCAGGTTAATTTGTGAAAACTGTGTTCTGTTTCTGTTGCAGTAAAGGAACATTTATAAAACCATTTTAAATAATAATATATGGATCTATGCAGGTTTTCTCCTCTTTTTTAACATATTTTAGGTCATTATGTTGCTTTATACTCTAAATTGCAGATAAAGCAACTGCTGAATATGGTGGAGCTCTCAGTCGCTAAACAGGTTTTATATTAATGCCACTAATTAGAGTCAGACTACTGTAAGTAGCTGTGGAAGAGGTTATTTTGCTGTAAATGATTTTTTACAATTAGAAATATTCTTGTTTGCTTACCTTTTGGTTTCTATTTCACTACAGGAAATGTTGTATGATTGATTACATTATGAACACCATAGATTATTTTTGTCATACAAATATAACAGCAATGATGCGTACTGCACAGGCAAATGCTTTAGGAAAAATGTTGATTTGTTTTTGGAGCCTTCAGGCAGTGAAAGATGTGTCTTTCATATATGTGCTATTTCATTGTGGGTGTGTGAACTTTTCAGGAAATTACTCGGAAATGACCAACTGTTGATGCTTCCACCTGCAGCTATGCATGAATAGTGCACAGCGGCATCACAAGCATGACTTTAAAGCAGAGAAGACCCATGAAGTGATAAATACATATAAATCAGAACTGTCTTTTTATTTAGAAAGAGATGTAAAGAATCAGACTACAACAATGTATGATATGCATATTATATATTTCCAATACGAGTGTCTGTAAAACTCTCCTCAGACAATTAACATACACATTGGAGCTCTAAGCCGGGGCAATTTCTGAATGCTTGTGGTGTTTTACACAGTATTAAATCATTTTTTGTCATAACTCGTTGATCTTCTGCAAAGCTTTTCCCTTGGTGAAACACAGCCATCCGAGGAGAGCAAGGAGCGCAAGAGTAAGACTGGAAAACGCAGTAAAGACTCTGAGCTGCAATAAAACAAGGTCACATAAATTAGGGAATTAAATATTTAGTTTTTTGTTTCACAGAGACAGGGTCGAGGCCCCGAGCCAAAAGGAAACACAGTTTCCAAAATCCTGATCATATCAGGAAAGGGAATATATGAGGGTCGAGAATTTTTCATGACCTCTAGTTTCAAGAATCCAAAGAGAAACTGATGCCTAAAGTTTTTGCCAACAAACCACAGCGTAATTATTTCTAAAGTTGTTATTGATGTGCCAGTGCAATGTGTACCCACAGTAATACATTTCAGATTTACAATTGTTGGACCAAGAACCGCAGATCCAACACTTCACTTAGAAATGCACAAGCACATTCTCAAAACATGAGCATGTCGGGTTTACTGACGGAAGCCTTCTTAGTGGTTTTGAAATCACTGTGACATTGTGCCTGGTGGCAAAATTCATCTGACACGAATTACTTTTTGAAATCAGAGCCACGGCCGTACAGCTGGACGGAGGTTTGAACCAGGGGGGCGCCTCTTCGGGTGCATGTAAGCAGCGTAAACTCAAAACGCCCGGAGCGCCAGCCCATGGCAACCCACACACACACACACACACACACAGAGACATGAGAAACAGTCCGATGGCCAGCAGCTAACAAGTGTGTTTGGAGTTAATGGTCCGAGAGCAGGCGAGCTACCGGTATTTCAAGGAGCTCTCATTGTCCTCCCTCACATGCAGCTCTGTGCCAAGTCTGTGGTTTCAATAAAATTCAGTCCAATGAGTGTCTGAGGTAGAATGATACCTTGGTAAGCACAGATTATATCAAGTATTTTTCAAGTCCTGCAAAAAACGGTTTAAGTAGCTAGTGTTTCAATCCAAACAATCTGCTAATTACATCTGCTAAGTCATTACTTTTTTCTGCCAATTTGAATCCACAGTGGGTGACTTCTGTGGAAGGCAAATTAATGCCTTGATTGCACAAACACGTTGCAATGGCCAGATCTTTTTTTGACAGAACAAATAAGAACTCTGCGGCCGGAAAAAGCCCTGCAGGCAAAACTATAGATTGTGTGTCTATGGGGGAAAGGTTTGCCCACTTTTTGAGCCTGGGTGTTTGTCTATCGGCCGTGTTGTGCTATACTTTAACATATTTAAAGCCTAAATAAACTCTTCAAGTGAGGGTTACGCCTGTGAGACGGATCTGAGCTCCTGTACAGAGCTGCTGCAGACGTCCGCATTGATTAAATAGAGAGTGTTTCTGCTCTGGGAAACATGCAAGTGAAAAACAAATCTGACACATCTGCAGGCCGGATGGTAGATTAGCCGATTGTGGACTGTGTACATTCAATCAACAGTGGTGGTAGCAGACACATCTGGTGGAGACCTGCACACCACTGTGGGCAATTTTCTTGTTTTCACCTCTTTTCACAAATGGTGATAAGTAATAAGAAATCATCGTGGCAGAACCTCTTTCAACAGGTGAAAAAAACAAGAACCAAACCTTTATTTATGACAAACAGGAGTATTAGTAATCTAGACCAACATTAAAAAATGGTTTACCAAAGGTTTTTTTTCTCAATTGCCTCTACATTGTCTTCGAATTCAGTATTTTCAGCTCGGTCTTCTGCTCAAAGATGTTTCACATCACCGTCCAGTGCTCATTTTGGTTGCTTAGTGAATGCTCGCTGCCTCAGCGCTCGGTCCACATGCAGTAAAACCTATAAGCACCTCAGTGCACAATTTGTGAGGCGAGCATGTTTACTGACGGCGGGGCAGGTGCATTTGTGAGGTCCGATTGCTTTTTGGACGAGAGTCTGACTCTCTTGCTTGCTCCATTCACCAATAACAGAGCTCAATGCCCCATTAAGTCTCTGTTCACTGCTTTTACACTGATGTGCACGGCTGCTGTGCATCTCAACAAACAGCTGCCCTTTCAGTATCAGTTTCTTTCCTTTTTTAGAGCAAATAAGCCAGATATTATTTATTGGTAGGAACAATGTGTGTTCAGTCCCTCAGACATAAAAGGGGATTAGTTGAGGGATATTATTATGTATGTTCACGATCCACTGTTAATTCCTGTAAATGCCATTTAGAGTGGGCAAACTCACTTATGAACATGTTTTCCAGATGTACCACAGGAAGCCTTATCCTATTATTGTTTTTGGAATCAGATGTCTTAGCTCCCGACTCAACAAAAAAAGCTCCACTTACCCTCCACCTGAAGAACACTGCATGCAATATTATTCATCGCGTTTGAAAGCTACATCTCCGTACTCGAGTGAGATATGTCTCGAGCTGGTGTGATGTACGACTTCATTTTTCTTGTTTACGTTCCCTTCAATCTTACAAGCCTGTGAAACATGTGGCTGTAATGTCTGAAACCTCCGCGGCCCATCCCTCTCTGAGGAGGCTCAGCTTTAAGTGACGCCGGCGTGCAGAATATATCACGCACCCACTGAGTCAGAAGCGACAGCACCCCTCTGCACCTCAACTTTCTACATGCGCCTCAGGACCTGAGATCACCTGGAGGCAAGACGGTAGGCTGAGAACCTCGTGCACTGAGTGAATACATAAGCATCAGGGGCAGGAAGAAGTAGTGCAGATCCTTTGTACCTTGCTTCATCAGGGGCTTGGGCACGAACCATGTCTCTAATTAGATCTGTCAACTCAAAGCCCAATATGTGTGGGAATGGCACAGAGAACTGTCGAGCGAGTCGGGGGAGAGAGAGAGAGACTAGATGGGCGGCACAGGCCCACATGGCTGGAGAAGAACAGGAAAATACTTTACCTTTAACTTTACCGTTATAAAAATGGACGTGATCACCAGTAAAGCACAGCAAAGTAATCAGTGTTTAAAAGAAGCATTTTGCTACTGTTGATGAAGAATAATTTGAAAAAGGGATGACCTTATATATAGACCTTTAAAGCTTTATTATAAAAATAGTTATGCAAAGGAAGTCATGATATATATCTAACACCACAATAATAGAGTAATTAAATGGATTTGTGAGTTGCGTCATATCAAATTATCTGCAGACTTAATTTTTGATCCTCTGCTTCATCACTGAACTGGGCCTGACATTACATTAATCCCTTTCAGTATTTTTGTAGATTTTGTCAGGCAAGGTGATTTCTTATCAGAAAAAACAGTAGTGTCCTGAATTTCTTCTGTCTTTAACCTTAATTTCATCTCGGTTTACACTTACTCAAAGTACTGAGATTTCTCTCAGCCTTGTCATCTCAATTTGTTCTCATCATCTTAAAAATAGGCTATCTTCCATACTTGATGGAAATTGGCAAATGATGCACCAGATTAATTATAAATACAGTTATATTTTCTTCATTCAGAACCAAAATGAATAACACACCCATTCTTTTATCTAAAGCAAATGCCCTGCCTCCGTTATTCCCTCCGTACTGTGAGTTTTTCATGTTTACTGCAGTATGTATTTAACAGTGACTCTCCACCTGAGTGCCTGGTAAACATGACACGGTCACCTAATCATTTTGGATTTGTAGCAGCGATGTAGCAGCACCCCGTGGATTGAAAGACACTTAAGGCTGCAAAGTAAACATTGCACAAGTTGCACGCTCCAAAGTAAGACTGTACAGTATTTCTCAGCTAAGGAACCTCAAGGGACCTTCCCAACTTGTTTTGACATTTAGTCCAGAACTGCAGACTTTGGGGGATCAAGTACCTGAAACAAGACACGGTTCTAACAAGAAACATCTTGCACATTGTGTACATCTTCTATCATACACTCACTACACACGAGCTTAGAAAGTCAACACTCCTGACACAAAGATGACTTGACTTCGGTCTCATCCTGTAATAAAGCTGTCCCAGAGAACCTTCTCTGACAAAGACCCCAAAAGCTTTGCAGACTGTCTCTTTCTTCTTTTGGTCCTAAATGATGGAATTCATATGAGTTCTTTCCCCATCTACAACTTCCATAAAATGGACTCATCAATCCATGAAAATTGTCTACTGGGCAGTAGCAATCTTCTAGCTTAATTAAACTTTCCATTTGTCAGTGCTGACTTTGTTTCGTTGACGAGATTGCTTTTGTTATTTTGGTGTTGTTGTTTTCATACTATATGCAGATTCATTCCTCACATGCTGGGAAATCTTATTTGGATCCCCAAAAACTACAGGAAGTCACTAAATGTTTTAAATCCGAATTCACAAATCATATTGTTAGATTGAATGCGTCACGTTCTTATTTTTTCCTTGTCTGTTTAGTTTCCAGTCAGCACTAAATCCTCATCGGTCGTCATGTCACTGCTCTTAAATTTCCGTCAATCTGAAACCCAAACACTGTGAGCTGTTTATTCCATAAATGTATGACGGTAACACGTAATAATTGTCACTTCTTTTTTTCTTACAATACAGATGACCTGGACATATTTACACTCATTCTCTCACTAATGCAAAAGCAAATTCTCATTCTCATTTTGCATATAATCATCTATACATTATCAAGGATTTCCCAAAGCCTTACCCAAGTCATGCAGTCAAAGATTAAAAATGCACCGGAACATTTGTGCAGAGCTTCCTCCGGCGTCGTTGCTTCTCCTGAATCATTGCTTTGCACAACATTAGCAAGTTCAAATGGTCTTTTGTTCTTTTCGGGTTTAAGAATGCAATGACAGAGACCCTGTGTTTGCATCAGACACACACACACACACACACACACACACACACACACACACACACACACACACACACACACACACAATACTTCAATAATGATTTACCTGGAACCTTAAATATTTTAGCTCTTAGCTCTGCTTTCACGTCTTATTGGGAGGTGATGAAAGAGCGTGTGTTTATTAAGTAGCTGTTTATTTATCGAACACTAGGCGTGAGTGTGTGTGTGTGTGTGTGTGTGTGTGTGTGTGTGTGTGTGTGTGTGTGTGTGTGTGTGTGTGTGTTATTGATCTGAGGCGGGTTGGGGCTCTGAGCAGCAGAGCGTGACTGGATGGGTACTAATGAATGGCTCACATTGCCCCCTGGTGGCGGTTAAAGGTAGAACTGTTTCCTGTTCTCATTGAACTGGGGACAATAAAACAGGGGGGTGCCTTAGGGCTGCTCACTCCTTATTCCACCACAGATGATGATGGAGCTTTCATTTTCTGCTGCTCTTTTTCTAGACTATATTCTCCGAAAATTCTTTGGATTTTGGTTCTAAACTATTCCCAGTGAGGTGTTCTTCTCGTGGGTCTTAGATATTAGTTTCGAAGGTCCACATCATAGATTTCTGCCGCTTAACTCGACTTTCTATTGGTACCCGAATTTAGTCATATTATTCTTATCATAGTGGAAATATTTTCAAGCGTCTTTGGAAAGGATTTATGTCCAACAAATCTGTTTTGTATCACCTAAGTAACATGTTCTGAACCACGTCATACCTCACACTTCGTCTTGACACCTTTGAAGACACAAGGAAGACTTTTTCGCTTAAGACTGTGACCGTTTCAGCATTTGCATGACCGCACATCCCTGACGCATCTGCAGAGGACAAGACTGCGGCAATGGAGAGCATTTCAAACGAAAGTGACTTTTGGCAATTTAACGAATCCTGGAGGAACTCGAGTGTCGATAACGGCACCGGTTGGTCGAATCAGACGAACCCTCTCAAGCGGAATGAAGAAGTGGCGAAGGTGGAGGTGGCTGTTCTGGCACTGGTGCTGTTTCTGGCGCTGACGGGGAACCTGTGCGTCCTGCTGGCCATCCACACCACGAAGCACAGCCAGTCTCGCATGTATTACTTCATGAAGCACCTGAGCATCGCCGATCTAGTAGTGGCGATATTCCAAGTTCTCCCTCAGCTCATCTGGGACATTACATTTCGGTTCTACGGACCAGACATGCTGTGCAGGTTGGTGAAATACCTACAGGTCGTCGGGATGTTCGCCTCCACTTACATGCTCGTTTTGATGTCCGTGGACAGGTGTCTGGCAATTTGTCAGCCTCTTCGTTCTTTGCACAGGAGGAAAGACCGTGTCTATGTCATATGCTCGTGGGTCCTGAGTCTGCTGTTCAGCATTCCGCAGATGTTCATTTTCTCCCTGATCGAGGTGGGCTCGGCCGGATCAGGAGTGTACGACTGCTGGGGCGACTTCGTAAAGCCTTGGGGGGCCAAAGCTTACATCACATGGATGAGTCTCACCATATACATCATTCCAGTGGTGATACTGAGCATTTGCTACGGTTTGATAAGCTTCAAAATATGGCAAAACTTTAAACTGAAAACTAGGCGTGAGCAGTGTATTAGCCTGACGCCCAAAACCTCCAAATGCAACACACTGACTCGCGTGAGCAGCGTTAAGCTCATCTCCAAGGCGAAGATCACCACGGTGAAAATGACTTTTGTCATAGTCGTGGCCTATATCGTCTGCTGGACCCCTTTTTTCTCTGTTCAGATGTGGACTGCGTGGGATTCGGCAGCACCCCGTGAGGGTAGGTTACATTACAAAGTTTAATATTATATTGCGCGCCAATGTTGCGCAAATATATATATATATATACATTTTGGATTTGAAACAGTTTGAAAACACTGACACAGACTACATCGTTTTCCATTATTTTGTATCATTTGTCAGACAATGTCGCCTGGTGGAAATCAATGGGGTTTTGATTGGGAACTGCCACGTTCCTCCTGCTGTAGGCTACCCAACGGTGCCCTTTTACGCACGAGGATACCATCGCTTGTCTATCAAGTTGAAGCAAACTGAGACAAAAGAACGCCAGTTTAACATGGATTTTTTTTTATTTTTATCAATGTGTGGGGGGGGGGTTGTAATGCAGCTAGGATGGAGGACAGTGTTTAGTAAAGGAGCTCCAGCCGATCGGTGGCTCGGAAGTCCTTCTGCACTCACGCCCGTATTTCACTACCGAATTGGTCTTATGGCGAGTGACTTATTAATCTAATGTTTGCTGATGTAGTTGGTTTACATCAGGAATTCAAAACAATATATATTTGTTCTAATATTTAAAATACTCGCTGTAAGAAAAAGTAATATGTCTTTTAAGGGGTAAAATCTGTACACAGAATTTCCCTCTGACCTCATGCAGCATAGACCGAATGACGGCTAATCATTAATCAAATTTGTGTGCGCCAACACGCGCCAAGCAGCTTTTATTTGCGCTTGTGGGGCACTTTGAAGTGCGTCGTTGACATTTAACCACAATGGGCCACTAAGCAGCCATCTTATTTATGTGGTCCTTACATCCCTTAATCTGGGCAATAGTCACACCCATAAGAACAGAATGTTTTATATTCCAACAAGACTTCTCCTTTGTCCTGCGCTTTTTTCCCCATAATTGAATTATATTAGTAACTGAAAACACAATTTAAGAAATATCATTGTGTAAAGTAAAGATGCGTTTATATTATAGGGGCTTTAATAAATAGACTTTGTGATGTAAAAGCATTCGTGAATTGAAAAA
Organism: Gasterosteus aculeatus; assembly: GCF_964276395.1. Lineage (NCBI taxonomy): Eukaryota > Metazoa > Chordata > Actinopteri > Perciformes > Gasterosteidae > Gasterosteus > Gasterosteus aculeatus. The sequence continues at coordinate 9,895,513 of NC_135705.1, forward strand.
GGGAAAAGGAACCTGGACACTTTGGAGTTAAACATTTGCTCAATACACTTAGTTGTCATCCCATTGTTCGACACTGAGGAGGTATATTTAGCCCTGATGCTGCACCTCTCAGTTATATTGAAAGTTACAGTTGCCAGAAAAAGAGCAACAAAGGGGCTTCAAACTGCATATGAAAAAGAAAGTGATGAATCCGTTTTCTGTTGCACAGCATTTCTCAGTGCAGTGGAAGGCTGATGGCCGATGGCCACTTGAACAGTGCTCAGAAAGACCAGAAGTGGCAGTGACATGTGACAGTGTTTGTGTAGCAATGATGGATGGATGCTGGAGTATCACCTGCGTGTGTGCAGATAATAGCCCAATCCCAATCACCACCCCTATGGACTCACATCGTTTGAGGCCTGCTCCAGTGCTCCATTAGGGTTTAGTTATCTCGCACTGCCAAACCGCCCAGTGTTTGAGGCTCACCGGCAGACATTTTGAGCCCTTATGAACCCTTTCTGTAAGTCAGCATTAGATGGTGACTTACAGAAAGGGATCATAAATTATTTTTTTGACATTGTCAAGATGACGTCATATGTCAAAGTGCTGTTCATATTTACACCATTTGAAGCCCTTACAGGCTCACATTAGACCGTTTACCAGTCGACACTTAAGTCCCTGAGGGTTCAGGATTTAGGGTTTGGGGGGGGGGGAATTGGGACTGGGCCAAAGTGTCCATTAGAGTGAGCAAAGTGAGCCAAGATCACAGAGCTCAGGCAGAAAGGCTTTCTATGGGAGGAACGTGTTGCAAACATCTGTTTCCAGCATACATGAGGTAAAAAAACAGAAAGTATCAGATTATTAAGTATGATTTTATTATTGTTATTCAATTTTGGTCAATTTGGAAGAGACATCAAATCAGGGTCTGTACCTTTACAACCGTCTGTCTGGTAGTGAAAAGATTAAGGAAGATAAAGATCAGGGTTATTATTGATTTGATAGGAAATCCCAATTTTCATCATTGAACAAGTTGTTCCAACACAAAGGTTGCTGTCTGGCTTTGAAGAGCCACACAAGTACAGTCACATGCATACTCCCACACGTTCTTCACCCCCTGCCACTATCAAGGCCGGTAGTCTTCTTCGGTAACATGTTGCAATCTTTTTTCGAGGTTCATAGTTTGACATTTAAAAAAATGAACTCCTGAACCAAGTAGTGCATTTTTTGATGCATATACAACGAGCCAAATTGCTTCCTTCATCCCTTGAATGCTCCCTGTAGCATTCACTTATAGGAAGTCTATCCTTTTTTAACACGCCATTAGGTTCATCGATTGGATATTTGGAAACGTCAATGTCGCCTTCCTCTCAGCTTTATTTCTTTAGGGACATCTGGGTTTTCATCTCGAAGAGTCAGACATTATTCATGTCATTATGTAAAGGACAGAAACAATTTAAGGTCAAACCCTGATTCAAATTCTAACAAAAAATCCTGAAAAAGCTGGTGAACACTAACGTCTCCCTTGCTGAGCATCGTGAACTCGGATGCCAACTGTGTGTCATTACTTGCATTACATGACGATTACACTAAGCCCAGTGCATCTCCAAGTGTTACTTTTCAAACTCTACATAATGTCTTTACACAGAGGGACAAAAACAAGGCATTGTCATAAAGACCTCTCGAATATATTTTATTCATTAATGAAATTTCATGCAAAAAATGAAAGTGAGTTTACTGCAATGTTTGTTTACCTTCAGGTACCAAGAATCAGCACTACATTTTCTCGTTGATGACTTGCTGCAGAGTCATTTGGGGGCTGACCAGCATCTCCTCTGACTGTCACACGGATGTACCACGCATGGGGATGATCCAGTGTTTCCCTTAGGTTTACAATTCTTAATAGGGGTCAATAGTCGGCCAAAGACAAACGGTTCGGCTGAGCGGGAGGGGGGAGGGGAGTGGTCGGGCAAACGGTGGGGTAGTGGTCACTCTGCCCCGCTGCTGCGAGCTCACACAGACATATTCGTGACATAATCATATCAGTGTTCTTTTTTTAATTGCACACTTCTCCACCGAGGGCGGGGTATAATGGTACCATGTATAATGGTTGGGGAAACACTGGATGATCATTCAGATGATGCCTTTGCATTGGCTGTGTGATGCTTGATTCCAAGTCAGCATGAGCTAATTTGATTAAGACATTTGCTTGATAGTTCCCGTTATTCAAATTACATCCAGGCTCCGCTCTCATCTGCCCTGATAAGATTGCTTGATAAACAGCAGTTGTCTTTTGCACAGTGCATTCATTCATCCTTTTGTCAGCAGCATTATAGTCTACATAGAGCAGGTAGAAGCACGGCTTATAATGTCAGCCAATAGCTTAACATGTTTCCATTGCTGGCTTTTTATTATTTGGGTTAAAGATTTATATACTGCAATTTTCATTTGTATACATTTCAAGGATTAAAGCCAAAAAACGCTTGCCCAAAGCTAGACTATAAAGCGTATGCCACCGCAGTAGAAGGGTGATTGAAAAACGGCACTCATTTGAACTTACTCTCAAAAGAATCAAACTGTTAATGGCTGATGAATGAGCCATTAGAGACAACCTGAGAATAGCACGCGGACAGACCGATTACCGATGATAAAGGTTAAATACAAGATTCAAGCAAATTACATGAATCGTAATCTAATGTGCCAAATGTCAATTGGATAGTGTAGTTGTAGAGCTCAAGTATCATCCACTGTGCCACGTTGTGTGGCCTATATGTTACGAAATGTGGTGGCGGACTCAAAAGCAGACAGACCAGGGGACCAGACCAGTACGGGGGCAACTTATTTATTGCCATGAAAACAGCTACATGGAAACAGTCAGGGGATTCCAGGCAGGGAAATGCAAACAGACTGGGCAACCGGGAGGATGAATGACTGCGAGGACACAAAGACAGGCTCACAGGAAAAGCAGGAAAACAACATATGTATATCTCTGAAATAACTCTACAACAGAGCAGCCAAACACAGTAGCTACCAGGTTGGTTGAAACGGCGAATCTGGTGACGAGTGGATGAACTGGAGTAGATATACTGCAAGGTGATTTGTTGGTTGAAGCAGCTTGGTTGCCTGAGCAGGTGAGGTGAAGTCTAATCAAGGAGTCTGGATGAGCTCAGATTGAGCCACGCCCCTACCATACAATACAGGCAGGAGGCACGGACTCTAAAGGCCAAATGTAGAATTAGAAACACTTTTGCATCTTCCATTCTGCAGCCATAACTCACTTACATAAAATAGTCAATTGGCAAAAAAGAAACAAGACTATAAAAGTCCACAGCCACGCCAGCTGCTCCATGAGGCTGGCACCTACTGCAGGTTATCGTCAGCATGCTGATATTTAGCAGGTAATGTTATATGTTAACCATCATACGTCGTACTTCATAAAGGAGTCGGCGCTTCGAGTTAGTTGACTGTATCTGTGTAGTGTTTTGTTTTTTTGGAAGCTCCTGGGTCATGGTGCTGCGTGATTAAAAGTCCGGTCATTGCCAAAGTTCTGGAGGTTTACACGTATTTTTACCAAAACCTTCTCGTTGTCACGGCACAATAACTTTCCTCTCTCTCCGATCTCCTGCAGCTCTGCCCTTCATCATCTCCATGCTGCTGGCAAGCCTCAACAGCTGCTGCAACCCCTGGATCTACATGTGCTTTGCTGGGCATCTGTTCCAGGACCTTAGGCAGAACTTTCTGTGCTGTTCCACTCGCTACCTCAAGTCATCCCAGTGCAGCTGTGAGCGTGACTTTGACTCCAGTCACAAGAGCAACTCCTCAACCTTTGTGATTAAAAGCACGAGCAGTCAGAGGAGCATCACACAGACTTCCACCACATAAGCACTCATCCTGCGTTGGCTTCTTTTTCTCGAGCTGCCCCGCCTGACACCAATCTCGTCGGCCATAAAATATCCAGCGGTTCTTTCAGTTACCTCTTGCCCTGGAGCTAAATGTTCAAACTCTCTAGAAAACTAAAACTTTTGTTTGTTGCTTCACAGTACCTTACACTGTAAAATGCGATAAAATAAAGATGTACAGAATATTGTTAAGGATGTGATGTATGCTTAAACGCATACAATATAATAATGGACCAGGCTGAGCAATCAATTGAACCTTTTTGTTTGTTTGTTTGTACATTATTGTTGTATATATTTACATATTTGCAGTGCAGAGAAATGTAATATAAGCAAATATCTCCAAGCACTTTCAACAGTGGCCAACTTTGTTACTGATTCAATTGTTGTCATCAGCAAAGCTTATTGATCCTGTTTGTTGTGTTATGAGTACATTTCTCCCTAGTTAAACGTATTGTATATTATATTGTTCGTTTTCTTCATTTTCAATTAATTGCATACATGTAAACTGTTACTTGAGATATTGTTAGATGTGGTAAGTCATGGCTGTCGCCGGTATAGATTATTAAAAAAGTTGAAACATAAATAAAAAGCAAAACCAGCACAAATGCCCAGACCAGCCTATTATTTCCACCTAGCTGATCCTCATTAGAGCTCCTATTGCCTCCCAAAATCCTTTGCAAGGTTGCTTGGAAAGTTCCAGAGGAACGACTGTGTACCACAAATCAATAACGTCACTGAGATCCTGCAAAATTCTGGCAGCAGACTGGAAGTTCCTGTTCACCCTCAGCCAGAAAAATGCATTATAGTGTTAAGATTTGAAGAGTAAACTAAAGTAATCATGTTTTGGAGATATCTCGGGACAACAATTGTTGTCTGATATAGTGAAATGTCCCACAGAAAGTGACAACATAGGTCATCCGTCGCCATTAATTCACTATTGCATGTTTTTTTGCAAAGCCAATTTCTTCCAATACTGTTTTCAGGTTTTCATTTATTTTTACGTTTGATCCACCTTGAATTTTGTGTTTTACAAATACATCCATCCATCTTCAGCCGCTTATCCGGGGTCGGGTCGCGACCAGCTCCAGCAGTGGACCCCAAACTTCCCCTTTCCGAGGTAAGGGATATAATCTCTCCACCTAGTCCTGGGTCTTCCCCGGCGCCCCTTCCCAGCTGGCCGTGCCTGGAACACCTCCCCAGGGAGGCGCCCAGGGGGCGTCCTCACCAGATGCCCAAACCACCTCAACTGGCTCCTTTTGACGCAAAGGAGCAGCGGCTCTACTCCGAGCTCCTCACGAATGACTGAGCTTCTCACCCTATCTCTAAGGGAGACGCCAGCCGCTCTCCTGAGGAAACCCATTTTGGCCGCTTGTACCGGTGACCCAGTTCTTTCGGTCATGACCCATTCTGAATGACCATAGGTGAGGGAAGGAATGAAGATTGACCTGTAGATCTTCCGGCTCAGCTCTTTTTTGTCACAACGGTGCGGTAAAGCGAGTGCAATACCGCCCCCGCTGCTCCGATTCTCCGGCCAAACTCAAACTCCATCTTCCCCTCACTTGTGAACAAGACCCCGAGGTACTTGAACTCCTTCACTTGGGGTAAGGACACATTCCCTACCTGGAGTAGGCCATCCATCGGTTTCCTGCTGAGAACCAAGAAACCGACCGGATAATACATCACATGCTTCTTCCAAATACAATAAATGAATTATCATCAATAATGAGTGTGGCCAAGAAATATGTAAAAGAAAATCTATATAATATTTATATTTAGGCCTTGATAACTTGACCTTGCATAATTAGTTTCTATCCCATTAACTGTATGTCAAAGATTGTCAGTCATTTATTTCTAGAGATGTCAATACATATGGAATGTAATTTATGGAGTACTGTATGACTGTAATCAAACAGGTTTAATCATTTACAAAAGGTTAATTTCTTTCCTTATGCAGGTTGTATTTTGATCTTTAATCACCATTTTAGGTTTTGGGAATCAATCACTTGTTTTCTTTAATTACAATAGTTAAAAACAGTTCATTGATCCGATCAATGCTTTATTGAAGCAATAAGGTACAAGAGGCTGTACTTTATCGTTCAATAATGTAGCAGTTCGGGAGCGTTGTTAGGCAATAATGTAACCCTCGTGACTCACTCAATCAATCAGAACGCTGGATTTTATCTACCCGTATTATAACTGCTTACAGGCATTTCAGCTTTATATTTTGTATTCTAGGACAAATTAGTTGGCCAGACAGAAACACTTTGCAGCAATGGACAAAGAAGGACGTGGTGACAATGAATCATGAATAATGGATCTCAGACATGAAATAGAAGCAAATGAAAGACACAACAGCAGCCTCTAGTGGGTCCCAACTCCAAGGTCAACTCAAGTAAACCACAATGTCACGGACACAGTGTTAAGATGTTTGGTGACTCTTGAAAATGTTTGTTATGCTACTCATGATTGATTGACATAACACACATTATACTATGAATCATGCACAGAAACAGTGTATTTAATTGTAGGGACCGTTTAATCAATTGCAAGTGTATTAGAATAGTGAAGACATAAACGGATCCCTCTTCAATAAAAGGAAGTAAATGATCTGCGTGGATGATTCTAAACATGTTTCTTCCCTCTGCAAACTGTCATTAGTCGTGACAAATTAAAAAAGACATGATTCAGAGAAAACGAGAAATTCCTTTCTTTTTGTTAGAGCTTTTTAAATAAGGTTACCTATATGAATGTCTAACCCAATTAAATCAATATAAAGGTAAATGCCAGACACAGCACCATATAGCATCAATGGAACTTTTAAGAACGTCTAGATCTACTGTAATGCATTCAGACGGTATTGTCCACAGGGGCAGCAGTGTCAGGGAGTTCCTTTCACTTCTTGTGATTGAGTAGCTATTGTCTTTGGTTTATGTGATACAAATAAATGAGTGCAGGCCGCTCCTCGTCATGACAGGCGGCCGTCTTCTCCCTTAGTGAGGACCACCGAGCCCTCAAGGGGCGCCAGAGCTGTCACAGAACCATGCTGACTGCTGCAGCTGTCATAGAGCCTCTGGTGGCAAAAGGCACTGTGGGCATGCCAGGACAGAGCTTGAGGACGGGTGGGTGGAGAACAGCATGTTATAAAGGGTGAAGAAGATGAGGGAGTAAGCAAGATGCCAGCGGTGAGCTCCTGGTGTACAAAAAGATACCGCACTTCATCCAATCCTACTATAAACGCTTTTGTGTGAGTTCTTAGACTTCTTTCCGCAGTGCAACGCGCACACTGCTGAAGATCTTTCCCAGGGCTTCGAAGAAGGGATCACAGAAGGTCTGGATGCAGAGAGAGTAGATACGGCCGATGCACTGTGATTCAATCAAACAGCTCTTGATGCAGGGAACCACAGCCCAGATGTGGCAGAAGGAGATGCACGCAAACAGGAAGCCCCAGAGCAGAGCAACAGGGATGCCAAAGACAGCAGATAAGATGCGATAGCACCAGTACTTGGAAACAGTGAAGGTGGTGTAGCTGAGCTTCCACACCCCATCCAGGCTGTGTGTACCGTCAGGCTCTGCAATGACATCCTCAAAGTCCACCTATAGGACATTTAAGAGAGACGTTGATTACTATACATCCCTGAGTGCACACACTGCTTTTATCCATCTCCCTCCACCAGACCTCTGTGGGCTCCAAGTAATACCCACATGCCAATCTACAAAGGCTAAGCTTGTGAAAGCAACATATTTTATTTCAGAAAGAAATTTTATTTTATAGAAGAAAACAAGGTTAAAAAAAGACAATAATGGTAACTTTGAATGCTGGATCTGAAGCGTTCTAAAAGCTCTATTCTAACCCATATATTATTAACCAAAGTGGTCCGGCCTGTTTCTTTGTGAAATCACATTGAAATTGTAAGCTGAGAATCAGCTATAAAAGGACATCATGACAGGAACACTTTACACCTAAAAGCCTTTCTCTCAGACCACTGGATGTGATCAGTATGTGAAGTCGCTGTCCTTTTCCCTCAGATAGCCACAGGAGATCAATCTTTGAATAAATGGCCGGATGTGCAGCTGTTTAAAATCTTTCCGCCAGGTTACGGCTTCTTTCAGCTGTAGAAGGATTGCTGTAGTCAAATTGAGCAAAAGAATCAGTGTTATTGAGATGGCCCCCTACAGCTGAGGTGAGGCAAAAAAAGATAACGCCAGACCAGATGCACCAGACCACATTGAATCAGGTTAAAAATCCTTCCACTTTAAAACAGATGTGGGCAAACATTTAAATCATTTTTAAACTTGTTGACTATGTTTAAATGTTTAATTTGTGTTCAAATGTTTAAAATAACCGTATCCAGTAAAACTAAATATGATCCAAATGTATACTTGGCCCTGTCCTTTGAAAAATGTTTTGTAATGTTAACATGGCAACAATTACAAAAACAGTTGTCGGACCTAAATAAATCTCAGCGTCACAGCGTATCACTTTCACACACTTCTACCCCATTCCCAAAATACACTTTGGGTTCTACACAAGCCACAGGAATAACTCCTAGTCTATTTAAAGATTTCTCGGACAATATGATAACCTGTAAAACCACATTATTTACTTTCTCGCTGAGTTTCAAAGTCAGGTTTAATGTAGTTAATCATCTCTCAAAAAGGGTGGTAACTCCATGCTGCACAAACCTTCACAACATCCTCATTGATCTGCTTGGGATCTCTGTTGATTAGATCAATCTCTTTGGTGTGGCTGTCCTTCACAATCTTTTCCTCGTTGGTGTTGAACTGGTACTGATCCGCCATGGTGGGGCTGCAGGTCCTGCACAGACTGAAGACGGTGAGAGAAAACCTTCCTGGCTGAGACTGCAGAGAGCCGCTTCGGTTCACTCCTGAACGCCTGTTTCGCCCCCGTGACGCTCCCTCCTGCGTGCCAGTGGACAGCTGCTGGAGGCGTCCTGGTAAAAATGGAGGCCTGACAGCCAGCCTTCACACACTTAGGCACCCACACACACATAGAGAGTGGGCATACACACAAAGTGATACACACATAGAGAGAAGGCATGCCTTAAAGGAGAACCCAGGGTTGTGTCACATTTCACACAGAGTTGTTGGGCGAACTGGGAAGGGTTTACACATTGGCACGAACTTCCACCACAGAGTGAGGCAGCAGGCACAACTGCATCCTCCTAGTCCGGTTGTAGCTGGGGAACTGCTTTTTCATTCTAAAAGTAAACTTATTTTGGAAAGAATTTTTATGTGGACGATAAAACCCTCTAGTGTAGCTCTTCTGCACTGTAACAGTTGACAATAGAATCACAGCCCTGCACTGATAAATGTAATTATCTTTTTTGATGTAATGAGTTTTCGGATAGTTTGATTTTATTTCTATACGTATGTTTTTTTATTTGAGAATATGCCATTTTGTAGTTTGATTTGGAGGGAGGGATTTGCCTATATTGCATGCAAAATATAGTTGCTAATGTTAATGTTTCTTAGCAATTTTGTTTTTGATGATGGACCAGAAAATGGCTATTATATTTGAATCTACTTCAGGATCATTACATTAATGCATTAGCAAGTTCATCTACAGGGGGCTGGGATAAGATATTTCTGTTTTTAGAAATGCCTAATACATAAAGTCCAATAGTCCCCAAAAATAAACTCTGACCAGCCTTCCATAAGCTTTGCAGTTGTTGCTATCAGTCATTTCTTTCTATGTCAGCAGGTCGCATAAACATCCAGAGTGGTGGTGCCAAAAAAGAGGGAGAGAAGGAGGAACGATGGAAGGTCTCACAACATCTCAAGCACTTTGTTGCTCTTTATCAGTCAGTGGTGTGTACAGAACAGACGAACAGAACGCTTTGATGCCTTGATTTCTTACCCAGGTTCTCTGGTGGAAAACACAGGGACGAAGGGAGGCGTGGAATCAGATCTGAGTGCATGTGATAGAGAGACAACCCAATTAGAGGAGCATGGGGGAGCTGAGGCCAGGCATGAAAGCAGAGAGACAGAAATAGCTCAGCAGATATTTATGGTGGACATACCTCTGCCTCTATGGGCGTCTACGCAATCAGCTGAGACTCCACTGGCTCCTGTCTTTTATTCAATGTAAGCAGATGCACCGGGCTCTCAGACCTATATTTAGCCATAGAACATAATGGTAAGGGTGTGGCTGAATCCAAAGGTAGTAAAATACGTCCATCACCATCTTAATATCTCAATACATTTTATTTGTGTAATTTATTAAAAGCCACCTTACATTGCACACCAGGTAACTCCAACTGACAAATTAAAAGTCACATACTAGTCATACACTCTACCCCTCATGAAAAGGGTTTCTTAAGCTAAGCTATGCTAAGCTAACTGGCAGCTGACTCCTAAGCCATTTTTGTTTTCTTAACAATGTGTCAAAGTGATTTTATTTTCAACATTTGCTAGAAGAGGTCACAGTTATTGGCTTTTTTTTTTACGGGCAATGCAGACTTCAATTTTGACAACGGAAATAAGTCCCACCGCTTCTAAGTAGTGATTCGATAGTGCCGGGAAAGACAACCAAACAGCACCAGAAGTTGAGTCCGGCTCGATTGAGAAACTGGTGCTAAAACAAGTCGATGAATACTCATCACAACTTCCAACGACACGAAGTGAAAGAGGTCAATCGAGTACTTGTGCACAAGGAGTAAATCTCTTCGCTTGAGGCAGCGTCTTGGTGAACTAGCGCGGTGGCCAACTATTAGCTATTCTTGACTACAGGCGCCAGTCAGAAAGCGGGTATTCTTATAGCTGGCAGGTGAACGTTACTTAGATTTACTGCTGTGATTTTGGAGTGTAGAAGCAGCAAATGAGTCCATTAATAGTTAGATTGGCTACATAATGATTATACTTTGCTACTGGATTTCATTACAGTGCAGTTGCCAGTTTTGCACAGCCACCACATGGAAGTCTACTGCTCACCTGCACTTAAACTATGACCTTTAAAATGGGAATGTGGTGTATGTCCGATGTATGATGCTGTGCTGTCATTGGCTTTATGATTTAAAAAGAAAATTGTCTGTTTAATAATGAACATTTTTAATAATCAGCATTGTTGGTTAAAAGGGGGAAACAATAATGCATAACAAAAATGCTGTTTCAAATTTGTTTATGTTATCACTATTGCGGTACAGTAAAAATGAAAATGAATTACATTCAAATTGAAATGTCATTATTTAATTAATTTCACTGATTAGATTTTATTAAGCTTATTTAAAAGCATTACATAAATAACAAAATTGAAATTCCATTTGATATTTAAAGCCGATATTGCATTCTGCTAGTTTATCTGTTTTTCCTTTACAAGCCAGAATCTCTAGGTTTATTTCATTTATTAGTATTTAATCACAGTGATTCATACTTTAATATCGTTTAAAATAAATGTACCTCACATAATCAACACATGCTTGTTCCGGTACCTGGTTTAGGGTTATACATTAAAATAATCACAAAAAGGACAAATTGGCATATACATCAACATGCAAGTGAGCAATTATACAAGGTAATCAAATGTAATTATGACCATTATCATTATTTTAGGATCATTATCATCATGATCGTTTACATGTATGGAATTAGCAACCTGTTATAATTAGCTTTTTTTCAGTCTTAACCAAAACATATTCACATGTTTTTCCTATTTGTCTTCATCTTTTTCCTGATGAATGTCGATTCGACCACAGCTCTTTCCAATACTAATAAACAAGGGGCTAATGAGAATGTTCAGTATGCTGCCCAACACCGTCTGATCCCTGTGCATGTTGATGAGGACGAGCTGTACACAAGGCATTATTAACCTGGACACAGGGAGGAATGAAAAACACAAGCTCATCTTTTTGATAAAACACAAGATTTCCTCTGCACTCCTAGAACTGCTCTCATTGAGGGACAATGTGTAGTAGGGAAAAGGTTTGGTAACCATCTTATTCATCTACTGAATAATCCTTATTTATTATCCTTAACCTGTTCTTCCACATACTTAAAGTCTATGTAATCTCAGTGTTACAGCCAGACGTGAAGGAAGCTGGTCATAGCACAGAGGATCCCTGCTGCCAGTGAGATTGGCACTGCCAGAAGGAGGGAGATGAAGCCGTAGATACACAGTCTGGACAAACAGGGCGTGACTCCATGACCACACGTGATCAAAGGTCCGCACGGAGGGAGGCTCTGCTATCACATCCTCAAATGCGACCAAGACAAACCCGGGTACAAAGGGATTTTCATGGACAGTCATTCTCAAATGTGTAAAAGATAATAAGCTCCCTGGACAAATACCTAATAAGGGGATGGGATTTGTAGGTATAGTGGCGCAAACTCTTGACATGAAGACTGAGAGTAAAATCAATATCAAACAATATCATTTTTTTCATTCCTAGTACTTCAGGATCTTATCGACAGGGGGAGAAATAGAATTGTGTGCATGAGCATGTCCCCACTTGAGGTCAGTATCATGAAGCACTTGATTGATTGGTCTTATGCAACCTGAGAATGAAATTGAAAGCCTAGATAAACATTTGCACTAACTAAAGGCTTTATTACTGTAATTAAAATGAATTCATCAGTTTACCCCTAAACCAAACATACATTAATACATCAGTTCAGCTTTGTATTGGCAGTGTCACATAAGGGACTGGTATGCAGAGCTTGTGCAGCTGAGCCGTCAAGTCTCTGTTTCTCCAAACAGAAAAGAAGTACGTCAGCTGGTGTCCTGTGCTGTGTGCTGTTTGTTGTCTCAGGGTTTATGTGTATTTTACGTGGAATAAACCCCAGAGACAGTGCACACTCGTTACCTTCAGTATCTCTTTTGGGATCCCTGTCGGGAATCAGAGGCCTTGCGTCCATGTGGGTGGATTTCAGATCTTCAGATTGTCTATTCACTTTGACATTGTTCCATTGGTCTTGTGTTGTTTAATCCCTGGTCCTCCATTTCCAATAAGTTGAGCGGTGTCCTGGCTCTGTGGACGGCTGTGTTCATTTGAAATATAAAGGATGAGCAGGGCGTAGCAAGAAGAGGGCTTCCTGCTCTGCAGGCTTTTTACTGACACCCACATGTAACATAGTGGACTTCTGACTGCTTTGCTTCTAGTTGTGGAATGTCTTTATTGACTTTTGAAGGCGTGTCTTCAGTGACATGTTCCATATTACCCACTACGTGTAAAATCTTATTATGACCTGCATGACAGATGGCCAAAGACCATCGCCAATCAACCTGTACTTCTTTCTTTGACGGAATATGAAATGGAGAGTATTTTGACACTGTCATGATTGAGAGTTGACTGTATTGGTACATTAAAAACAGCTGTGGTTGACACTGTAGCACTTATTTAGCGTTCTAACAGTGTTGTGGAGAACGTCTCATCGCTTGTTGACACCAGAGAAGAGTCAAAGAGTCCGGTTGTAACGTTAATATATTCGGCAGCTAAAGAGAACTGCAGACGCACCCCTGCTGGTTATAATGATGTGATAAAGGTTGATACAATTATTTTTAAGTTAAACCATTGTGATACAGGGAGCAAGCAGCCACATAGAAACACATTTTCAGGGAAATAATAGGGATTACCATTTATTTTACTTTTATTATTTTACTTTTTTAATGACATACTTTGATAGACATTTTTTATTTTAATTTTATGACATTTAATTTTAAAACCTTTCTATTCTATGATTTTATGTATTGTTGACATTAGTTACATATATTATTCTAGACTAGAATTGCAGATGAAAATATCTGGCGTGGAAAGTAGTGGTTTTACTCTTCAGCTTCTGCTGCTTGTTGCCTCCATCTTGGTGAAAAATAGTTCTGTTGCTGCATCCCTCCAACATTAATTAATCCAGCACTAAGCAGCTAAGTAAACTGCTTTCAGTTAGCTGCCGTGGGCTTTCACACCTTCTACATCCATGATTTATTGCACCGACCCTTGAGGCTCCATCCCCAGTTTCTGCACAGATTGCTGTTTGCCTGTTAATTCAAGTTTATTACTATTGAACGTACAGCGTTTCCAGCTTGCACCACCTTGCACATTGCACGTCCTCGGGTTGATGGCCATACACCCTTCAAGTAGGAAATAGATCAGATCAACGGTTTTCCAGATATGCAAAGCTCATGGACACAAACAAATTGACTGAGATTGTAGCTTGATGTACTTCAGGAGTAATTCTTTCACAACGCTTACCCTTACTATGCAGCCACATAACAAATGTGCAAATGGATTCAGCTAACATCTGCCCTGCCTGATTACCAAGTAAAGTGTTGACCTTTTTTACCTTTCACCAAGAACCTCGCACCTCGGTGCAAAACAATACAAATAGTACAGAGAGAGATAATTATATATATTATATAGAAAAAATATATAAAATAATATAAATTTACAAAATATATATCTCTTTTGCGTGAAATAAACATGTTAAATGTTTTTCCTCAAGAGGTTGAAATGAGCAACAGTATTGAGCAAGGCGTGTGTCCACATAGGAAAATGGATCCGATGAGACAATAACAATACGATTATTAAATATGCATTCAGACCTCATGCATATTGAAAAGATAATGAACAGACAAAGAGCACATAAGCTATGTCGCTGTTTTTTCTAGAACTTTTCTTGTTTGAACTATTTAAACAAAGAGGGAGGAGGAGAATTTGCTAGTGTGTAGCGCACTCTGTTGGTCATGCTTTGTTTGTTTTTAGCAAAGAGGAGGAAAATATCAGCATCTGTTTTTACTGGTGGTCATATCAGTAAACAAGTATTGGTTTGCTGTGTTTCCAATGTTGCTGGAGTTAAGGTAACACTACACATTTAAATAAATAAAAAAGATAAAGGTATCAAGTTGTGTTATCAATACGTTCGATATCAATACGCTTGGTGATGGTACAACTGAAATTACTTGACAAACCGCAGATATCTCCTCTGGTCTTTGTCATTCCTGTTAATCTAAACCAATGGGATTTTGGATGACATGATTTTTACATACCATAAAAAGGTGGATGCTGCCTTGCGAGAATATTATATTTTGTCTGTATTTTGTCTGTTTCCTTCATTGATTGGATAAGAGGGTTCATGGAATGAGATTTTATTGACATTGTGTCAGCAGTTGTCCTGAAGTCCTGAATTGTGGATGAATAATGTCAAAATTGACTGCTGGTATCATTGTTTAATGGCTAGACATTCATGAGGAAAAAGGAGGAACGAAACATATGCATTGATAAAAAAAGTCTCACAGCATGTTTCTGTGTCGTGTCGGTTCCTGTACAGATATCCTGGTGAGAGAGCGAGTGTAGTATTCATCGCCAAAGTATTAAGAACACAATCGCAGTTACCTAAGAGTGGTGTATACTCCAGTTAACAGCCATACAGCAAGATGGTGTTTGCAGTTATGTGCTTTGACCACTCTATTCTTTATTTCCCACTGCTGCTGTTTGTGAAAGACTCAACACAAACAGCAAAGGCCATAAAAAAAGCACTTTGTTACCACTCGCTGAGCATTATCAATGCTCAATAGTGATTTGCTTTGTAAATTCACTGTCTCTGCCTCACCGTTTCCGTGCCACTATTATTGCAGTTCATTTTGTACCTTAACCTCATCCTCTATTCACTTGGTAATTGGCCTTTTAATCATTGTGTATGTGAAAAACAGTCAGAATTAGTAGATCAATCAATCAATTTGAATTTAAAGATAAAGCGCATGTCTAGTCTAAAGGTGCTTGTTGCTATGTGAGTCACAGGCTCACTCCATTTCCATGACGACAGTGGCAGATGACATTCACCGTCTACCAGCATATCTGTTGCACACAGGAACTCTGGGTTATTGTCCCTCCGATTCATGAGCGCTTTTCCTTGTGTTAGTCATTCAACTGCACTGCCACATTTACCTCCAATACTTTACTGAATGACATGCAGTCACAAATATAACGTCTGAATATACATACTTGCATTGAAATGCAAAATAGAATACAATGTAACCAGTTTGTGTCTATGTAGAATGCACATTGTTTCTTACAACATAGAATTACACATTAAAATATCCTTTGTGGTCTTTTCCTGTTTACAGACCTTACATTTTCTTTGAAATTAAAATCAGATAAAGGTAGTATGAATGCACACAGGGACATCCGTCATTATTTCAATTTCTTGTTATATCACAAGTTATATCTCTTGTTATAGAAACTTGACGTAAAATGAGAAAGCCTCTGCAATTACAACAACCACATGTGCATTGAACAAATGATTGGTTGTAATTGTATCAGCTGTCCTCACTGGCATCATAGGGGTCCCTCAAAGCAGTTGTAATGCACAGTAAATGGTGGTAGACAAAATCCACACTCAATGTTTCATGCAATAGAAACAACAATGACAAAAGCATGAGTTATCCATACCCAGTGTTTTGAATGATTTGATTTTTTGCACAAAACAAAGATTTTGTCCTCACGTTAAGATAAGTTATCCCTCTTATCAAGCCAGGTGACCAATAATAATGTGAATGTACTAATGGGCATGTTAGTATTCTTTGAAAATAGACGTGTGACGTGAATCTATTCTTTTGGAAGAAATGGTTGCCTTAAATAAAAACTTGCATGGTCTACATTTCAGCACTGTGGTCCATAAGTCATGTTGGTCAATGCCTATGGGCGGTCCTCAGGTATTTGTCCAGGGAGCTTATTGCTCGGATCCACAGTGTTTCTGGGACGGGAGTCGGCAGTTCCGGGCGTGGTTTCAGCTGTGCTGCTGTTTCTCTGGATGAACTGGAGGAAGTTCTCCTGAAGGGAGCCCTCGTGGCTGGAGGCCCCAAACTCCGCCGGCTGGGTCAAGCAGCAGCGCCGGAACTTGACCAGTTCTTCTCTGATCTGCCTGTTCAACAAGCCGTAGAAGAAAGGGTTCACTGCAAAGGAGGAGTAGGCCAGCCAGGTGACTGCCTCCTCCAAGTCCCCGGGGCTGTGCATGGAGCCAGTCAGAGACATCTGCAGGTGGAAGATGAAGTAGGGCAACCAACAAACCAAGAACTGACCCACGATTAATATCAAGGTAAGTGCAGCCTTTCCTCCACTGAAGGCCCTCTCTGGAGACAGTCTTTGAGGCAGAGTACGGGTGGTGCTGATCATGGTGGTCTCGCTGTTGATGGAGTCCGAGCGGTTCTTAGTGAGGCTTGCGTTTGCCCACGTTGGCACCGGAGGCGCATGCTGCAGGGCTGCCGAACGAGCAACCTTGTACACGGAACAGTAAACGACAAAGATGACCACCGCAGGAACCAAGAAACAAATGACGCTGAAGAACACAGCAAACACGCTTCTTAAGCGACTGTGGCTGGCATGGAGAGAGCAGTGAGCCGCAGCAATAGAGCTATGATGCCCATAAGCCGGCCATCCAAACAGGGTAATCAAAGCTAAGAGCACTGACTTGATCCAGATCAGGAGCATGACACCAATAGCGAGGTTGATGGTCATCTTGACCTCATAGCGCATGGGGTGCACGATGTAGAAGTAACGCTCCACACTGATGGCTGTGATGGTGAGAATGGAGAGACAGATGAGGAAAACATTGAGAAATATGTAAACCTGGCACTCCAGAATAGTAAAAACAACAGTGCCAAAAAACGCTGAGCTGGATATGATGCCCAAAGGCATGAGGAGGATGGCACACAGCAGGTCCACGGCACAAAGGTGACACACGAAAGCAAACCTCTTCAGGTGAGGCGCGCGGGCGATGGCCACCATCACACCAGTGTTTGCCAACAGAGCAATGAGGTTAAGGGTCACCATGCAGAACAACCCAAAAAGGTCTTTGATCTGAGACTGTGAGCTTGTGACGACGCCCACGTCGGCAGGAACTGTAGGATTGGGCTCCCATGGGGACGTGGTGAGATTAGTTGGGGAGAGATTTGACACAGAGGCTATCATGGGAACAGTCTTATCTGCCATTCTTCATACAAAATCCTCCATTTCAGATGCCTTAATTTGTAGATGCCCTATGTTAAGGAGAAACAAAGAACACTTATTTATAAACATTTAAGTTGTATGTAAGTAGCCATTAGAAAAAAAATCTACTTAGAATATTTACATACGTGACTGATTCATTTGTGAATCAGAATTCAACTTCCCCAGACTGCTGATTTCTATTTGAAAACCTTTTTGCTTGCATGTTTTAAGTGTAAACAGATACACTTGCTGTTTACAGGAAATACAGTAATGCCAGGCTTGTTTATGGGAAATCAGTATTGTCCACCTTGAGGGCCACTGACTCTGATGTTGAAAAGATGCGTTTGGAGGACAATAAGCTGTGACATGCCTCAGTCTGAGCTGTTCATGACCAGTTGTTTTAGACCCAAACTGCTGTCAAATATATTTGTTTGACACTAAACCTGTGAGTTCTTCCTTTGCACTCTAACTCAGTGAAAAAGAAGTTAAGAAGACTTTTGTTGGATGTATGGGGAAAAAGTTATGCTGTATATGCATTTATGTATTTCTTAGTGCGAAGCGCTGGAACGCAATTTAAGTATTAAATGGCTAAAGGCAAACACTTTTTATGCAATTTCAAGACAATTCATTTTCCTTTTTACTGTCACAATCTGTTACTGGGAATAAATTGGTAAAGTGAAATCAATTTAGATTTTTCCAAAGACTATTAAGAAAATAATATAAAAATGAATAGTAAGTATAGTTGCCATTCATTTGATCAACAGTGAGAAACAGTTTACTGATATGAATACCATCATATCTCTTATGATATATTTCTATTGTGTGGTAAAAAATGTATAGGCTTAACAAAGACAGCTTAAAAAACAATAATAATGTATGAATTGACTTACCCATGATGCACTGTGTTTGTGTCAGTTCAGACCAAACAGGTTAAGCAGGTGTTTGACTACAAAGCGTCACATATCTCACGTGTTTGGATAGAGTAGGCCTGAACCAGCAAGTCAATTTATTTAAAAAAAAGTAAAATAGTCAGTCCTCCAACTGTACATCCATATTGTCAGGTCCAGTTAACTCGGACGCAGCCTTTTGAAATATACATTTAGTGAAAGAAATATGGATTCCATCAGGACCTTTCAGGATAAATGATGCTTCCTCTCGCTCTTCTCCCCATCCTGCAGTAGCACTCTCTCCCCTGTCCTGTGCTGTGTACGGCAGTGACTGTCACACATTGTATTATGTGTGATTGTGTTTTTCTTCTCTTTTTTTTGTGGGTTTCAAATAGACACACACTCCACTGTCCCCCTTCCCTAAGCCCAGTCTCCCCACGGTCCTAGTGTCCACCAAATTCAGGGCGAGTCTCACATTAACCTCTGTCTCTCTGGGTAAGTAGCATAACTTATATCAGTGAGAATTGGACTGCTCATATTTAAGCACCTACATATTCTCAGAGCCTGCCAACATCTCCTCTAACAGTACATGAACTGAAATCTTACTCGTGAAGATCCACATTCTGACCAAGCAGTTACACGGCCTGGAGGAATCTAAAATTCAATGTCAGAAGAAAACACATCAGTAATCATACATCTGAAGCAAATTCTACAACTGCAGGGTTGTTGCAAATTATGAGACCAAAGGTATGAAGACTCTCTCAGCAGCAGGTAAACCGCAGGCAATAAACCAATGAACTGAACGTGGAACAACAGCGCTCAGACAAACTTCTGGTTCTCAATAAAGAGACGGACAGTCCCCTCTGATAAAACGCAAGACACCACAATCTGCTGAGAAGCAAAAAAAATCAACTCCTTCAGTACAATAAAGCTTTGGAGTCCAATAGCAATATTTACAAAACATTAGTCTTCAAGTTCAACATCCAAAAGAAAAAAAACATTACAAGTTGAGGCTTGAAATAATGTTTTATTGCAAAACTGTGCGACAGGTACATTCTGAAGCTCATTACTGACACCAAATGGTGGCATTTATAACAAAGCTATAAGACCCTCGAGGCAAGATTGACCAAGCTTATCATGACAAACATGTTACATTACTTTGCATAGCAGGAGCACTTTCTGTGCACATTAGACGTGTAAGTGCTTAAATATGAGCCACAAATAGCACTTTGGACTGTAAACATATCTATGCATAGAGTATCATTTTACTCTACTATATATATATTTTTTTATCTCATAAGCATTACTACTTGTATAATATAATGCAGTATATAAAGGGTGAGCTACTCAGTCTAGAGCTGGGATGCTTAATATAACATAGTAGTGCAAGTGTAAACGTGTCATGCATGGGAAAACTAAGATACACAGTTAGCAGTTGTACAGAAGTGCAGTGTATCGAGGTTACAGTTGGCAAAATAGAAGGCACAGTCTTTTTAGATAGTAACAATAAAGTGAATGACTATATTTTTCTTTCAGAGGACCTGATTCTTTCCTTGAGTTGAGTTACATGTTGAGCTCCAGCAGGTAGCGAAGGCGACACTGGCTCTCTTTGTAGATGAGATATTCGCTGTTGCTGAACCTGCTGTTTGAGAACTGCGGCTGTTTTACGGGCTTACCCTGAGGAACAGCAACCTGCTTGCCCTCAAGGGTGATGATGGTGTCCTTGGATGGATCTGACAACACAGGATTAAGCAAACTTACCCCAAGAAAAGCCTTAAAATCAAGTCAGGTATGTTACTTTTTTTAGATGACATGATCTTGAAATTAAATCAGGCATGAAAACGGGTCAAGGGTGAAAAAGGTGAGAAGGAGACTACCCTTCTAGGGCAGGGGTTTTCAACTGGTTTTATCCCAGGGACCACCATTCTGAATAGAAAGTAATTTGCGGCCCACTGACGTGCCTGCACGCGCGTGCGTGTTTGTAACCACCACGCCCCCCCCCACAGATATTCTGCCGATAACACTTAATATGTGCAGTTATCAGGGTAGATCAGTGGTCCCCAACCACCGGGCCGCAGACCGGTACCGGTCCGTGGGCCGTTTGGTACCGGGCCGCACCACAGAAAGCTTATATATATATATTTTCTGAAAAAGGTTTTATTTTGAAAATTGACCGGATTTTCTCCTAATTGTGTGCACTCGTCCCTCTGACAGATTCCCCACGCGTCACCAAGCGTTTTTCTTCACGTTTACAATTGTCCTCTTACCGTGCACGGCAGTTTCGCCCACCAGTGAACACAGAGCGCGCGACTACTACACCACCCTCCCCGGCGGACCTTCTCGACCGGTCCGCGAAATATTGTCTGACATGAAAACGGTCCGTGAGGAAAAAAAGGTTGGGGACCACTGGGGTAGATCACTAACCCCCGCGCACATATTCCGCCTGTAGCACTAGTTAGTGTAATTTCTTCGATATTTTTCACGATATTCAAGAATAGTCACTGAAGAGATTCAGTGACTGGATCTCGCACTCCCTTCTGACACGCCCACCTGTTCGCAGTTCACTGAATCTCGCGCTCCCTTCCCTTATGGTTGTAGCTGGTTGTCATCTACGGTCCACTCCCGGTACAGAGAGGTGCCGTTTGTGTTTTGACAATGTTTTATCTCATAATTTCAACTTTCTATCCCCTTTCTTCAGTGCCGAAATGGGCTTCTATAGTTGTGTGAATGCATCACTCGGGCCAATCCAAAGACGGGGTTTGTAACCAATCAGGTGTAGAGACCATGGTGACTGGCTCTGCCCCCTTACTGTCAAAAAAAAACAGCGAGCGCATAGAAAACTCCTTCGAGCGCGAGCAGAGATTCTCCTCGAGAGCAACGAAGTTCACGCTCCACGAGCGAGCAAATATCTTGCACAAGACAAAGTTTTGCTCACACGAGACCAGACTTTTGCTCGCGGATGTTTGATTTATTCGCGTGCATCAACCTGAATTGCGCTCTCGAATTTTGACAGTGATTTGCCGCCATACCCCCCCCCCAAAAAATCACAGAATCTACACGATTCACATAGGTCACCTATTTTGGTTTCAAAACGGCGAATTTCGCCGAAAGGTGAGGGATTTTCATGCCTGTTCTTTTTGCAAGTTGAGTTACTTTCATGCAAATAACAAATTCAAATTGAATTTTGCACAAACAGACCCCTCTCCGGTTACCTACAGACCTGTGGTGCTCTCAATATATTGACAGAGAACTTATAAAAACAATGTGTGTAGTAAAGTTGAGGAAGTATTGTACCTGGTTCCACGGATCCTCGTGCCACCACACTGTCGTAGCCTGCCGGAGCCTCTTTGAGGGCGCCATCGTCGTTAGTGATGGTGAATTCTTTGCCGAGGGCGACCTCGCTCAAAAACATCACTCCAGTGTTTTTAGATGGCCGCACTTAAATTACATGCAAAAAAATGGTAAATGTTAAAAGTAATCATCTTTTGTTTGTAATTGAACTCAATGCCATTATTCATTCCCCCTCTCTTCATCCTCACCGTAACATGCAGACTTGCGGTTTTCAGATGCAAAATAGATACCGCTGCCAACGCGGCCCCCTGAATGTGGCATTATCCTCAGACCGCTCTTCAGGATAGCTGCCACCACCGCTATGTTCGTGCCGTGCCACAGCAGACGGCGGTTCTCCAGACCGTCATTCTCGCTGAAGCGTTCTCCCTGCAATGGGCAAAGTGTGTGTAAGAGCACACGACTTCAGTCTCCTGGATCACACAAAATCTCCTCTTCATACCTCAGTCTCTCGATCGACTTCCCAGACATTGACGATTTTGGGTTTCCGATAGTTATCTGATGTTTCTTTCATGTACTTTTCTATGATCTTCGAATGAGAAGAATAATATTGGTGAACAGGAGGAGAACCAGAATGGAAGATGATCGCTGTGCTTTGTATTTACTGAACCGTATTATCCCTTTTGACACAGTACCTTGAATCTATCAGAGTCCTTGTCCATTAGTGTGAGGCTGCAGTTGAGGGAACGGTAGTCCTGGTCTAGAGGATGAGGAACCTTCTCTGTCATCTCTTCCTGAGACTTTTCAGTCTCTGATTTGAGAGTCTGGGCGAGCTCAATGTCAGCCAGCACCTTTACAGAGCATGTGAAAGCAGAGTCACCCTACGACTGAGAAAACATCCACGACGATCTGCTCGTCCCAACATATAATCCAAACAAATCTCACCATAAGCATCTCTTTCTTCTTCTCCACTATCTCCTTGTCGTCGATTGTTGGCGGTCTGCTCCGGCCAAAGTTGTGTGGGATTGTGGTGAAGAACTTCGAGGATAGTTCTTCCAGGTTTTTTTTTTTATTGCCACCTTTTTTGTTCATTGCTGCCTCAATCTCTTCCAACACGTCAAAGCCCTTTGCAATCTGAATCTTACTGAGTTTACCCAGAGGCATCTTCTTTATATCTGTGCAACACACAACACAAAAAAAATCGATTATACAATCATGTTTTTGCCAAGAAAATATCTCAACCTGTATTTTGCCTATTTCAAGGACAATATTACTACTACAATTGCCTTTAAACAAATTGTTTTTTCTAAAGCAATGATCCTATTGGCAAAGCTGAAGGCAGTTTTGTTCAAAATGATGAGATAAGGGGATGCATTGTGTAAATGCAGAGTTCACCCTCGGTTTGTGGCAATGATTAATCATTTACACGTTACATTCTGTACTCTTTGATCTCAGAGTTTCCAACATTTCCAAGCAGCACTGAAATCAAACTTTAACTGCAAAAAGACATTTGGGAATTAGAATTAGTGTCCCACTTACGGTTGCAGAGACACTTCTTTCTTTGAAAAATATGTCAACCGATTCATCGACTATGAAAATAGTTGCCGGTTGATTTATTGGTAGACAACGAATCGATTATCTTTGCATATCTACTCCCTCCCTCCACAGGCACTAATCCCTCCTTCCACAGGCACTCTCACCCAACAGGTTGGTTTGGGTACAGGTTGTTTGTGCAGTGACCTTTTGCAGACTGCACTCACCGGTTTGTGTTTAAGGGTTGTTACACTGAGATACACCCACCTAGGTTCATACATTCCATCGCCTCCTTGAACATGTCATTGCTGAAAATAAGTTTGATGAGGCTCTTGGTTGCGCCATCAAGGGTGCAATCTTGGACATTTTTCGCGACTTGTACATTCTTTCCATCGACAGTGTCCACCTAGAATTTTAATAGATTTAAAATTTTACTATTATTAGGGTTTTAAACTTTTCATTTTGAATGCTCATTGTTCCAGTGAGATGCGCATTTACGTTACCTTGACCTCGGCATCCTGCTCTCCATCCACCTCGATGAGGGTGTACTTCCCAGGGTGAGACACAAAATTTGATCGATCACTCCAGTTGTTCTTGGTCTTGTCCTTGAACTTTTTCTCAAAGTCCTTGACAGCCTTCTCGGACTCATTAAACGTGTTAAGTTTAGATTGTCCCACTTCCCCCTGAATTTAGATCAAAGACAAGGCAATCCGAACTGAAGCTTACACCTCGGACTCATATAGATGTTTTCATCCAAGTGTACAAATATATAATAGTTGCTAATATTTGAATATAATAAATAGGTGTAAGCAGTGAAAAACATATAATATAGGTGTTTTAAATGGAAATCTGTTCCAGGACAAACTTACCACTCTACCCCATCTGGTCCAAGTATAGTAAGAGGATTTGTCTTTAATAACTTGAATAACATAAAACTTATTATTGTTGTTTCCAATGTTGGTTTGATTGAGCATGCAGTCATAGTCCTCGTGTACCTGGTGAAAACAATGCAACAATAAAAACGGTGTTTTTCACCTTACCATGTGTATTCATGTGACTGAGTATATACTAATGTTATGCACCATCCTTCCTACCTCATTGGAGCTCGGCAGTGAGCAGTGCTCATCTACATTCCTCTTGCCTTTTACCTGGGGCCCTGCAGCCAGAAGGGCCTCTTTCGCAGAGGTGAATGCATCCTTGGGCTCCGGTGTTTCGGGCTCCTGTTTCACCTTTTTGCCACCTCTCTTGCCACCAGAGGCAGCTCGCCTTTTTGGTGCCATGATCCCAACAGAAAACCCTGTGGAGACATTGTCCATTTTGGTCAGGTGGGCGTGATGCCTGGACAACTGCGGTCAACTCAGCAGAGGCTTGAATTTTAGTGCACGTATATGCTGACATTTACGGTATTGAACAAGTAACCCGAAAAAATTTAAATAGCAAATTCCAATGATAATGATAGAACTATGTGTGTACAGGACTACTGGTGTACAATAAAAGAAATATTTGTACAGTAAAAAATTGGATGTTCAAAAAGACAATATCTCCATATTTGAAATGCCATAAAAAGAAAGTTATCAATAGTTCCAAGGCAAGAACAATGTACCTGTGTTAAGGACCTCTCTAACTACTACCATACTGAATTTGAAACATTTTTACTGTACAGATTTGGAGATTTCTGTAAAGTAAAAACCCTATAATTGCATGTTCAAAAATACCATATCTCCATATTTGAAACACAATAAAACAGATTTATCAATAGTTCCAGGCCAAGACCAATGTACCTGTGTTAAAGACCTCTTTGACTACTACCATACTGAATTTGAAACATTTTTACGGTACAGATTTGGAAAATTCTCCAAAGTAAACACCCTATAATTGCAGGTTGAAAAACACCATTTCTCAAAGTTTGAACTGCAATAAAAACAGACTTATTAATAGTTCCAAGGGAAGACCAATGTACCTGTGTTAAGGACGTCACTGACTACTACCATGCTGAATTCGAAACATTTTTACTGCACAGATTGAGATTTCTGCAAAGTTCAAAAACACCATTTCTCAAAGTTTGAACTGCATTAAAAACAGATTTATAAATAGTTTCAGGCAAAGACCAATGTAGCTGTGTTAAGGACCTCTCTGACTACTAGCGCTGGTTCTACAGGCAATGACTCCAAATTGGGGGTGTAACGATTCATCCACTGAATCGATTAATATTCCTGCGATCCAACTGAATCGATCTGTGCTCCGCAAATCGGCATTCCAGATGACATATATCGATTACAAATCGATTGAAATGGTACATAATCGATTTGTATCGATACTTGGAAAATGCGCATTGGATTTAACCACAAAAACTGTATGGATGTGTGTTTGTTTGTTTGTTTTTTAGCACTTTAGACACGTTAAACGTTACTCGATTCAGTCTGCCTTTCTGTGACGTCATCAGTGCGTACGAACCAGCAGCAGCAGGTAACTCCAGCTCTGCAGACACCTCAGGCCTCGCCAGCACGAAACTCAACATCACAGTAACAATTGCCAAGTCTATCTGTAAAGACATGCGACCCTACAATATAATTGAATATCCAGGGTTCTGTGAATTGATCCAAACATTTTGTAATTATTTTTCGTAATGTTTACATTGAAAATGGTTGCACAATAGAAGGTTAATACGTTTGCTATTAATTGTTGTTTGCTTGTTTATAATATCCATAATTAATTCAAACCTGATTTCCTTACAAGAAACAATAGGGATCTCGGAAACTTTGCCTGCACTGTACAGTAAAGATACTGAATCGATTTTATGTCACTGAATCAAATCGTTCTAAATGAACCCAGATCGTCCATGAATCGAATCGGCAACCATGAATCGCTACACGTTAAAGTTAAAATGAATCCTTACACCCCTACTCCAAATAGACTACAAAAGTCTTAAAAATGCAGTTAAATTGGAATTGTTGTCTTGGTTTGTAATAGTTTTGGTACTTTACGGTTATTTGTGAACATGTTTGATGTTCAGGATTTCATATATTCAAAGTTCTAAAACCTTTTTAAGTTATCCAAAAAATGTTAGGATTCCATCCATCCATCTAAAACCGCTCAGACCCCAAACTTCCCTTTTCCAGGTCACATCTACCAGCTCTGACTGGGAGATCCCAAGGCGTTCCCAGGCCACTGCGGACATATAATCTCTCCACCTAGTGCTGGGTCTTCCCGGGGCCTCTTCAAAGCTGGCCGTGCCTGGAACACCTCCCTAGGGAGGCACCGAGGGGGCATCCTCAACAGATGCCCAAACAACCTCAACTGGCTCCTTTTGACACAAAGGAGCAGCGGCTCTACTCTGAGCTCCTCACGAATAGCTGAGCTTCTCACCCTATCTGTAAGGGAGACGCCAGACACTGCGAAACGCTTCAGTGAGAGTTGGAGGTCACAGAAGATGCCATCAGGACCATCTGCAAAAAGCAGCGATGAGATCCGCAACCCCCTGTACTGTAGACCCTCCTCCCCCACTGTCCCAGACACGCACGCGCAATGTTGAAGAGGCGTGTTATCAAAGACAGCCCCCAACACCCATTGCTTTTAGCATCTCTGGACGGATCTCATCAATCCTCTGGGCTTTGCCACTGCAGAGTTGTTTGACTACCTCAGTGACCTCCACCAGGCAAATTGACGATGATCCCTCTTCTGCCTCCAGCTCCGCCTCTATCAAAGAGGGGTCAGTAGTTGGATTCAGGAGTTCCTCAAAGTGTTCCTTCCATCGCCCAATGACCTCAGTCGTGGTTAACAGGGTCCCATCCTTACTGTACACAGCTTGGATGGTTCCCCGTTTCCCCCTACTGAGGTGCCGGATGGTCTTCGAGAAGCACTTTGGTGCAGACCGAAAGTCCTTCTCCATAGTTACTCCGAACTCCTCCCATACTCGCTGCTTTGCCTCCATCACGGCAGAGGCTGCTGCCCTCCGAGCCTGTCGGTACACTGACTCTGGAGTCCCACCAGATATCATAACCCGGAAGGCCTCCTTCAGTCGGACGGCTTCCCTGACCACCAGTGTCCACCACGGGGTTCGAAGGGCACCACCCCTTGATGCACCGAAGACCTTCAGGCCACAACTCACTGGCGCAGCTTCAGCAATGGAAGTTTTGAGCATACACCACTCTGGTTCAATGTCCCCTACCTCCACAGGAATGTGAGAGAAGCTCTGCTGTTGAAAATCTTTTTGACCGGGGCCTCCTCCAGACGTTCCCAGTTCACCCTCACTACACGCTTGGGTTTACTGGGTCTGTCCCGAGTCTTCCCCCATCCTCTGACCCAGCTCACAACCAGATGGTGATCAGTTGACAGCTCTGCCCCTCTCTTTACCCAAGTGTCATGCGGCCTCAGATCAGACGATACGATTACAAAATCGATCATTGATGTTTGGCCTAGGGTGCTCTGGTACCACGTACACTTATTAGGGGTGGGGGAAAAAATTGATTTTTCGATTTCTCTGGATTCTCTCTAGAACGACTCGGTCTCGATTCAGATAGGTTAATAATCTGAATTTAAAAAATGAAATTTCTTCGCCTGTCCCAGAAGGTGTTTTCCACGCGCTCGCTGTTTTTCTTTTTGACCGCAAGGGGGTGGAGCCAGTCACCATGTTATCTACATCTGATTGGTTACAAATCCCGTCTTTGGATTGGCTGGAGTTGTGCGTTCACACAACTATAGAAGCCCATTTCTGCACTATAGAAAGGGAATAGAAAGTCGAAATTATGAGATAAAACGTTGTCAAAAAACAAACGCCCCCCTTCGGTAATCATAGTGGACCGTAGATGACAACCAGCTACAACCATCATTTCCGGGACATTAAGAGCAATGCGTCCAGCTCGCAGACCGGTCCGTCAGTCTGAATCTGTGAATATCTAATAACTTTACCGAACTATGGAGGAGCCTGCGCATATCTTACCTCATTATTTTGATTTTCCAAAAAGTCGATCCGTATTGAAAGTTGGCAAGATGTGGACTTTTTTTCCAGTATTTTACAAATACGGACCGGTCTGAGACTAAGAGCAGCTTTTTCTTAATTTAAAAGAAAAATGTATCTGTTTTTACTTTTTTTTTTTACATAGGGTACTTATTGTATATTGTGTTGAAATGCAAGCTGCATTGGTTCTTGCATTGTTGATAGAAAATCATATTTGTGACAAAGATTTTTTTTTCTCTTATAAAACATTAGAGAAGGTAATTCATCTGTTGATCTTCTTTAACTATCAGATAAAGTAGGAAGTGATTAGCAACCTCTGAGTAGCAATATTTAGAAAATCGAGATGCATCGATAATCGTTTTATCGGTTTAGAATCGATAATCGGTTTAGAATTGAATCGTTGACCTCTGAATCGGAATCGAATCGAATCGTGAGGTGCCAAGAGATTCCCACCCCTAACACTTATGAACATCCTTATGTTCGAACATGGTGTTTGTTATGGACAATCCGTGACTGGCACAGAAGTCCAATAACAAACAACCGCTCGGGTTCAGATCAGGGAGGCCATTCCTCCCAATCACGCCTCTCCAGTCATCTCCATCGTCGCCCACGTGCGCATTGAAGTCTCCCAGTAGGACTATGGGGTCCCCTACTGGAGCCAGGACTCCATTCAGGGTTTCCAAAAAGGCTGAATACTCTGAGCTGCTGTTTGGTGCATACACACACAACAGTCAGAGTTTTCCCCCCCATCACCCGAAGGCGTAGGGAGGTGACCCTTTTGTCCACTGAGGTAAAGTCCAATGTAGCAGCACTCAGCTGGGGACTTATGAGTATCCCCACACCCGCCTGGCGCCTCACACCATGGGCCACTCCGGAGTAGAATAGAGTCAATCCCCCATCCAGTAGTGTGGTTCCAGAGCCGAGGCTGTGCGTAGAGGTAAGCCCCACCATATCCAACTGATAACGCTCCACCTCCCGCACAAGCTCCGGTTCCTTACCCCCCAGAGTGGTTACATTCCCCGTTCCCAGAGCCAGCATCTGCCGCCCAGGTCTGTTCTGTCTAGACCCCCCATATTAGGATTCACGTTTCTTAATTGTGTCAAAGAACCTACTAAAGTGTCATTTTATTTTTTTACTAAGATCTAAGATGTCCATGAATGTATAAATGTTAGACGAATGTTTACTTTCGAGAATCTTTAACTTGTAAATACAAAATATTCAGTAAATTTATTGTCATGAAAGTGTTGTACGGATAAACGTACATCTTTGTCTGGAATTATTGATAAATCTGTTTTTATTGCATTTCAAATTTTAAGAAAGGGTGTTTTTGAACATGCAATTATAGGGCTTTTACTTTGAAGAAATCTCCAAATCTGTACAGTAAAATTGTTTCAGCAGCAAGTTCAGCATGGTAATAGTCAGATATGTCCTTAACACATGTATGTTAGTCTTTGACTGGAATTATTGAGAAAAGTA
The DNA here is from genome assembly GCF_964276395.1 of Gasterosteus aculeatus. Lineage (NCBI taxonomy): Eukaryota > Metazoa > Chordata > Actinopteri > Perciformes > Gasterosteidae > Gasterosteus > Gasterosteus aculeatus. The sequence goes on from NC_135705.1 coordinate 9,925,463, forward strand.
TTTTTATTGCAGTTCAAACTTGAGAAATGGTCTTTTTGAACTTGAAATACAGGATAATTATCTAACTTTGTACAGTAAAAGTATTCCTTTTTTTGTATAATAGTAGTCAGAATGGTCCTGAACACACATACTTCAGTCATTGTCAAGAATATTTGATTAAAACAGCTTTTATTCCGGTTACTTTTCGGGTTACTTGTTCAATACCGTAAATAGCAGCATACACGTGCACTACAATTCAAGCGTCGGCTGAGTTGACCGCAGTCCTGGACAAGTGCAGACATGCCTTCACTTAGCAGCTAACTATATTCAGCTGTTCACCAAAACATTGATCGCGTGTAGTAACAACAACATGGTGATACCATGCAAGGTATCACCATGCTGTTACTACACACCGCCACAAGTATTAATTAAAAACGCACAATAATACAACGATGGTGAGATTCGGAACAAGGAAGCTTTAGAAACCTCCCTCTCCACAGTTTATCCTAAAGAGGACCTGAACATAAACTGTAACTCACCTTTTAATTTTTAATAGTATCAGCCAGTCGGGGAGGGAAGTTGGCGGTGGAGAGACACCGTCCTTCTCTCTGCAGGAGCTGTAACCGGAAAGAAGGTGAACGGCGCCTCGGATCCCCGGGAGGTTTACATCATCCAGTCGGTGCGGAGGAAGAGGTGGAGCTCGGGCCGGAGTTTCGCTTCTCGCAGCAGCAGCTGGTGAAGTCCGACGGCTACCGCCACCTAGCTCCTTCACTCAGGTAGTGATCTCTTTCCTTAACGATTTTTCCTTAACTTTGATTAAAACAGATTGGACAACCTTGTCCTCTATTCGTCATATTAAAACGATGCATTTTTCCACACGTCGTTTTTTTTATCCTATGTGTATGACATCACTTCGGTATTAAATCATGAATCATGAAAGTATTCTTCCTTTACTCCTCTTTGCAATCGCTGTTAATTCCAATGTAATCCTAAAATCCATCTATCATCTAATTTATCGTGCAGCTTTTGTTTTTATTAGATGCACAAAAACACCAGAGAATGCCACTATGGGGTGTGATCATTAACGCACATCTGAGTAGCGTTTATGGTTAATATGCATATATAAGTTGACTTATTAAAGATTTTATATATATATATATTTTTACTTTTAACTTCTTTCAATCACTGCAGGGTGTTCCTGGTTAATTTGATCCAGTAATTTGATGATGACCAGTGAGCAGATCTTATAATACTCCAATTCAGAGGCAAATGATCTACTTAAAGCGAGCCTCAAGGCTCCATACATGCGGAGAAGTGCAATGTTAGATCAAACAATTTGGACACAAGATGGCAGTGTTAAATCACTAATGGTTCACCGGCCTATTTTCCACAGCATCTGCCTAATGCTGTTATTTAATCCTATATCAGCGGATGAAGCGTATATATTTTAAACAGGTCAAATTTCAAACCAAGATTACTTCAAAAATGAATTTTACATCACTATATATTTTGAAGTCATACCTTCATATATTACTTTTTTTGCAGCTGTGGCTGAGGAGGAGAAGAAGCATTGACTCATCACACAGTTGATGGTTGGATCCTAGCTGCCTCCGTCCTCATGATGAAGCGTCCAAGAGCAAGACGCTGAACTGCAAATTTACTCCGGATGGCAGCTATGACAGCTCTGTCATCCTCATTGTGTGAGCCGTGTGAACAGGTGAATTAGAGGCAAAGTAAAGAAGCTCAGAGTAATTTACGCTATGTAGTCGAAAATAACAATATATGCATTCAATTCAGCATATTACATATTTTATTTCTGCCTGCCGCATTATGCAGGCCGGTGTATATTACATATTATATCCATTCTCACTGTTTACAAGGTCAAGATAAGCATCTCATGATTATTTGCAAATAAACATTCAGCCAGTAAGTCATTTTGGTATTAGTAGAAAACACATTTTATTTACATAAATTACAAGAAAGCACAAACTGATTCACCAAAGTCTACATCAAAACGTCTTGTATATATTACATTTAACAGATTTACCATAATTTACTCCATTGTTGCAAGTTGAATCTTCAATAAAAACAAGGGTTATACGCGACTTTAATGGTATCCCATTTCAAATCGCTACGAGTCAAAGAACAAAATAAAATAATTGGAACATTGTACTCACAGCACTTCGAGGACAACAAAGTCAGAACAATCGTCTGTATGACCTCTTTAATATCTGAGACACCTGATTCAGGACTAGTGATTATATAACTCTGTTTACAATGTTTGGCCGAGGAACTCAGCTGATGTTCACAAGGAGGACGTTGTGGAGTCCACCACCTCTCGCCCGTTACACACTGTTGGAACAACATTGGAGGCTGATGCTGCAAAGCGTTGTAAAAAAAAGAAGTTATTTTATATTTAAATAACCAATATAGCTACAGGATATAAACTATTCCACATAACCCTGCAGACCCTTTCTCATTGAGTTACTGTTTCTACACGTGAATCAGCGGTATGATTATCTAGTAATGAATTCCATGAAATGAAGTCATATGCTGTGTATGTGTAGGTGTATGCGGTAACATCATAATTTCACATTCACACCGGCATGGACTTTTTCTCTGATTTATCTAAACGACAGAAAGATTCTGTGTTTTGGCGAGTGGAACATTTGGTGGAAGTGTGTATAATGGAACAAAATGGACAAACAGACAAACGGTTCATCCTTTCTGATTTGCCTGATCTGAACCATCCATGATTTGGAAAAAGGTAGAGAGGATAAAATGGCAAATGTTAGATGAGTTACAGAAACATGGCAGAGACACTAAAGTAGTTGTGAATAATTGTTACGACCTCACATTTCCGTTTAGTTTTGAGTAGTGCTTTTGGCAATGAGCTCAGCAGTAGCTGCGACAATGCCGTTGTGCATCAGGTGGTACCTTGAGAGAAACTGGAGCCCGGGCCAGCGGTGACGCTGAAGCGGGTGGTGGCCACTCGGAGAGTGCTGGTGTTCTTCTGCGGCTGGAACAGAACGATGTGGACCTTCGGAGCGAAGAGGCAGCCCAACACCACCGACCCGCTCAGACTGACAGAGATGCACATGGTGGTTGTCTGCACCTGGGGAAGTGAAGAGGGGAGAATTTCACAGATATTACTCAGTGATACTCAGTAATTTGTGTTTGAGATACTGTGAGTAAACATATATTTTAGACTGACAAAATGCTGAGAGAAATCCTATACACCATAAAAAGTACCTACTTTCTCACCAGTGCCAGAAATATTGTCTTCACACAACTCGAGTGTCAATATTGATATCTTCGGGCATTTATTTTGGTAATTGAGGTTCGTACAGCGATAGTGCTGATACAATTGTGGCAAGTGGGAGGTTCAAAACAACAAATAGTTGTAAATCAACTCTACTGGAATTATGTAAGCTTTGGGATCAGTTTGAAGGACATTATGCTTACAACAACACTCATTTTTATTCAAATGTGGCCCAGTAGTCAAAAAATGAATGGAATCTTTTGTATTTCAGAATAAAAGCCAGGGTCAACAGAGGAGGAAGGAGCAGGCTAACAGCTGGGATTGCTAAAGAGAGGTGATAAACAATCTGCTTATTTTCTTGTCAATCAACTGCTCAACTTCCTCCCTTTTATCCCCTCACTCGGCCCACTCCTTGCCATGTGTCACTGATGCGCCCCTTCATTTTCGATCTCGCACAGATCTATTTTCTCTTGGATAACAGGATGCAGCCCAGCAATATGTGTTCTGGAGCAGGTGCATCCAATTTTCACCAGGCACAAGGTGTCTGTTTTCACCCTGAATGATAATGTTGTTATTCAAATGATGTGGGCACATAGTATTGTACTGTACACACTGTGTGAAGCCTCATTAGTTTAGGTAGGCATGCGGCTAAGTTATACATCATCACTAGTTACTGTAATAGTAATAATTCATTAAATGAAGATATATGTGGATAATTATCTAATATTTATATAGTTGATACATTTGTTTGCAAAATCAATAGTCATAGTGTACCATGTAAACATGAAACAGCTCACTAAAACATACATATATATCTGAAATACAGCCAACACACTGATGCTCTCAGATCCCGTGTTGAGAAGTGAATATGATTTTAAATCGACCATTAAACCTGTATATACTGTCGATCAGATCTGTATGTTTGATATGTGTAATAATGGTAATAAACAAAGGAAAGGGGACAGTTTGAACCTACCCTGAGCATCTGACCTCTACTTAATTCAGAAATAGTTTTGAATAAAACCGGGGACAGTACTGAATAGGAATGACCTGTTAAGTGGTTTTAATAATTTACAGCATGTTGCTTTGAAAGAGCAGAGGACAAGGCATCTGTGAGATGTCTTCAGCTCGAGTGTGAAAAACAGGATGCAGAGCATAGCCACTGTGGTTTCTGCATTGCTCCGGTTCACGCCTGTTTTATTTTTATTATGAATGCAGCACTGCTGCTTCACACATAACTGAAGTCTGCTGTTTTTAGGTGGCTTCATTCCTCTTGAGAAGTGGAGATGAGATTCTTCCTTTTATTGGGCTTTGTGCTGTAACAATATTGAAAAGCTTTATTTGATGATACAGGAAAAGAATACTTTATTCCCGCTGTTTCATAAGATGGTCCAGATAATGTCCTGCTGCAATTGTATTTCCTCCACTAATGCTGCATCGCTAGATTGATAGGGACATCCTGGTTTAACTTTTTTACACACGTAGAATATACGTGAGACAAAAAACTAAAATACTGAATACTAATACTGGATGACATTGAAGATAATTTAGGAATGTTTAATTTCCAGACAGATCTCAAAAGGATCTGGTAATGTGACGGGCAGCGGTGGTAAAGATCACAGGCAGTCATTTTAGTGCTGCACAAAGCCTCTGTTTGGTAGATGTGCTGTGTGTTTAATCTGTTGTGTATACTGCTGAGATGAGATGACGAGAGGTGGCATATGAGGAGAGGCCCCTCCCTCATCTTCAATATTTCATATGATAATCAAATGTGTTATTCATGGGTCTGTAGTATTTAGTTTACTTTAACATTTCATGATTAACAATCAAATCTGTATTTGTTATTCAGCTGGAGATTTGCATCAGAAGTGATGTAAAACTGGGAGAACACAAGAAATATGGTCCGGCCAGTGACATACTAGAGACACTGTGCCAAGTCGGTGGCTTCGGTAATTATTTATCGGGCAAAGGGGAGCTCTGCGTCTAGCTGATGAGCCAATGCCTAGAGGGCCCGGAGGAAGGGTTCCTCTGAGCCTCACCGGAGTCCCAGGACAGAGGGCACAGCTGGGACTCAACACCCCGGGCTTTCACGCTCCATTCCACACAGCTACGCACAGGGACACACGGGGACGTTGAGTCCTCGTGGTCCTGCGTTCCCCATGTTTCTGCAGAGGCAGATGTGTCAGGGGATTCCTCTGTCTATTTCTCCCTCCTGCTGCTCTTCGGAGGCACGCTGTGGAGATCCCAGAGGAATAAAAGCCCACGACTCAGGACACCCTTTTTTTTAAAGTTCCATCAGTTTACGCAGAGTCAGGAATTGAACACTGTTTATCCCTCTATCTATCCCATCTATCCATCCAACAATTCAGCCATCCGTACTGATCTTTTTTCCTGATAAGTAAGTCAGTGTATTGGAACTGGGGAGATTTACCTTTACGTAAATTAAAGGCACCGTTGAGGGTGAAGTAGTTTCAAATATATATTTTTACCAGGCTTACTTTAAGTCAAGTTTCAAAAATTATAGGTGTGAAGGAATACAATTACTTTGTGTGCTGCTGGATCTGTAGCTGCTGTGTCTTTCCTCCTTCTCACTTATTAATTTTAGCGTCATTTGTGTGTCATTTGTTCCTCGAAAACTACACAAACCCTGTGTAGGTCATACCAAGATATTTGGCAGGCTGTAATACTCCTCCAGGCAACAACAGACACAGACAACTGCTGAATCAACACTATCCAACATTTCATCCATCTAAAATCAAATTCAACCCCAGAAGAATTCATTATCGGATATAGTCTGCTGAGATGGAGAACCTTAAGCTGAACAAAACCTTTCGTAGAAACACCTGTTTTAGTATTTCATCTCAGATTTTGGCAAGAACGAATTAACATTTCATCAAAAAAAATGAAAAACATGTGTGGTGAATATTATGTGCTCACTCATGAAACAGGCATAGCTTAGCTCACCCTATAGTCACTGGCAGTAACGTAGAAAATGGGCTGGAAGGCAAGCCAGATGATGCAGGTGGTGTACATGGTGAACCCAATGAACTTGGCCTCGTTGAAATTCTCGGGGCATTTGCGGGTCTTGAAGGCGTAGACCGTGCAGAGGATAATGAGGATGCAGTTGTAGGTGAGGGACATGAGCATGCTGGAGTCCTTGCTGTTACACTTGAGGGTGACCACGTCTCTCCTCTCCGGGCTCACTTCCTTTCTCACCCCCGGGGTCTCCACCAGAAGCCAGACCACCACCACCACCAGTTGGCAGGAGATCAGACCACCACAGATGGCAACCTGGGAGGCCGGGCTGATGAATCGAGGCCGCTGTGCTCCATCTTTCACCCCGCTGAAGATCCGAGCGATGCGATTGGTCTTGGTCAGGAGGGCTGAGTAGCACACAGCGAACGAGGTGCCTAAGCCTAGCCGACGCAGAGTACAGACCGCCATGGAAGGTTTTGCAATGTAGATGAAGGTCATGCTATAACACATCAACACCCCCAGCAGAAGAATGTAGGAGAGCTCGCGGCCACTGGCCTTCACCACGGGTGTCTCATTGTGTTTGAGGAAAAGACCGATGACGAAGAGCGTACACATCATCCCAAGAAAGGAAATGGTGACGGGTCCAATGGCCCAAGCATCTTCCCAGTGGATGTACTCCTCCGGCAGATTATAACAGCCTGTCAGGTTGCTCAGGGGCCACTGTCCAAAGCTGCAGTCAGCACATGTGAACTCATCCTGCAAATACTGGTAGGTCTGACAAGGAATACAGATCCAGCAGCACACATCTCCAGGTTGCATACTCTTGATCTCGTTCTTCCTGCAGGGGTCACTGCACTGGGAGGTTGGGGGAACCAGCCCAGCCCAGGGGATAAGGCTGGTGTTCAGGGTCAAGCTCTGAGCCCAGTAGCCGACCTTACGGTAGACATAGCGGCCATCTTCTTTGTGGTAGTGGAAAATATTGTAACGGCCAAGGCTATCCCCGAAGGCATCAAAGCGGACTACATTCTCAGTGTCTGGTGGACGAAATGGCGCTGAAGGTGAAAGCAAAACAAGAGATCGTTAGCATATAAAAGAGGGTCATTGTGTGGTATGTGCAACTACAATATAAAAACAGTCAAAGTGGAAGCGAAAATACCAACATTTGTTCAATTTGTGATATACTGTTCTTGAGCGACCAATGTAAATAGAATTGGATTCAAACGTACATTAAAAGGTTTAATGTGGCCACTAGACGCTTTCAAAAGAAAATGGCATTGCCGTTTATTGTTATGATGGCAACACACATCAGTTGGGCCATAAACTCACCGGAGAAGAAGCAGAGAAGAAGAAGCTTGATATTTTCCGGGGCTACAGAGTTTACATACATGTTCTACAGGACATTTGAACTGAATTGGTAGTCAATCCAAATAGATTTAATGTTGCAGCTTAAGTGGGATATCAAATTATATTATAGTAAAGCTTTCTGCAGAACCATAACCAAAAAACAACAAAACAGTTGAGCAACACTGTAATAAACCAAGCTGAATAAGATTTCACTCACCGTCAAACTTGACCTTGAGAATGTAGTCCCTGTAAAACTTTCTGCCATTGCCAGGTTTAAGCGCCTCACACACATTGGTGGAGTTTGGGCACAAGGCCTGCCTCATGTTGTGTAAGGCAACAGCCATTGCATAGACGGCATTCACCACAAACATGATCTTGGACTCTGGCTGGAACTGAGCCTCGCGCAGTGAGTGCTTGCCGCAGCCCAGTTCATGGAGGCTGCATTGGAACTGGTTTTCCCAGTACTCCCTGAACCAGGGATTCCTGGTGTTGTTGTACGGGTGCAGGCCAGTGAAGTAGTCGTTAAAGTCGGGGATGGGATAGGAAGCCAGTTCGATGGTGAACGCCCCGTCGGCCACAGCCTCGCTGCCCCTCACCACGCTCTCCTGCGCTCCCCAGCCATCACTGGCCACCCAGGTGAAGGTGACGTTCATGCGGTTGGCCGCCACCAGCAGCTCGCGGGCGTCTTCGCTGCGCGTGAACAGGATGACCACCTTGGCATTGGACTTCTGCTGCAGGGAGCGGATCACGTTCTCGTAGCTCCAGCGGCTCATGGAGCGGCTCACCTTGGCGGAGGTGGCGATGCAGATCTGGCGGGCCCGAGCCTCCTGCTGGAAGGCGTCAATGCCCGTCTCACCGTAGTCCCCTTCTGAGGCCACCGTCGATACGTACGTCCAGTTGAAGTAACGCAGGATCTCTGCCATGGCCTTGGCCTGGTAGAAGTCAGGAGGAACGGTGCGGGCAAAGTAGTCGTAGCGGGTCTTGTCGCTGAGCTTGGCACTGGTGGAGGCGTAGCTGATCTGAGGGATTTGGAAGAGCCGCAACAGGTTGGCCACCTGGAGTAAGCAAAAGACACAGCCCTCACTCAATATCAATAAACTGTCAAGGAAGTAGTAATAATATAAATACCATTATGAAATATTAGTTGCAAAAACTCACAGAAAACATACACCTGCTGTAAGACCCATATTACATTATGTTTTGATGAACAGCTGCAATTTAGTTGAAAAATGTTGAAATGCTCCTTTGGTTGCGCTACTGACTACATAGTCAATAGTCTTTGGTTTTGTTTTTTGACCGCTGTGTCACGCTGAGCACAATTATTCTTGTATCCTAATGTTTTGTTGAGTAAACATTTTAAACAGAGTTATTATATATATTGTCTCCGAAGGCACATCTTGCGTCAAACTATTGCCAATACACAGACTGTGACAGCGGTAGTAATGTGGATTACAACAGCAGGAAGATTGCTGCCACACCTGCCGACCGTGGAATTCTTTTTAATTAGTTATCATAATATAAATTAAATTAAGTTGGCTACCAATGTGTTTTTTCTCTGTAGGCGCAATTAGTCTCGCCTCAATCAGCCTTGAATTTCTTCACTGGATCCTTGTCTTTCCCAACTCAATTATCCTGCTGACTGAGTGGCGAGATCCTGCATTTAACAATTATTCTCATCTTTGCTTAAATGTAATGCTGTCAACAATGTTTTCCAAAAAATGTGCACGGGGGATTGAGTTGATACGAAAATCAGAAAGGTCTTGCTCTGCTTTGGAGAGGAGAGAGAAGTACACAGGCAGAGACAGAGAGGTGTTGAGGGAAGGGATTTGGAAGGGAAAAGAAGTATCAAAGAATCTTGAAACTTCGCGTTTTCGGTGTAATCGGTTTTGTCAGGGTGGTGACGAGCAGGTGTTCGCCTCAGGCTCCTCAGTAGAAGCCTGAGGAGGAGCCGGTCTAATAACTCAAGAGGATGCCAGCCTAAATGTTGTGGACTTTATTGTCAGCTCTCACACCAGCACATCTTGAATGCTAATTAATCATTCATGCTAAAATTTAAGAGGAGTTTCTCATTCAAATGCATCTCTATTTAATTTGTCAGCTGTATATTTTTATGTCTGGTTGAACATTAAAAATTGTCCAGAATAGACTTTAAAGATCTTTACATGCGAAAGTTCTGTTTTAGTTGAATGATTCTTCAATTTATTATAAGACTTGTTCAACTTTTTTTAAAACATCATGTCAGGTAAAGCCCAATAAACAGAAACTGCATTTATCATTATCTATCTTTGATGGAAAAAGAAGGCAGTACATAAAGCTTGTGTGATGTGCCTCAATGGATACTAATCATGAAGTCATTTTTATTCTGCATGACCAGAAAGATTCATTTTTAAAGAGCCAATGATTGACCGATTTTTGAGCCACTGAGACAGTTTTGTTGGAATTATTGGAATTATTAATAGAGGACTTTCACAGAAAAAAATAATGCAACGGCACAATCAAGGGCAAACTTTAAACACCTCTAGAACAATGTGATTCAAGGAAAATGTTGAAGACACAAAGAGTCTGTGGCTTAGCAACTGAAAGACAAAATGGAATTCTAGATTGTTGAAACACTTGAGTGAGCATTTCATCTGAGTTCAAAGGCTGCCTCCCCCTGAGAGGTTCAGGTCAGCTGGAGAAACCCTGATTATGCAGGCAGTCTAATAATCATATTTCAAAACAAAACTGTCTCCCTTTCTTAAACCGTCTTGACAGCCTCTCCCAACGTGTGAAACAGCTGGCAGGAGCAAACTCACTCTCCTATGCAGACATTTGAATATAATCTAAAGTGGCAAATGACACATAAACACTATATGATTAATCTTTTTCAGGTCACTCAATTCTACATTCAAAAAGGCAAAACAAATTCCCAGTCTGAAGATTTATCACAAGAGTTTCCTTTTTTAATTCTCTCTGATTGTAGGTAAATACCTTTTGTTTCCAAAAGACGTTTAATATTATGGGCGGTCTTGGATTTGGGTGAACAGATCTACTCTTTGCTTTCAACCGCCACAAATATATAACAAAAAAAAATCCATCAACAGCTCTGAGTAAACACTAAAGTAGAAGAATGAATGAGAAAAAGAGGGTAAAAAATAAATACCCCAAATGTCAAAAATGTTTTCTTTCATTTCTCAGGTATTTTCGACCTATATTCAGGAAAAAATGATGTTTAGGATCTTTTCCTATAAGTTCTTGAAATAAATCAGAAAAACCTTCCCATTTTAACTATAGATTTCATTTTTGACAGATCAAGCATGTTTTACTTTACTTTAAGTAAAAGTACAAGTATCAGCATCTAAATATGCTTAAAAGTACCTAAAATGTTAAGGTGGAGCTCATTTGAATTAGTGTGTATGCTGCTTTGTATCTACAATGATGAATCCATTATTAAGCAGTACATTTTAGTTTATAGTCTGGATCTGTACAGCAACCAGCTGTTTGAGTAGACAGTTAAAGACAGATATGAGATCATTTAAAGCCTGATAAACTGCTTGAGGCCGGTTAATTAGACGCTGACTGAACAGTGGGACGTTTTAAATAAGTTATCACATAAAATTGATGGGGTTGTAAATTTTGTTCACCTCCAGGAGAGCGGGCACATGGCTGCCGTTGGAATGTTTTCGTACAAAAGAAAGTTGGAAAGGCTGAGAGGGCTCCTGTTGGGAAGATGGACAAGTTTGTGGTGGGATTTCAATCCAGGCCAGTAAAAGTGCATGTGATTCTTAAGCTGAAAGAATCACAGAGAATCAGGGTGGTCGTCTCCTCTGCAGAACACATGAGTTCTGCAGAGGAATTAACATGTTGTCGATGTGCAACTTAACATTTATACATTCAAGGCTGAAGGACCAGATCAAATCAATTGCCTGGCAGTGTTTATATTATATGATCTTTTTTTTTTTATTTGGCTATTCTCGCAGTAGTAAATCAATCATTTCTCTTTAGGGTATTAAATTGAGCTGAATGTCAGGTTAGTAAACTACTTACATGTGATTTATGGGGCTCAATGCCGGAGGAGTCACAAATACAATGGGCTCATGGGAAATCATTATTTAGACGTGAACATGGCTTTTATGAAAAGCTAAGACCCTGCCACCTGCCGATGCCTGTGACCGACACATTGTGTGTGTAGAAACTATTTGTAGATATTATGAGGCAAATATATATGAAGATATGGATTGCAGTGAACATGTTTTTATTTTCCACCACTCATATATCATATATTATCTTTGTCATTTTCACAGGCATAATGTTTGAAATGAGTGGTACTCTTCACGCAGCGACCCCTCGCTGCTAATAGTTGCAAATGTTTGAGGAGAATCCATCAAGATTTACAACTGTAACAGGTTCAGAAGGTTTCCAGTTTGAGATGCGAGAGGAGAAGAGCAGCAGACAAGAAGAACTTGTGGAATGAACTGCATGACACCAGAGGAGCTGAACCAAAAGAGTGAGAGGTGTGTAATGCTTTGAGGGCGCCATTGCAACATCGCTATTCTGCACTTTGCGCTCAGAGGGCCGTGTGACTTCCTACCGACAGCTGCAGGCTTTAAGGAGGCTGTGAGAATATGTTTATTGATTTGCAAATGTCATTGCAACATTATTTAGTCTGCACACAGCATGTGGTCAAACTCATGGACAGAGCTGCATGTGCATCATCGTCCCTGCTGTTTTTTTGCATTCAACTGGTGTAGATATGCATTTATGAAGACAGAGAAAGTCTATATAAACTTTAGTTACACAGTCAACAGTCAACGTCTTACATTATTTACTACAAAAGACACTTATAAGACATGTTTGTTGTAGTTATTCATTTGCATCGGCATCTTGTAACATCTAAGAATTCTGCAAGATGGCTTGGTGTCAGTTACCTACTATGATTCTGATGAATTTTCTACTCTAGTTTGTGAAATTGTTTGTTTATTTAATGTGTACATCTCTAACATATTTTTGGAAATTCTCATTACAAAGGAAGGACAAAGGAGCTATTATGTTGTAAATTAATGTTAAGTGGATTCTGAACACGGACCCATTCTAAAAACTAAACTGCAAGTGTTTAATTAAAATCTAATTTAGCCACACAGTATTGCTTACAGTCCCACACATCTTGCTATGGGGATCATCCGATCATCAGCATCAGGCAGCGACGTATTTAATTAAGGACATAAAGAATGGGCCCAGTGTGGCTTTGGACTGGAGGGTTCGTTACTGAGCTGATTACTGTAAAAGTGCTTTCCTTTTGAGCATCGAGAGCATTCAGGACCCGATAGCTGCATTTAACACCGAGACACCGAGTAACAGGATGTTCTTTTCAGCTGTCGTACACTGTTTTTATACGTAAAAACCTTAAGGCACAAGCTAACACCATGTGCTGACATTATTCAGACTGCCCGTGTTAAATGTCAAAATACAATTGTGCAGTACAGCTCAGAAGCTTTTTATAACTCACATTAACTTAATAATATTCTCAGCCAAAACAGGGTTCTAGCTTATAGACATTTTTGGCTTTTACGAATGACGACGGTGTAAATGGAGATTAAACAGAAACAATGAGAGGCATAAAAAACAGAAACAGTTATGGGGAAATAACTAAGAGAGCTAAAGATATACAGGGCACAGATAAATAAGACACTAAGACTGTCCTGAACTGGGAAATATCAGGTCTACTTTTTCCCTGCATTTATTCTACATGAAAAGCCCATGTGCTCTTTCCAGAAGTCCTTCTACAGCAATAACACGTATTCCCAGAGCAGCAGTCCTTAGCTCCCCTCAGTATCACGCGTATAACGGCCCTCTGCAGCGCCCGCAAGCTCACCGGCAAACACATCCACGAGCGGCGGACACGCATGCACATGCAACGCATACGTAGACTGATTATTCATTTATTTCTCAGGATTTGGTGGCTCGCCAACAGCTTAAACAGCTTGCACATGTGAACTGCTGGATACCTAGACCAAGGATTTTCTTTTATCCTGTTGGATAAGATGAATCTCCTTTATGCTGCAGTTGTCTATCAAAGCCTCTGTAGCCATGCAACCATTCCAAGGGTACTATATTTTATTCTATATGGCTGCGCCGCCATTCATTTACAATGTTAACGACGCAACATTGACGGGTGTAAATTCCCATTTGTTTACTTTATTTTCTCTGTGACTGTGCATAATCATGTCTTTACGACCCTTTATCTTCAGTCAAACGAACATCACAGACTGCTCAGTGCGATCCATCCAGAAACTGGTGATTTGTATTTAAACTTTTCAATAACCTGCTGTAATAACAGCTAGGTGATGTTCATTTCTGACATCTGAAAAGTGGTCATGATATGTATTTCAACTGCACAAATGATGGGTTAACTGCCAAAGCACTAAATAATCCAATCACATGTGAATTATTTATGAATTTCGGGAGCACGTTTTTTACTTTTACAGATGAATAATGCATTTAACGCTGCAAGGCTTTACCGATACGTTTCATCAGTATTGTTCTCTCTGGCATAAATTCTGTCATGTGTGTGTATGTTTCAATTCTTTGCATGACTCATGTGTGCTCCAGAGATTGGCACAGTCTACCTAAAGATGAAGACAATTCTATAAATAGGGTTGGTGGTGGGGAATGAAACTTGAGCTTCTTGAGCTTTCTGAAAGCGTATAAATGTACCTTATTATTCTGCTCACAATGTTATGCCTGCAAATGCGCTCGTATGAGAATCTTTATCTTTAAATCGCAGCATGCTTTCTTGTGTGCATCTACACCTGTCTCATCTGTAAAAATCGACCACTTCTCAGATAGTTGGCTAGAATATTCCAAGATATCTACGAAGATGTCAACAATAACAGCTTTCATGCCTGTAAAAAGTCAGGTTTTATTTCCAGACAGCGATTTTCTGTGCGCCGCTCTGAAGCAGAGTAGGTTGTTTTGAGATTACCGTCTATCAATGTTTCATGTCTGAGAATAGTTCTTCATTTGATGCGTTTGAGTTTTTGACATTCCGGAGGTTTTGTTTTTCCAATGCGCACAAGCGATTGTGATGTTTCTCCCGGGGGGGAAACTCTCTTGCCAGTGAGTCATATTTAGCAGCACAGCCCTGCTGTTGGCGTAACACAAGTGGAATCCCTTCCGTATTAGTCGGAAGCCGGCCCCCAAGCTTGATGTTTCTGGAATGTATTTGTGGAAATTAATTCAACTCTGATTAATCCACGCCGTTAGGACAATGACAAGTATTACGGCTAATTCTATAAAGCCGCTCTACCCATAAAGGTTCGTACGCTTGATACACTCTGACGGTATTTTGAGGTTGTTCATGATTAAAGCTTGCTTGCAAACAATCGCACTGCATATTTTGTACTGCATGTTAACATGGATCTTGTTGGTGCTGCTGCTCTTCACACAAGAATAAAGATGCGCTGACCATGACATCACAAGGTCATTACATTCTTTGCACTGAGAACCTGCTGTTTAGATTGACCATAGGGAACATTTTCAAGGCTAAACACTTGAATTGCATGAATATTTCTACAAATCAATGCATTGAAACCATCCAGATGGCATCACAGGCTTCCCTTTGAGCGGTTTGTGGTGACTAGCTCCACCCCTCCCCCGCGATCGTATCTACCCGTCTCTGTGTTTCTGTTCTCTACATCCTATGTGTGCAGGCACACCTCGCACAAACTGCCGGACCGTCCAGCAGACGCCACAGACGGGCAAGAAAGGAGTAATTCTGTGAGAGCGTCGTGGAACTTGTCCTCCACACTTGACTCAATCTGTGCCCGTGTAACGCCAGCACGGCTGGGCCTACAGCCAGATCCTCCCCCTTATCTGCGATTGTCACACCACAACACCAGCAGCATGCTGCCTCTTTCTGACAGATTTAGACAGCACTCTCTGTTCCCACCAACTGTCAGTCCAACATGTCGCCATGGCAATAAGGGTCTTTAAACCAATATGGTTAGTTGTCCATTAACTGCCTCGCCCCCGGGGTGAAACACGCACGTCTGACTTGCCGCTCACGGAGAAGGGCGTGTATGGTACCCTGGTTCACTCAAAGGTCAAACCGACTATAGATTATGTAGAAAAGCAGGCAGACACAAAGGATAGAGACATTGTGTGGAGAATACAGATATGCCAGACATGCCCCAAATTATTATTGTAGTGTTGCAACACACCTTGTCAGGGTAGAGCCCACACAGCAAAAAACATCAAGAAAATCAAGTGCATGGCAAGGAAGTAATAAAAAAACAAAACAGGAAATTGATTTGTTTAAAACCGCTTATAAGCTTATTCCCAGTGAAAGAGAAGGATAGACTAGTTGTTTTCAATGATCAGCTGCTCACCAAAAAGCCAGGAGAAAGAGCCAGCAGACCTCCCAAACAAACTGCACTACCACATGGAGGTTTATGCATGCTGAGAATGCAAAATGTGTCCTGTGGTGCGTTTCTTCAGATGAGGAAGATTTGGTGAGAAGCTCGAGCAGACCTTAGAACTTCGGCTTGTAATAGAACATCCATAAATAACCACAAGACAAGGACACTCTCTGAGGAGCCCCACATGCAGGCCTTCTCTGAAATTAAAGCTCGTTTATCAAATCCTTTATTTCCAAACTGCCCTTCTCACCATGAATCCCAATACAGGAGCTCTGAATCCTCTTCATACATCATTCTCCAGGGCTTTCTACCTGCTTATTAATACATCTTTACACTTTCGAGATGTTTGCAGAGTTCCTCGCTAATCTTGAAGTATTAAACCCAAGATGTTTTTGACAGTACAGTAAAATCAAATCATAAAAGCAAGTAAATATAATATTTTCAACGCATTGCTTCAAACTGATACTGTTACTTACTCTACAAAGCATGTACATTGTTTTGGAGCGCCTACTTTGCCTAAACACATTTGTATGCCAGCAGCTATTCGCTGTGATTCATTCATTGAAGGCATATGAGTGCTGACATGTCCACTGCTGTCAACTGCTTTCTACAAATCAGGGTTAGAAAGCATGCAAGGAAGCCACCGCTAGTTAAGTCTGAAAAGCTGCTAACAGCAGATTGACAACAATTCCTATACCATGCAGTTTACCTATAGTTTATACCTTATCTTGATCTGAAGCCAATTATTTTATTTCTAAATGGGCACAAATGTGCTTCTGTCTTCAAACAAGACGTTGTTTGGAACATGAGGCTGAACGTCTCGAGGTGAGGTGAGCCACGGTGAGAAGTTTAATTTAATGCCTGTACATTTGTCGGGTATTTACCAATCCCAGCTCCAAGAGACACACCATTTCCCTTCACAATGACTTGAAAAGAGACTGATCGGGCAGCCATATCACAGCTGAACATTTGGAGACCCAATTAGCGGAACTTTCGTCAGCTTGAGCGAGGCGAAAGGAGCACTGCTGCAGCGAGTAATCACGCTGTCACTAGTCATCCTGTCATCCCTCCTTCAGCACAACATCTGCAGCGTGTTTGCATCTGACGGGATCACTGCCGAAGTGTCAATTACCGGGAGAGAGAAAGAGATCTTCTAAATTAGATCAGCCAAGCACATGGGCGTACAGGTAAACAGATACTCCTTGCGGAACAGATACTCATTAAGTCCCCGTGTTAACATCTCGCATGGGGTAATTGCACATGGTACTTAAGTGTAAATGGACAGTTATATTACCATCCATCACACTGACACTCTCGCTCTTGCTTGTTCTCCCTCCTTTCTCTGTTTCGCTCTCCTGGCCAGGAAGAGCTGATGATAGTTAAGTTTTCCTTTTGCAATCGTGCTGTCTAAATAAATGAATGCAGCTTTTTCCCAACTCATGTCATGGCTTAAAACAAAGATGATCTTCAAAAACAGATTGAAACTCAATTGTTCCCTGGCAGATAGACAGCCCACATAAGTTCATACCTGAATGGAGACGTCACTGTAGGAGCCTCCAATGACCCCAGAGATGGCCAGAGGGACGTCATCATGGATGGCATAGGAGCCATCGGGGCACGTGTACTCACTGTCATCCACTTTGGTGAGGGAGGCCCTGACAAACTCCAGAGACTGCTCCAGAGCATAGGTGTCCTTGGAGCAAGTGTCCAGTATGTGAGCTCCCAGTCGGATCCCGGGCAGGATGCGCTCATTCTTGTTGATTTCATCCAGTGCCAGCAGCATGGCTTCCAGTCTTTGGATCCCCCTCTGGGCGTTGATCTTCCCACAGTCCTCTATTCCCTCACCCTTCTGGTGCACAGGGAAAAGGCCACCAATCATCAAATCTCCTTCCACTGTGATCTCCCTCTTGGGGTCAGTGTTATAACCTACCACAGGCAAACCCTGGGGGGCCTGGGCAAAGAGAGACACACATAAGCACAGCAGGCTGAGGTGGGACAGCCAGAAGGGTCGGGGCACAGGGCGCACCCCCGACACGGGGGATTTCCCCAATGACATATCCCCGGGCAAAACAGGGTCACCGTCCTGCTTGTGGTTTCTAATCAACGTCTGGCAGGCTTTTGATGACGGAGGCGCAGCAGCATCAGATCTCAAAGCTTCTGACAGAGGCCATTCACAGCATCAGCTCCATCCTTTTCGCCCTCCTATGCTTCAGAGTTTTGTTGTAGATTACAGCCTGCAGATCAAACAGAGGGAGAATCAGACACAGCCTTTGAGGTACAATGATCCCTTGTTCTCACATACATTGTGTCTGCCAGAGGCTGCCTCGCCCCATGGAAATATTTGAAATCATCTGTACAAGTATGTACAGAATATATTTCGTATGATACTTATTGATGATGGGTGTGAAATACAAGACAGAAAAAATAAATAAAGACGTATTTGTGTTCACCACAAGTGTGTTTTACACAACAGGCATAAGATAATCATCGAGATGAGTTCATCATCAGAGGAGACTGTGTTTTAAAAAAAAATCCCTTTCTCCTCCTGTTTCATTGTCCGAATGACCTAAAGTTACTTCCCTTCTAAAGCAGATGATTGTACAACTCTTTTATAATCACATGTGCACATGCTCCTGTACACCGAAGGTCTGCAGAGGATCATGTCCCCAAGGACTGTTTGTCAAATTACATTAACTACTTGCACATTATTACAAATACATGTTTTATGCACAACTAAAGCGAAAAAGCAAAGCAAATAAAAAGAGGCACATTATTGAAATCTATTTCAAGCATACAAATTAATTTGGTGGCCGACTGATCGAATTTGTTTTGCTGTCTCTAATGTGGTTCGTTATTAATTTTAAATACAAAGAGTGATGAAACTCCAAAACAATGTGAGCATTTTTCATTCCCTGCTTAAAGACAACATGTTACTAAAACAAATTTGACTCACTCAGAGACAAATGTTCAGTTTCAGTGTTATTAGGAAAACAGCAAATGAAACCATTTAAGAAATCTCCTTTGTTCATAAAGGCTTAACTTAATGCTGATACTAGTGACAGGTCAGAGGTTAGGATCAGCAAGATGGATTCGTGTCATAAGCGTAATGTATGTGCATGTTACAGCAAAACACCAATGATTAATTAATCATAATTATTTCAAAATAATCAGTGATGTTCGATTACTTCAATCAGAACCCCAAAGCTGTTTATATCAAATGTGTTTGTTCATGCTATCCTTGTAGAAACGTATTTTGGGTGAAATATTCATATTTTGTATAAGGAAGGACTACAGAGTTTGGGAAGAGCACACACATCTAAGGAGAAGTGAAAGTGAATAGTGAATTAAAATAATCAAACAATTCAGAACGGATTAAGCTTTGGCTGGATGATTATGGAGGGGACAATAAGCTACACGTAGGTATCACCATCACATCCCAGACAATTTAAGTTAAGGACCTCCTTCATTCAGTGAGTAGTATAATAAATACAATTTGCTTTCTCTAGTCACTTTAATTTGTCACAAATCTGGCATCAACAGCGATCCCATTGATGGAGTTTATGAGAGACAAAAGGGTTATTGTTCATTCCTGGTGTCACTCCCCACAAATCCCAGAGGCTCAATTATGCAGAGTGTTGAGTGTAGGAGAACTTTATCGAAGTAAATTATTAAGCCAGAATGGTCTGTCATACACCCCCTGTTTCAACAAGTCAAGTACGCTGACAAGCAATAATTAACTGAATTGATGAGAGATATTATCAAACCAGAGCAGGCGGATATAATTACTTATATTGCTTTTTCTGCTGGAAAGTACTGACTTACCCAGTAAAACCACGTATAGTTCTAGAACAAGAATGAGACTGAAGACCACATTCTTTGTTCTCTCTCTCTCTCTCTCTCTCTCTCTCTCTCTCTCTCTCTCTCCATCCCCATCTCTCCAACTCTCTCTCTGTCTCCCTTCCTGTTGTTTCCATGGAAACTTGCTGGTAGAAATAGAGGGTGAAGGGGAAAGACAGACCAGGACAAGTGGGCCAGTCTCACCATGCATGTACTTGGTCCTGAGGGAGAACTGGGAAACCTGCACAGTGAACTGAGTCCAGTCTAAGCACCGGTTTAACACATCTCAACTAGAATAATAACCATATGATAAAAAACAAAACTCTGTTTTGAACCACTAATGTTTTCACTTTCAAATCTTATCTTTGTACCATCACTTTTCTAACTAGTATTGTCTTGATCACAACAAAATATTGCCTTTAAAGACCTTCTGGTGCAGACACTACATTCTTTTAATAGCATATAAAATGCAACATGTTGCATAACATCTGATGCACCACCAGTGAAACTTAAAAGGCACTTTTCTTCTGCAAAAAATGTGTTTGGATATCGGACCTTGTCAACGTGTGAATCTTTGTTGCATCAGCCTGTGGTTATGGGCCAAGTCATTTCTAATTCCCTCGCATTTAAAGACAATTGCAATTGAGCGTAAAATGTTTCAAAAGTATATTCTGATTTTCCAGTAGCTCTGCAGCGTGTTAAACCTGGATGCACAATACATAAATGCCCAAATAGCTTAAGCAACAACAAGTTTGGGCTGTAAGGTGATGTGTTTATTTTGAATATAACTTTGCAGGTGGGCAACAATCTGCAATAACCGCGGCGAAGCACTTAAGCACACGGCCTCAAGAGAGAATGGTGACAAAAGGATTTCTGGCTGACACATTGCCTCCTCCCTGAGCCAGCATTCCCCAAAGGAGGCCTCCATCTCACCAGTGGACTTCATTTCTATCTGCGGCTTGGTTCAGCACACTCCAATGTCTCCTTGTGACAGCATACACAAGCTGCACGAGGCTCCATGCCACCTCGGTTTGCTTCAAAAAGCATTTTTCACGCCAGAATAATTCATACAGAGGCAACAGGTTTAGCCTTACTTTTACACACTTCATCTAAAGGTAATCTTGGAAACAAGGTTGTTTTGGTGGGAAATATGAAGCTACCACCAGCAGCCTCTTTGCTTGTCTTAATGGTTTAAAATAGGAGTAGTTTGCCTCCCAACACCTTCTCAGTGATTAACAGTTATTTACTATCACAAAACGACATGTTGGGATTTTTACATTTTTTACTCATTTCCTGGAGCCTCTTTCCTCTAGGTCAAGAAATAGTCCTTTGTAATACTTGTGTATGAGACAAAAAAATGTTTTTAATTTGTGACCTTCAGACAGATGGATGGATGCATGGATAAACATAACTAGTTTGTGTCTGTGTAAATGGCAGTACACTAAGCATTGTTTACACTTCAGATGTAATATCCCACCCAGGATTTGGTTTATTTTGTTCCCCTCAAAGAATAAAGTACGCCTCTCATTTTCCTCTCCTCCTGTGCAGCCATCTCAGTTTCGCTCTTCACCAGATGGCCTTTTTAATTCAAGAGCGTAAAGCCTGCCAGCCTCTTACACACTTCAAACCAGACTGTGTGAAGGAATGGGAGGAGTGGCTGATGGCTGGAAAAAAACAAAAAAAACAAAGATAACGGACGTGAAAGGGCAGGAAAAAGGGAAAAAGTGTAGGCTGCGGTGAAAAGAAGGATAAGGATGAGGTCTGAGAAAGATGCTATTCATGCAGATTTTCTTATGACACTCATTTGTCCCGGGAGTGGAGTGCAGCATTAATATGGTAATATCCCCCCAGGCAATATGTAGCCCTAGGCCTCTATGAGTGTGGTTGAAGGTCCCCAGTGGTCTGACTTGGAGTTGGCTAAGAGGAAGCAAAGGTAATGGGACTCGGGATTCCCCAAATTCACATTTCCAGCTGACAAAGAGAATGGTCTTTGGTGGGGGAGGACTGAAAATGGTCTGCTGATGGGAAAAAAAGGTTCCAGAGTGAACACACACTTTGAAACGTCACGCTTAAATCCTGGAAGCACTTGTGATAAATTAAATGTCTGTGACAGTTTGCCATTGAATGCTTGAACGTATCCTAGAACGGAAATGTATCCTCAGACAGCAAAGCATCCCCAGACAGTGGTTTGTAGGATACCTCATGAAAAGTTACTCCTAAGTTCTGGTACGTTTTACTACAAATTCTGCCACACATTTTCAACCTCAACTTGGTTTAGGCAACAAAACTATTTGAATAGGTTTTGGAATAATCACCAATTCAATTCAATTCAATTCATTTTATTTTGAATACCCCAAAATCGCAAATTACAAATTTGCCTCAGAGGGCTTTACAGGCTGTACACATACAACATCCTCTGTCCCGAAACCCACTATCGGCACAGGAAAAACTCCCCAAAATCAAATACTTAGTTAGGTTTAGGCAACAAACCTTCCTAGTTGGTATACGAATAAATTGTGGTTTGGGTTAAAACAACCACTGAAGTACACAACGTGTGTATTTTTTCTATTAGATATGGCACATTTTTTTTTGAAGGCATTGCTATGAATGCTCAGTGAGACAGATAGAATGCAAAAAATGTTTGTTTTTTAACACTTAGGCATATAATCATGTTCCATTTGGAACACGTTTCAGTTGAAACCTAAAATTACCCGAGGGTATGAACATCAAAATGTGCCAAATGTCACCACTTTAACCATTTTAAAGTGCTCAACGGGAATAGTTGGGTTCGGAGTGAAGAGTCAAAGAGGTCGAGAAGCCCGAGGTTACTTGGTATTTTAATGAGATGTGTTGATGAATTTAAATTATGGGATACCTCCGCCCTTATCCCTTAAAGAGAGTTTTTTACATTGACATTTGAGAGTGGAACTAGTGATTAGAAAAAGCAGAAAATCCACATTTGAGATGCTGGACGTGGTCCGTTCCGCTACTATTAAATTCAGTCCAATTAATGTGGAGAAGATATTGTCTGCATCAAAGATGGTATTTGAAGTAACATCACTAAAACAATGAAATCACTCCCAGAAATACAACTGCTGACCTTTTCTGATAAGGTCATTTATACAAGGAGCAATTAACGAGTGAGAGGAGGTCGTTGACTTTTGAATATCGGCAGAGAAAATCCAAAATGCAGCAGACAGGGATCAATTTGGAAGCCTGCTGGGTTTTCTGTCTAATCATCTGTGACAGTCCTTGAATGGAAAACCAACCTCATATGCAGTTTCTGATTATCTCACAATGCATCGCATTCAATGTATGCTTTCATTCTTACATCCCCACATCTATCTCCTCCAGTCTCTCCACCTGTAAAGGGGAATCCTTTGCATGTGCACAACGTTCTCTTCACCTCCCAGGGCCCCCACTGTGCCTCCCTCATCAAACATTCATCATCTTTCTTTGTCCATCGCGGGTCTTTACAGCCGGGGCCTTTGATTTGGACAGAACGCACTGATGAATGTATATGGTACGTTTGTTTTAGAGGTTTTTATTGTTTCCTTGCATTATTCATCATCCCATCACCAGACTGTTGAACGAAAGTGGCCTGAAACATCAGGTGGGGGGTTGAAACTCATTAGAAAAGCTGTTTGTGGACTCACAGTAGACATTAGTGAGCAAATTAAAGTTATCAAGATTGAACCTCCCATTTAGTTCTTCTGTGTTTTGAAATCGCATGATTTACACCTCTGAAGAAAACAATATCTCATAGCAGCGTAGATTGATTTTGGATGGCTCCGTTTCTGTGAAATTAGTTTTTGTCCAACAAAACGAAAGTTTGATTGCATTCAGACTGAGTCTTGATATGTTTGGGTGAATACCAGCATGCATAAATGAGATATTATTTTGATTAAATAATGAAGTCTGTGTGTCAGTCCCTCTGTGTGTGTGTTGTTATCCGAGATTCTCTGTGTTGTAGCTCATTGCTAACACTTGATAACGCTCATTGCAAATGTTCTAGCAGCACTCCCTTCGGTTAGCACTGTTAGCATTGTTAGCTGCAAACCTGTTGCCATGGGAAGTCAACAGCTATGATCTGGATTTTGAAATATGCCCCCTTAAAGCATCATAAACACAAAGCAGGGTTTTGAACCACCGCTATGATGCATCAACATTAGGTCTCAAAACCCATCGCTTCTTTTGATGGTTTTATATTCAAGAAACCAATAATAAAATGCCTCAAACCCGCATTCATTCCTTGTTTGCTGAGTGACGTCTGATTGTTTTTGTCAATGAGAAAATGCTGCTTGATTTATTATTTAAGTAAACACGGCAGGCATGTGTTTATCAGCTGAATCAAATGTTTCAGGTGTTCTTCAATACAGCAAATTGTAAATTAGTAAATTATCGTTCCATTTAGAGTAAAATAGAGGACAACGGATGGCAGGCTTCAGGGCGGGGCTGCTTTGTGATTGGCAGGTGGCTGCCAAGGTTTTGTAGATTCATAGATTTGGCCATGATTTTAATTTTACAACTTCAACCCTTTCACAGTGTGTTTCAGTTAATTGTTATTTTCAAAAAATGACCCTTTTGACGTTTGGCTCCTCCTCTCAGGTTATTTCTGGTTTGCAAAATATCAACACGGCCTGAATGCCAAATACAAGGATTCAAAACAGTATTTGACCTGTTTTGCAAGCAAAATAAATCAACAAATGTGGATCCTCACGTACAAATGAGATTATCGACGCAGCTGACCGAAGACTCACCAAGGAGAGCATCTCACATGCACACAGAATGTAAAAGAGGAATTAGTCTTTGGCCGTCGGTGCAGCAGTTAATTTTGATCTGTGAGTCATGGAGACATCATTTATTAATTGGAAGCATCTCCGTGCTTTCACTCTTTCTGCTTGTATAGGAATCTACTTGCTATTCGGTCTGTTTTTTTCTCAGTTTAACGTGTAATTATATGATTTTTACAATGAATAGTAAGTGGAATTTATGGACTAATTTTCTTTTGTTAGATCTCGGAGGAATTTATTGGAGGATAAAAACACATATATAAATATTTGACTTGTTCAATCTGTACTCTTTTTCTGAAATGTATCTTTCATCGCCTTTGTCTTTCACATAACAGCCACACAAACTCATCAGATCATCAGTACATAAATACCTACATGAAATACCTACTAAAATGATGTGAATTGAATATTTAATTTAACAAATATTATAGGCATCAGGTGTGCAGTAAGTCTTGCTGGAAGAAATCCAACTTCCAACCGATGTGTGGTGCCTGCACATGTGTGTGTGAGAAAGGAAATGACAGTAAGAAATAGGAAGCCAGCAAGCTGTACATTTTACTGGTGGCTAAAACAAACCAAACAAACTAGTTGGCTTATGTCAAAACAAACGTGTCCTTTCTGTACTAGAGAAAAGAAAAAATTGAACATATCTGACTCTTTGCAGATAACGAGCTATTCTGGCATTGCGTGTTTCAAAACTCCAGCGCGCTGCAAGCTCAGATCGTCCATCACCCAAAATAATTATCACGTTTCCCAGTCTGAATGTTACACCGTCAAGGAGTCCCCTTAAGGGAGGGAACCTCCGCAGCGGCTGCCACACCTGTTACTTTCCAGTTGAAGTAGACAGGTCAGACAGCCCCCCCTCCTGTTAGTTTTTGTCTTTCTGAGTTCTGATGATTAGCAGTGGAGCGTGACGTGAAAAACAACTGCAATCAGTTGCACATTAATACCGATTCTCAGTCACCTAGAAGGAGGACTCACACTGTTAATGTGCTTAATTCGATGATGTAAAAAAGACAGAATAATATGAAAGTCATATACTCACGGTCATTGAAACACTTTCTTTCTGTGCTAATTAATAATGATTGTGGGTTCTGTGATCTGATTACACTGCATCCTGAGGGGTTCTATTGTGTTTTATCTGTTGAACATAGCAGATAGCAGCACAGATGCCCCAGGGACTGGAGGAAGTACCAACAGTACACTTTGCTTACCTTATGATGGCTTTGTTCAGCAGTAGCAACACAGCCGCTAAATATTTGCACCTCAGGGTTTTCATTCATATTCTTGGTGTGTTTAGAAAGTATTTTGAACTCCCAATGAAATGATGATCGAAGACATACAGAAAATCACTCACGTGGCCACACGTGTAACATATCATCACATAACATATCTATTATGCTAATCTACAACAATATGCTAATCGGGACTAATCTTGCTGCAATCATTGTCATTATTATTATATGAAAAAAAACATTTTTTCGAGTATCCTTGAAGTATCAAGAAATTAAACCGAGGACTTTAACATAATGTTGGACAACATTATCTTAAAAGAGAGAGAGATTAGATGTCGTGGCTCTCGTCTGCTGAATATCTGTTTAGTTGTTCGGTTGTTCGGCAAGGAGACATTGCTGGGTAAAATGAGATAATTATATATAGTGGGACTCAAAACAAAAAAGATATTTCCAAAAAATGACATTGAAAAAAACAAATTCAAAAAGGTGAAGTAAACTTCTCAACAAATTCAAACCTGAATACAAAAGATTTCCCTCTCTACAAACCAGCTCGTGGAAGTTCACAAATAATCCGCACCTTCAGCCATCAATGCACAAATCAATCGATACAAAAACACGCACACATTAACACGCACACGCCAAATCCGTTACCTGCAGGGTTCCTTGGTTTCCAGCGGTGCCGTCGGATGGATGGAGCGGGAAAAGCCAAAGTACATCCTTTGCAGCAGTGTTGACTTTGTTAAGCCTAAAAACCAACGTGGACGTGAACCACAGTGGCGCCTAACGAGCGAACGAACGAATGACTAAAGGAGGCGAGTGCGTCGCTGCCTGAAGTTGGAACCGCGTGCAGCTGAGCCGCGTGCCAGGAGCTCTCCGCGGTGCTGAAAAGAAAAAGAAGGAAATCACGCAAACTACAACGACGAGCCTGCGCGAATACCTGGAGTTCGGATCCCGCTGACAAGTGGAACCAAATTCACATTTCCGAAGCAAATGTAACCGACGCCCACTTCATAGTGCCGATGGGGGAGAAGGAGGGAGGAGAGGGGGGGGGATTCACGATTTTGAGCATCAACTCTGAAGAAATATGAGCGTAAAGACCAATCTAGAATAACAATGTGACGTTTGTGAGCCTGATAGGTTGCAGATTATCGGCTATTGTCAGTGTTTGGACGCAAACTTGAAATTCTACCTGTTACTCGAGGAGGCGCTGCAAAAAAATCTTCAGTTACCGGCAATATTCAAATAGAATATATACGTTGTTTGGACGAGCCATCAACAAATCCTAGGACGGTTTGGACACCTGAACAAAGGCGCGGTTGCTCAACAGTCCTGGAGATGTTCTGGTTCATCGCACATGAACATTATGTAATTTAAAGCATAGTGGGAAAGAATTCCTTCAGCCGCTTTGTTCCGGTTTGTAAACTGTAGAATCGGTTAAGAGTCGCTCCCTTTATATGTCCAGGCGGTCAGGAGGGGGCTACACTACATTACATTGAATATTCTTCAGAGACCTCTCATCTTCAACGACGGACATTTTTTCCTTTGGGAACCGCAAACAAGTTGTGACACGGCACGGAGGAGTGGGGGGTCAGTCCCAGATGGCACGGCGATGCGCGCAGGGGACGCACGCGCTTTTCGAGGGGCGGCTGCATGTGACCCTTCCTCCACTGCCGAGAGCAGCTTCAGACACGCAATGGTTGAGCATCTTCATGTGTCATCTCCCCCCCTTTCCACGTGCAATGTGACGATATTAATAATTAACATCATGGGAAGGCAATAGTCTAATGTCTAGCTGCACCCCGTGGGTTTCAAAACGAATCAAATCAGCTGTTGACCCACGTGTCATCGCAAGTGTCTTCCAGGCTTGATGTTCCTTCTCGCCTTTGGACAAGGGCTGTGAACAGACCTGTGGTGAGGGCACGTTTGCCCATTGAGGGATCACACATCTATAAGTACAGTCAACGATCTCATGGTCTGATCACAACACAGACTTTTCTTATCCAACGAAGAGTAAAATGCGTTGTTTCAATAATAATAATTAAACATAATTAAATCTCAAATTGAAAAGTACAACATAAAGAGCTATCAATGTTTGTGTTATTTTCTAAAGTTTGTAATAGACCTCAAATCTATAATTGAATACATATGTGCTCATGGGACATGTGTGGGATAAACCTTTATTGTGCTGGCCTGAGCAGAAGCATGGAGGACTTTTTCTCTGTTGATGGTGTATAAACCAGTGAAATTATTGTGCATACTAGGGTTGAATAGAAATATTTGTATTTATAGGTCACGATGCTCATTAACGACCACTGGCTGTGTGTCCATCAAACATCAATAATGGGTTGGAGCCTATTCTTCCTCCTCAGCTGCCCTCACAGTTGAATAAATACACTGCGACACAAATGCCAAACGTCTCATTCAGATGCTGATTAGAATAACCCAGTTCCTGCTGGTAAGGGCAATTTGGAAACCATTTTGCAATACTCTATTAGGAGTTTTTGTGCTTTCCATATTTGTATTATTCCGTTGCTTATTATTTGAATTGCACCAGGGGAAATTGCTCCCTCCGGAAAATACTAAAAAGTCTACGCTTAACCTTCTGAACTCAAAGATAAATAACGCTATCATTGGCTCCATCTCGAAAATTTCTCTTTTACTCAGCTTTTGGATTCCATGGACTTGCCTTTCCACGGAAGCCAGCGGCCAGAAACGTCATTACAATGTAAAACCATGAAGGTGCTTAAGAGAGAACACTAAAATCTCTCAGTTGGGATACAGACGTATTGTCCTCATAATAGAGCAGTAATGAAGTTGCTTTGCTAAAAATGTAACCTTCATTTTAAGTGTCAATAAAGGCAATTGCATAAATAAGGTTTATGATTTATGACAAAATATAAGCACAACTTCCTCCTGTCAACTTTACTTTTATTGAAAATTTTAATACAGACAGAAAGACACAACCATCAATCCAACCAATCAACAAGTTCAACCTACAAATAAAGCACTAGCCTCTGGAAGAGAACGAATTTTGGCAACAAAAACATCTGTAGCGTGGTTCAACAAACCAACTATAGAAAAGAACGTTACATTAAAAAACTAAAGCATTATCTGAGCACAGCGAGACAATAAAACCCTATACACAACACTATCCAGGGGGAATAGTTTACACCTTTCAATTGCATTTTAAATTATACTCCTTGGAAACCCAGGTGAAGTTACTTTACTGGTGTTGGTGCACGTTTATTCTCCCTCTGAGTTTTCCCCTGTGTGATATACATTGTCCCAATTGGCAAAAAATAACACACTTATATGGGTCCAGCGATATGTCTTCGGCATTCTGCTGCACATTTTCAACCCATCATTACTGTATATAAATACACCAAAACGTTAGGTAGAAATCCTCAAAGATGACCTTGAAAGTGGGGTATCTATCTGGCGTCACTGACCATCTATTGAAGTATTTCTTGAACTGAAGTATAACGCCTAAATTAAGAGAGCGGGAGTTTACGCAGGATTACAATTTGAAATTAAATATGGAGTTGAACAAAGCTTGCCTCTCCTTTGCTGCAAACCATGTGAAGAGAAAACTAGGTGTACTCAAGAATACTTGACCAAATGGGTTTGTTTTCCTATCCTGACAGAGTTTAAATATAGGATCGGGAATTATTTAAAAAAAATGAGAAATGAGATTAGACGATAAACAAAACATGCAGGCTTCAAAAAGAGAACTAAAAGGCGCAGAAATACGGTGTGGGGTCACGGCATGAACAGCTTTAGATCAACCAACGAGATTACATGACAGATAACCAGCGACACCTGAGATACTCTCTTGCATGCCAGTGTTACACGGACTCATCTCTTATCTCTTCCACCCTACTCCTCTCCACCCCCCACGGGCTCCTTCTTCTCAGCCACCAGTTCAACAGCTTCTCGAGCTGCGTCTTCCCCCTCGGGCACCTCCGCCTCGTCTCCATCTCCCTCCTCCTCCTCCCCCCTCTCTTCTCCCGGCTCCTGCTCCTCCTGATCCATGTCAAGCTCTTCAAAGGACGAGCCGCTGCCTATGGACCCGTTCGAGCCTCTCTCGCTGCTGTCCCTGTGCTTAATGTCTTCATTGGCGTCCATTACGTCCCTCAGAGGCAGGGAAGATGCCAGGGAGGCGGCTGTGGAAGCAGCCAGGGACGTCTCTCTGCTGTCCCAGGGCACGCCCCCGCTGACTGAACTCACGTCGCTGTGGGAGTCTGCACCTGAGGCAGCGTGGGGGAAAAAACGACATGAAGCAGGATGTGTGAGCGTGCAAAAAAACAAAGAAACGTTACAGGCAAGCAAAAGTCAATAAGAGTGGACTACAGATGTGCTGATTTATTATAGGCCAATAATATTTATTGCACAATTCATTGCACAAGAGAACAATGAAAAATAAAGTTTTAATACCCTAGAACGGTTATGTTACCTCGTAAATGTCAAACCAACTTTAGAGACAGGATTAGACAGATTACCGTAAACCAAATTGTTGAAAAAATTCACATTTTTAGCCGATAAAGGCAGTAATTAAAAGCCAAAGTGATTACACTATACGGTCTGGGACAACAGTTGTAATTATTTAAATATCATATATTTTACACAAAACAATACCGTGGTTGTGTTAGAGGAATGATCATGGGAGTCACCCTCTAAAAAATAAAATGCGTTTTGTAATAAATCTATTACATAAAATCCATCCACAAGTTGTTGAGATGCTTCACAAAAAAGCAGCCAACCTAATCGTGGATAAATTGAAGTATGGACAGATGCACAAATATGATTAAATACAATCAAAGGTTAATAGTCACCAACATTTAAATTATGCCGTGTACCAACCTGACCCTGGATGATGCAAAGGTCTAAAGATGTGTGTTTAAGCCTTCTCTTTCTCTGCCATTCTTTGATCAAAGCTGAACATATTAACATTTCTGAATACTTAAATGAATCTTTAGCCACTTCAAATTCCTCAGATGGATATCTTCAAGTTACTTAATCGTAACGATACAAAACCCCGCTGCCCTCAACTTGAACCTGGTGATTAGAGTCAGGAGTCTGTGTGCCAGCTGAGCTCAGAGAAACACGATTAATATTGTTGAAAAGAGAAAAGATCTTTCTTACAACTCAAAGACGGGTCCTAGTCACGGGAGCAACATTGCTTGGATTATTAAGAAATAAAAGATTCTTTTCTTCTTTGCTGCTGCCGTCTGCAGCAAATAACACGTGAAATAATCATAAACAACGTAATTTCAGCCTAAACATGATCAATGACTCTCTGTTACTAAATTGTAAGCCTACTCTACTTCTTAGACACTTAGATGTATTCTAGAAGGTATTTGGTGTGATGTTGTATGCTGAATGTATTACTTTTACTTTATAGTTAGACAATTTTGCTTTAAACTTATTTTTTATATGACTTAGTTCATCGTCTTGGTTTGGAATGAACGGCATCTATATAGTGTTCCACAAATAAAATATAATGTAACCAGAGTTGATTCGACTCTCCCACAGGACACAAACACCCGGACGTCCGAACCATTTTCCTGCTGCATTCACACTCCAAATGAATCTCATCCACACATCAACATGTGTGTTTGCACTGAATGTGTCATCTGGGACCCAAAGACAATAAACAGGGAGTCTCCAAGCCCCGAGCTAAGGTCAGACTTTCCTTTTATTCCAATATCAACAACACCCTGCAATCTAATTATCACATTCAGCAGATCTGATCCTGTCAGCAGTGAAGAATATCATAAAATAATAAACTTATGATGTCCATTTATAGGCCCGTTGATTAGCGAGCAGGTCCAAACTAAACCAATGGGAATGGTTGTCAGTGCATCCGGCCTGGTGAGAACGTCCTGCCACTGACAGGTGTTGCATTAAAATCCATACAGTGTGAATGGAATGTAGTTAGTGATTTATCATTTATAATTCATTCCTATTTTGTAGTCAAAAGGACTTTTCCAGAGGGACTCATTTTACAATACATCATTTTATGGGAAATAATGGGTCTATTTAGGGTATTTTTCGTGGACAGGCCCCCAAGGAAAAGCCTCAACACGCTGGACAACTTTCTCCAACTGCAAGCCAGTGCTGAAATTGGTACCCTGGTTGAAGCCAGCTGCGCCTCCGACAGTCTTTTAGATAAGATTTGCCTAAATTAGTTGCTAAATTGGGCCCACTGGGATTATTAGCAGCGAATCAAGGTCTTGTTCTTCGTACCGTTTGGAACAAAGGACAGACATTTTAAGGAGTGTAATTAGAGATGGACAGCGCTGAGGCATGCTGAGAGTTTGGAGAGAGTTTGGGGTGGAAGGAAGAAGCAGCATGACGGTAAAGAGGATACATAGAAGCTAAAGAGGTTGTTATGCTTAGCTTTTGTGTTCTATTTTGTTGTCTCTAATGTCAATTTCATATTTTTTATATTTCTGTTGTTTATTTGCACATCTTTGTACGATTGAGAGCAACGTGTAACCGGAGACAAATTCTATGCATGTGTCAACATACATGGAAAGTATGTAAAGCAGATTCCGATTCTGATTCTGATTACAGATTTGAGTTGATGGCAAGAAACACTAAACAGGTTTATTGTAAATCCGCAATTGTATCATTAAAAAAAGGACATTTGTATCCATCCTCATTAGCAAAAACTATAACAATTTGATGTTATTAAAAGGGAACCAGGCAAACGTCAAACAAACAGGAGATAATGTTTGGTTTGCACGCTGCAGCCTTTCCTTACGTTTCAGTAATCAGTCAGACAAACGTACCAAACCAAAAACACAACCTGCTGGTGGTAAATTTGGTATTTGGGTTTGTTTCAAGAATCCATTTGAGAGGTTTCCCATTCACACATATCGGATCTGTCTGCCTGCTGCTATCTTTGCTACCAGAGGTTTATATCTTCTATGTGCAGTGGACTTGAAGATTAAGCAGACTTTCTAATACTTCATGTCATAATTTATTCTGTTTATTGCACTTTATTGAATTCTGTTTTCCCTCTAAAGGGCCAAATTAAGTATCTCGAGCAGTGTAGAAGTGTAGATGTTTTTTTTATATAAGGATGGAAACACCCTTCAAGTTAGTTTAATCAATCTTATACCACAATTCTCACACATTCGAGTAGCACATTATTAAACGGTAGTCTGATTGCAAACAACAAAAACATTAGGTATACCAATTCCAAAGTAGTTGAACAAGCCTGTACCTAAGCTGTGGCTTTCTGTGATGAAGATACAATTCGTTAGAGGCATAAATGCTATAAAAATGAAGCTCATTTGCCTGTTAAACACTGGTTTGTGTCCTTAAAAGATTAATAACTCACAGCACAAACAGTGGCTACTGTGATTGACAGATTATCATTAAATTGTTTTTTTGCTCTCGGTGTGCAGAGAAAGTGTAAACGTGACAAATGTTGGGACACAAGGTGAGTTCATGGCCGAGGATTTCTATAACGCGGGTACTTGAGATGAGAAATGAAAAGTCAAAGGTAATCTCTGGGTGCCGGAGCAGGATTTCCACCGCTGGCTTGCCAGACAAGGCTTAGATGCACTGATTGATCCGTCTCTCATTAAGAAAGTTCAGCTGTATCTGGGAACATAAACACACTCACAGTCTCCATTTCAGAGAGACTTTGCTCAGACATCGCAGCCATGGAGTAACACAGTGGCTGAGCAAGAACGACAGCTTCTTCAGATTTGAAGATATTCAACAAAAGTTAATTCAATTTCACAAGACGTTACTGGAAACTTACGTATATATTATATTTAGTGTATTAATGTTTCTGCTACCACCAATAACACAGTAGCTGCT
This sequence comes from Gasterosteus aculeatus, assembly GCF_964276395.1. Lineage (NCBI taxonomy): Eukaryota > Metazoa > Chordata > Actinopteri > Perciformes > Gasterosteidae > Gasterosteus > Gasterosteus aculeatus. Next base: position 9,959,121 of record NC_135705.1, read on the forward strand.
GCTGCGAACAGTGAAGACGCCCCGGTGTTTCAAACGGAACAGAAACTTTTAGTTTAGTTTTAGTTAAACTTTTAGAGTTTAAAGCACACGAGGACGGCTTTTGTAGCCAATCTTCTACGTTGTTATTCCAATGGCTTCAGTTTATCTCAAGCGCCTCTTTTTTTAAATGACCACTACTTGGTTCTATATGATGAGCAAGACTGGGCTTCACCATTAGATTATTGAGAAAAGATACAGTGTTTTCTTTTATCTGTCTCACAGTTAAAGGACAATTCTGCAGACTTAGGTTCCACCTTTATATGTATACGTATAGAGAGAGAAAATAGATATTTCTCCGCCATAATCTTTTTACTGGGTTGTCCTTTGTCTAGTAAGGGATTTGAGAAATCATAACTTAATTCACTTTATTGACTAAATGTTTGTGTTTTATGCTAATTATCAGTGATTTGGGATATTTTCATGTGTAGAAGAAACCAAAGCGAACATCCCCTCATGTCTCTTTCCGGGAGTTTTTTTGTGCTTTCTCCCATGTCAGGTCTCCGTAGAGCGTGGTTCCTTCGGGACCCTGGTCCTGACACCTACCGTGGCCATGCCTGCTGCTGCCATCATCATCATCATCATTATTATTTTAGATATTAATCATATTACTGTACTTTTAAACCAACATTACCCTCTCCTAAAGTCTCTGTGCTCTCCCTCCCCACAGGCTTCTGTGGATGGTGGTTCTATGTGATGGTGGTTGCCTCTGCAGTGGTCCTGCTGTGCGCCTGGCTTACTACTCACAATTACTTGAATCATTTCTGTCATAGGAATTGCATGTATTATACATTGTTCATTCTGTACACATGGCATCCATTGTAGTCTGTCCATCCCGGGAGTGGGATCCCTCCTCCGACGTTCTCCCTAAGGTTTCTTCCCTTTTTTTCCCTCTTGGAAGGGTTTTTTCATTTTTTGGGGAGTTTTTCCTGTGCCGATGGTGGGTTTCGGGACAGAGGATGTTGTATGTGTACAGACTGTAAAGCCCTCTGAGGCAAATTTGTAATTTGCGATTATGGGCTATACAAAATAAAATGAATTTAATTGAATTGTTTGACCAACCACTGCTTAATCCTCATGTTATACCCTTTCTGGAAAGCTTTCCTTTCAAAATAAAAAGAATGTCACATTCTGGCGATGCTGACAAACCAATCTATAGTTGTAAATAGCCTTGACTGTTGCCGTCCGAATAAAGGCTCTCAGGCGTTGCCTCTTTGCATCGATGGCGACCCCAATCTAAACACGACAAAGGCCAGTGAACATGTCCAGATCATGTCTTCTGATAAGCCTTGCGCATTTAAACTGCGATTACAAGGGATGCGGCATGTTCTAAGCTCAGTATGATAGCACCTGATGCCAATCAGCGCCTCTCCAGCCACTCGGCCCCACTGAACCAACACCACTTTCTTTCCTGTGATTTGTTAGATATCGACACTGTCACGGATTCTGCCTTCAGGTCCAGAAAGTTAAAAAGAGCAACGGGGGCAGAGAAGATATTGTGCTTGACACTAATCTCCAGTGAAGAGTTATAGAGTCCCATTTGTTACGTGTACTCTGTGATCCAGGGTGCTTTTCTTTTAGTGTCTTTTAGTGGAATTATGATTTTGGGGAAAGTTTTTTATCTCGATTTTTTTCTTAATGAGGACTAAACAGTACCAAAAGTGTAGTTGGAAATAGTTGGACTCAGCGCATGTAGACTGTGCATAAGTCTGCCATTGGCTCTTATCTTACACAGCATTCTTCTCCGCTTTCGCAATAAGCAGTATTTTGCTTGTTTAATAATAAACAAGCGGAAGCCCCCCCCCCCCCCTCATACCAGAATGATAATGTGTGGAGTCAGATGTTTCTTTAGCGCTGACACAGCGCTGGGGAGGTCAGGCTACAAGAAACTAGGATGTATGAACAAAGTAGAAACTACCTGTGATGTCAGTGCCTCTGTCCTCGTCGGAGTCCTCTTCTTTAACATCTGTTTTAACCTCCTCCTTCATCTCCGGAACAAAGAAGTCTGTCTGGCGAGACAGTGGAACCATGTAGTTGATGACATCTGAACCACAGATCTCGATAGTTGGGAACGCACAGAGCTTCCTCTCCTGTGAAGGAAAAAGACAAATTGGATGTATAACATTGAGGTATTGTTACACAGTTTGTAGTCTGTAGTAGGGCCAACAGAAACATAAGGAGATTAAAGCCTAAATATCAGCTTCAGTTTGCACAACAACCATTCACCATCTCAGTGAATATTACACAGTGCATGGATTGGAAAGAGAAAGATTCAAACATAATTCAAATAAATGCACTCATGGAACGTCCTGTCATCCAGCTCAGTGAACTGCTTCACACGCACACTCAATAATATGGACATGACTGTGATGCAAATTTTCTCAGACAAGCGGAAGTATCAGGCATGTGTAGCTTTAAAATCTCTTCACTTTGCTGACCGTACACGGTTTCTTTTTTTTGGCCACATTAATATGAAAATTTGCAGCCATGCGAGTCCATTAAAGTTGCATTAGCATCCACGTCTATGTGTCTACACTTGCACCTTACTGTGGAGTGTGCAGAAAGTGAAGAGTTTATAAATACAGGTTACTTTCTGATGATATTCTCTTCGATGGGCCGTCAGAGGAGGTCTGGGGGAGCTGCACAGGCCGATCTCCGCTAAGATCAACCCCAAAGTGACAGGTGAAGGATTTAGTGAGAGATACTCCCAAACGGCTTGATAGATTTAAGTCAAGTAGTGCACGTCCCACTAAATCTAGTTGAAACACAAACATGTATGTACTATGTACATGTATGTAGTTTCTCCACGTTTCCATTCTCTTTAACAAATACTGTACTTGCTCTAATACTTTTTGTAAAGAAATTAAAATGAAGTAAAAAGACCAAAGCTGCTCCTGGACACATTTATTTGCCTTCCTAAACAGCCCTTATGTTGCACTTCTCTGTGTTTGGGATCTTCTGTGGGGTTTCACAACATATATTTATGTTTACAGATAGATCACATCCTACGCCGCAATATAGCTCCCTTCATGTATGCTCTTGTGGACCGCCCCTCTCCACGTGACTCGTCTCTATATTAGAGTGAATGTAACGACTTGCTGGGTTTGCCATGGTTTTACAACAAATATGTCTATTCTGGGCAATTACGAGAAGGCCAAAGAAACATGTTGGACGGTCTTACGGCAGTCAGTCAACTGACTCCTTTCGCTCTGGTTCAGGGTGATCGAGGCTGACTGACTGGTTTTAATTTAATCCTCTGCACAATGAGACTGTGGGAGACGGCATGAATCACCTGGCTCCAACAACCGGGGGGCTTCAGCCCCAGAGCTGCCCATGCAAATGAGTACCCATCTCCTTGAACCTGCTCCGATAATGAGCCGGGAAACAAAGACCGCTCACTGTCACTCACACAAACGCACACGCGTCTCTAAGGGATACAGACAAGAGAAAGAAAACACTTTATTGTTCAGAACTATCACATTTAACTGCAGGTTTACCACCACGTGCTATATCAGGTTATTTTACTGATTAAAACACCATCGGCCATGGAGAAGGGAACCTTCCTGAAATCCTCCCACACAGTGTTTTTTGTGATATAGGACACGTTTTTTTATTGTGTTGACGGGGAAAAAAACTAAGAACTATCGTGGTGCCCTTTTAAGGTACGTTCGTAGCTCTTATTCGGAGTAGGAACGCTCCCAGCACAACGTAAGAGTTCTGTGATTTGTTGAACCCGTTTGCCAATGCAACACCGACAACAAGAGTACAAAAAAAAAGACCAAAACAACGACAAATGGTGAGTAAATTAATGGGAGAAAATGAGGAAGGACAAACCAATGAAGTCCAGAGGTTTACTTATTTATGAGTGCACACCAACTGATCCAAAGAACGAGTCAATTAATATTAATATTTTATATTTGTCATGAATATATAGATTGGTGTACGTGTTTTTTCCTATTCCTATTGATGTGTAATTGTCTTTGGTTTTTCCAGCATGGTAGCTGACAAGAGCTGACTTTTTTTTATTTTGATAAATTAGAATCCCATCCCATTCTCACGTACCGACTTAAGCCTTTTTTTAACGAACATCAATGGGTTTTTTAAAAGGCGTTCCTTCCTGCAGGTATCCCCCAAGGCTACATTTTGTTTATCAGTATTTCAGTTCCACCTCCTTTTGATATCCAGAGAGTTTCCATTTGATGAATTTCAAAGAACTCAGCACATATTTGGTGGTAAATGGCTTCAAAACAGACATTTCTATGTATTTTCTTCCACGCTACATATGTGTTTAGAACCAGTGCCACTGTTGCAAAAATGAATACAAACCCTAAACATAAAAACATACAACCACACAACTTTAATTTAGCCTTTTTTTCAGAAAGGTTTTTGGGGGTTTTTTAATGACTGTTAGAGTATTTAAAGGCAAATTTGTGCCATATAAAATACTTAATACACAAATACATACATATAAAAATATAATGAAGATAAGATGGATAAGTTACAGTCTCACAGTGTGTCCAAACAATTGACTGGTACTTTACATTTAAGCAAGCTAAGAAGCTAACATTGTCAACATTTAAGTGTCACATTGTGCGAGAAGAGATGTAGATCGGTTTCCCCTAAACTAAATTAAACCAAGACAAGAATGACACACTGCGACCTTCTTGAGATACAGAATTATCTTTAAAATTGGTAAACAATTGGTAAAAGGAATCAAAAAAATGTTTTGATAATTGTACTTTTTCTTCTCCTTCAAAATAAGGTCCCGTGGGGGATGACAGAAGGGCCGTGACGTAACGTGTCATTTATTATTACTAAATTAAGTATAATAACACTGGTTGTGTTTGTAATCAAGGTCATTAGCATGACTTGCTCCATAGACATATATCCTCCATGTTATACACAGTTATCCTTAATTGACTATTATTTAATTAGTTTTCACTGCCTTATTTGAAAGCCCCCCAAAAAGAAAAGACACAACTTAACAGTAAACATAATTAGTAAACAATGTTAAGCTAATTAAAGCAGACCCCACCTTTAAAGTGCACATTTCACTGCCCAGTCATCTATATTTCCTCCCACTAGGGAAATTAATTAAGAAATTCAAGGTAGATTAATTGTCCCCATCATAATAAAAAATCCCTCTCGGCATGTATGTTTTAATCATACGACAAGCAAGATGTTCCTTTTCCTCCCGGTGCCCTTCTCTGGCCCGAGCCTACGTGTCTACAGTCTCATTTGGTGTCATCTATTTCCCTGTAGCCCGTCATGGAGTCAACAAGCATCCACTTAACCAGCGCCTGTGTCCTGGAGCTGCCCGGTTTGAATGAAATGTGCTTTCCCGCAGGAAACGAAGGTCTAAACGGTCTAAAAACAGATCAGTCAGTCGACGCTGCCACCTCAGAAGAGACAGTTAGTCTCTCATCACTGATCCGTCATCCAGCAACGAATCAGCGAGGGACAACCAGTTGCTATCAGCACCACTAAACTGCACACCATTACCTGTTTCCTAAATGATGCGTATAGTGGTTCTGCAAAATGGGTCACTTTAAGTCCAGGCTCTCTCTGTTATCCAACCTCGCTTTTAATAATGAATGGCCTTGCTGCACTCAAGTGTTTTGTCTATTAAACATGTCTCATTTAAATTGGTGGAGATTAAGTAATAGATGGAGAATAACATACCCTGTTTCTAAAGAAATATATTTATTAATTCTATTTCCATCATACAAACCCCAATGCTTTTCATTTGAAGATAATATTTCCAAAGTACAGTGTTGCACCAGTAAAAAAAAAAAAAAGAACATCATATATATGTGCAATCAAGTGCTAAAAGGTATATGGGTTTCAATTTCAACCAAAACACCCGAAGTCATTGTCATAACAGCCTCTGACATCGTAGGAAGTCTAAATCTAATTAGAAAAATCGGAGAGTGTAGTTTGGTTTCTGGGCCTCTCCAAGCACCATTTGTTGTACATTTATGTCTTCAGTATTCTTTGGGTTAGACGAGCAGTTTGACAAAATGAAGGTGATAAATTGTGCAGTAGAGAGACATAACTGTCTGTTAGACTCTCATATAACAGACACAAGGACACACGTCAAAGCAGTTATGCTCTAATGCCCTTGACCAAGAAACTGAATCTCTTGCAACAACAGGGTCCGACGCTTTAGTTGATCTTTTAAATTAAGTGGAAGATACATACAGTCATTTCCCCCAAAATCAATGAAAGCATCACATCTTGTACTATTATCGCTCACCAAGGTGCCTCAAAGGAACACTGTTGTCTACTTGTAATTACAACAATCAAAAGAAGCTTCATCTTCCTTACAAATCTTTTCATTTAGGTGACAGAACCCAAACAGCCTGTTCACAGATGCAGCCACATGAAACCGCACCAATTAACTTTTAGAGAGAGAAGGGGAAGAAATTAGTGCAACTACAGGCACTTTAGGTAATTGTGATCATTCAATGATGATATAACCAGGAATTATTATTAATAATCTGGAAAAAACAGAGATTAATCTCTAAGAAATCTCTGAGAAAAGAAGATAGAAATAGAAAAACATAGATAACAACACTCCTGAAGCTTGATTTACTGCATCCCTAAAAACATGGCCACGGAGTAACTGAACCGTAAGTACAGCAGAGAAGCTCAATAGTAACTCAATGTTGTATTGGAGCCTTTCATATATGAAATGTAATCAGTCCTCTCCGATCTAATGATTCATACTGACGCAAACAGTCTTCCACCTCCAGATGTGGCTTGAAAGAGACAACACCAAGCATCACCTTTCCAAAGATTTGTGCCATTTCTTCATACTTCTTTTAATGTCTCATCTGTCTACTCCATTTCTTTTCAGCCCAGTGGCTCCTTTAGCGGATCACCAGAAAAAATAGCAACAAATATCAAGAGGTCTGAATGAAATAGTGTTTTTGGAGATGCACAGTGTTTGTCTTAGGGAAGGTTAAAACTTAAACGGTGTTTACTGACAGATGAATGTGATGACACAGATGACAATGTACCCATGATCCTTCTTGCACTAGTCTATTGTGTTCAGTCACATTATTTTTGGTTGCTATTGTTTCATCTCATTTGTATTATTTACTGTAAAAAAATTAACAGGATTTAATAAGTGGGTTTTCTGTTTTTCAGTGATCTTTATTGATGGTATCAGATTTTGATGTCACTGTCTCCATGGAACTGGAACACAAACAAATGCAGAATTGAATTAATAAAATTGACTTTAATACAGATTAAAACTGCTATTTAAAAGGGCAAAATGACAAAAGTGGCAATGCCTCATGTTTATTGTGCTTCCAAACGGCCAATTGGTCTGTAGTCCTGGTCTCTAACGGTTAATGTTGCCCAACCTGATGCTACGCAGTTAAAAGGTAACGAACGAGCTGCGGTGCCCAGGCTCACAGAGTCAGAGAAACTCCTTTATGCCGGTTCGGCATGTCACAGTTATTTCTAAAAGCATAACTTGAATAGAAAGATGATGAGGTGGCTTAGGGGAAAGAACTCAGCAACACAGGTTGATAATACCTAAGACCATCCGAAGATGGATTTCTCCTTTAAACGACTCTGATTATCATTTAAAGAAACTGAAAGAAAGAAAAGGTGATGGCACACCTCCCCCACAGGGAAGAGACGCCAGATATCGCTCGGCGGTGGTGAATAATGAAAGGAAGAAAGAACGTTCATGTATTCACAGTAACAGACGCCCCCTCCCAACTAGAATGGACCCTACGCAAAGATATAGAAAGCCCCTACCTATGCCTGTAATCCTCTTCATACACACACAAACATATGGACACACTCACACACAAACCTAAATAGGTAGATGATTTGTCATCATGGTCCCCAGGCACACAAAAAGAAAAATTAATACAACAGCCTGGCAACTCACGGTGACGATCCCCTGAGTGGCCTCTCGCCCCGGGTCCATTTACTCCCACCGCACCAATAGAACTACCCTCCTCACACCCATCATAACCTTCAATTCCCTTTCCCATCTGTGGAAAGACACGACTCTACTTTACACCTCGATAGAGGTGTCCAATTCAGACTGTCCCTTATGGTCACACACTTCCCCGGAACATTGTATTTTTCTTTCTGCCTGCAGTAGGGCTATTTTCTGCATCCGTCTCATCACGCCCCGGGCTCCTTCATCTTGCTCCTATGACCTAGTGAAAGGGTGCAAAGGTGTTTGCGGGTGGAGGTGGAAGAGATCTACGGACTAAAAAATGCCTTTGGGCTGTGAAGCTGGAGGAGGACAACACTGGGAGGTTTACTGCAACCTCCTGGTGCATCCGTGCCATAGATACGCAGAGATGCTTGATGAGCTTCAAGTACAGCTACTCTGTTGGCAGCAGTTCTGGTCTCTAGAAAACTTCCACCATTGATCGGGTGAGGGGCAATAAGCGTAACTGGTCTCCCAACTGTGGATTATAACAGTCAGTCAGGGTTTATCTTTGGCATTTTGCACCTGGATGTTGGACGTTTCAACTGGGAAAATTGCGACATCTCAATTGTCTGGAACTCAACATAAGTGATCTGATGATATCGTGGTGATGATATCATGCGGCAACTTGTGAGTTTTGTTTTCTTGTTGTTGTTTGGACCAATTAATTTACTGCACAGACGTTTCTCAATAACGGTCCTATATTCAGCTTTGGAAAACAGACTATTTTTAGCCTTTGTTTTGTTGTTTCGTGTACATCCAACTGGGAACCTCTGGGTCTGCAGAGTGAAGTAAGTGGCATTATCTCTACTGACCAACAGGGGTAAACTCCTCTGGTTGCAGAAGGTCTTGTGCAGAAAAGCTTATAGTCTAAATTGCTACTCTTCCTCAATGCAGCATGATGTTCATTTAGTAAACTATGCTCCAGTTTAGAGTAAAAAAGACACTAAAGTAGGGTATTCAACTAAGGCGGGGCTACCTTGTGATTGACAGGTCGCTACTACCACTAGCTCTAAATGCAGCCTTCAAGTAGAAAACTTAATGTGCCTTCGAGGCCAAAAGTATACTGCTTCTCTAAAGCAAACATTGCCTTTACAGCAGCTGTGAGATTTCCCTTGGAAAAGAGAATAGACCATTAAAAAACCCTGGAGAGGTTCGCAGTCAATTAGTCCTGGTCAAAAGATAAAAATCCAGTGAACCTTTGCCTGTAAGAAAGATATAGTGCATGAACATGAATAGTGATTCATTTTAAACAGGACGACAGATTCCCTCCACTGATTGAGATCTTAATCTGTGAGTCTAATGTTAGTTATATTCAGATTTCTATTCTAATCAGATACAATTAGAAGGAGGGGATGTGGATAGTGGATGTGAGATGGAGGAAGAATGGACTATCATTTTTTCCTGCAGGCTTCTCATGTATAGGGTACCCTAATTATATCCCACATAACAAATCCTCTCTACATCGCTGCATCTTTGCCCCTGGAAGTGAGAATAGTTGGAGTAGTGGGACGAGTGGGACTGAGCAACAATAGAGAATCATTTCTGACCTCTGAGACGACTTCAATTTGCACAGGTGTTTTTTTTTGTTTTGTATGCAATTTGTATACGTCACCATGGCAACCGTAGAGTGACATGTGCAGCCAATACTTTTCGATATGTGCATCTTGTCCAGATATAATTAAAAGTTGCAAAATGCAACAGTAGAAGACACATACTGTATCTGAAAAAGGTGAGATTAATGTAGCAGCAATGAGTTCCACCTGATATTTGGCAAAAATGGCTAAATAATTAAACCTGAGTTAAAGAAAAGAACTGCACAAAAGCTAAAAGACATTATGGGTGACGAACATTATGGATGTTGAAAATCATGGGTCATTATAAATCCTGAGAGCAAAGACATTTTTGTGACCAGGCTGCACATCCTCCATTGTCCTTCACAACATCCTCGTCAGCGTGGCCGTGTCGCCTTAGAAATAAGTCATCAGGCATCGTACCATCTCTCTATAAATAAACCATGGGTACCTATCCTTGGCATTCACACAGGAAGAGGGCAGCTTAAAGCACCCGTCCGACCATGGTGAACTCACAGGAATACAAAGAAAATGACTTTGTTTTCCCTTCAGATATTGAATTCATTAAAATAATAATATATCTGCTGGTTTTAACATTCTATTGATCCCATGTTTCTTTTAACAGCATAACAATACAAAAAAAGAAAATTCAAGATGTCTTGTGGAACCCTTTCATGCCCACACACATTTCCACAAGACACAAGCTGACATATTTGGTATGCTTGGTAACCGTGGACAGCATGCTTTTCTGAAAGCCCTTCCACACATACTGGAAACTGGTAGAAAGTCTCAACTCGGCTTCTGACACAGCAAAGTCCTTGCCTATCTGTTTTTAAAATTCTTCCCCTTATTATTTTACTGGACATGTTGGCGATTGCAAAGCCCCACAGCAGAACACCAAGGCTTCAAAATCCTTCTTGTGTCTTTGATTTCAACATTGTATTTTGTGAAATAGTAAGCCTGTAGAGATGAGTCTACGACTGGGAAAGAAACTAAATCTAAAGAGTTTCACAGACCCCTCCAGTTCATATGGATCATTAAACGGATCCACAAAGCCTCGAACATTTGAATTGTTGAAGCAGAATAATTCTGCGCATGAAACCCTGGCTTAATTTAAAAACAAGCCATCCAAGCATTTCAATGAAACCTCATGGTTGCACAAGAGGAAAAGTCAGCGGATCCCCGATGGCAACCGGCGTGAGCAGAGTGGTAGAAACTCTTCTTTGCAACAAAACCATTAGCATGGCAAAACAACAATTACAACCATGAGAAGAGCGAGCATGAAGAAAATAGGACTTCATCATCTGAAAACCCACAACATTTGTCCTGGGGGAACGTGAGACAGAAAAGAAAATATCACAAGATGACAAGATTACAATACAGAAATCTCAGAAGCGTTGTGTAAAACAAAAACGCTGCACTGAATATGTAACCGTCCATGAGGAACACAGTGGGTTGAAGATGAGCTGAAGTCGGAATGCTAAGCTACAAATTTCTGCTAATATTCTCCTGTACATGCCTTACTCTCTGACTCTGAGCCAATGTGACATCCGTCAAAACACAGTCCTCAAAGCCGAAGAATTGCCAATAAATAATCATGACACAGTACAGCGCCTAAGAGGAGTTTAATTTTGTTTGAGTCTTTGAATTAACTTGAATAAACTGCCGTTCTCCCAAGAGAGCGGCCATCAACAAGGCAAACAGACTCCACCGATCAGTGTGAGTGTACCAGAGAGGAGTAAACAGGAAACCAGGACGGATCTTCTTCCTAATGGCATGTTTTAAAGAGGTACAAAAGACAACAATTTGTTCGAGCTCCACGCCTCCATCCCAGAAGACCAGGGGGGGAAAAAAAACAAGGAGGAATGATCTGGTGTCAGCTTAAAGACAGAAGCTATTGGATCTTGGTTAAAGTTCACGGGACGGGGGCCGTGTTTAAACCACCCAGGCCACCCTCTGTCAGGATGGCACCACGGCAGCCTAATGGTTACAATTATCAGTCCCTTCTGCTGACAGAGCTCTGGTGTGAATGCCTCTTCCGTGCTGCTCTCAGCCTGAGGCCGCTGTAATGACTGTGTTTTATGGCTGCAGTGAAAGGCAAACGCAGGACACAAGTTGGAGCAGGAAGGTGAACAATACAATAAAGGAAAAAAGGACAAGCAACGAGAAGATACAGTTATTTTGTGATCAGTTTTTTATGGTATGATTGTGATAATTGTTTAGTTTTAAAGTTTGGATCGTTAACGTTAAGTCTAAACGATGAATAAAGTTGCGTTCTTTTTGATGCTGCTGCTAGTTAGGGAGACGCTTGCAGGGATATTGGCAATTAGAGGCAGACATGCCATCTGGAGGAGTGGGAGTTTTCCTCGTGGGGCGGATGGGTGGACTTGTGATGAGTTTTGCAACACCAATGTAAAAATCAGGAAGAAATATTCTTGTGTTGGTGGATCTTTCATTAAGCTGACCGGCTGGCCTCGTACACATGTGAGTCTGGCAGGGTTTGGATTCACATCTCATGAGTCCATCTCTCTTCCCCTGCCAACTCCACTCTACATTGAGCTAAAAATGAAAAGCAGTATAAAAAACATTACACTTGAAGAGGTTTAACTTTTAAAATGCCTGCCCTGTTGAGATGGATGATAGATTGAGCAAAATGATTGAGTAACACAGGAGGAAGTTGTGTTACTTTAAGTTAAAAGGTAGGGTTAAAAACATTTCATTGGTATTTAAAATCCAGTTCACTTGAGGAATAGACTAACTGAGACTAGCTGAGATTTTTGCAGAATTTCTCTGAAAATACAGATTTAGCAAGTAAACAACAGGCAGTGTCTTATTTCCTAAACTGCTGCAGTTTCATCTGCTAATATTAGTTTTTTCTCAAAGAAGGAAAAACAAGAGCCTCTCTGTTGGGCCACTATGATTATCTAACCAACTCTAGCAAACATTTTGCGATCGGCCAATAATTAATGAAAACGTTCAGTAGAGCCAAAATCGAAAAGTTGGCAGGTTCTTTTTTCAGAACGGCATAAAGCGATCTCAGAACAGCGAGTAGCAGCGTGGACCCGCCTCCTCATCCATATGCAATTCCCGGCAATGATTATCTGCGGTAGGTTATAAAAACATTGGCCAATGTAAATACAAGTACAGAATCCCTCTATCTTCATTTCTAAAGCCGTGCATTTAGCCAAATAATTAAATTGCCGGGATAAAACAGATGCAGGATTTTATTTAGACGCTGTGCTAATTTCTCAATAAATTTAGAAAAAAACACGAGATACAATGGTGACTGGGTCCGCCCACTTACTGCCAAAAATCTATTTGCGAGTGAGCAGGTTCAAGTTTTGGGATGAGGCTAATTAAAAAAATTGCGGTTATTGGTTATTGACAGTGTCTATTGATCTTATGTAATAGAAATCTTTCTACAATGTTGAACTCGTACACTATTGTGTATGATTGATGCCACATTACTTCAAAATGTAATAATGGTCAGCATTACCCAATATAGAAATAACTTATAACCACCCAGGAGACCTGAACCCAGACGCAGCGACATCGATGAGATTGACGTGTGTCCATTAAGTGCTGAGCGGCTGCATTCGATTCGACGTTGTCATCTTTGACCTTTAGTTTCCGGCCTTTACATGTTCACATCCCTAAGTTGTCAACAAATTGGAACTAATTGGATTGTAGGGTCCCTCAGGAAACCAAACAGGTCTATAGGTCAGCAGCAAAGTAACTTTCAGACAAGATCAAACACCATCAGCCCTGAGAGGGTCTGCTCTGTCAGACCACATGACTTACATGCATTATTTAGTTGCCAAGACGTTCCACACAAGAGAAATTCAATAAATTGCCTGTACCTAGCGTAATGTACTGAGTTGTATAGTGCCTGCAGGGTTTGGCAGTCTATAGGATGCAACACTTTTCAAATATAGTAGTAAGACATTAGTTTCATTGCAGATGCGCCCTCAGATAAATCTGCAGCTTGAGAAGCTTTTAAATTTTTTTTATCATTTTCTATGGGCTGAAATAACAGATGATGGAAATGTCAACCCGCACTGCTTCTTTTTAAGAAACACGGGGCACCAACTTCAGCCGGACGTCGTCCTTAAAAGACATTTCTTCTGCACAGAAATGAGTGGAAATCTGAAGAGCTCAGCGGCACAGGACACAATATGGTGTGAATGACAGCAGCGCGGAGAGCACATGATCACAAAGCACAAAACATGTGCAAGACATGACGAGGCTCTGATAAAGTATGTGTGACGTATGATGACAAAGGTTCTAGTGTACTTTAGCAGTAGGAAGGAATCTCTATATACGTTTAGTGAGGAGGTCGTCACCACCAGTACATTACATGTCATTTAGCTGACGCTTTTATCCAAAGCGACTTACAATAAGTGCATTTCAACCATACGGATACAAACTCAAAACAACAAGAAACAAGAAAGTGCAATTTCATTAAATACGCCCATTTACTACTTGCTGTAGATAAGAGCCATTATAAGTACAATTAAGTGCTACAATTTGTTAGTCTCTTAGTCGAGGTAGAGTTTGAAGAGGTGTGTCTTTAGTTTGCGGCGGAAGATGTGAAGGCTCTCTGCGGTCCTGGTGTCTTCAGAGAGCTCGTTCCACCATTTCGGAGCATCAGACAGAGTCGTGATCTAGTCGAGTGTTTTGCTCTCAGTGAGGGAGGGACGAGCAGTTTGGCAGATGCAGCGCGCAGTGTGCGGATTGGGACGTAGGGTTGGACCATGTCCTGGATGTAGACTGGACCCGATCCATTCACAGCATGGGACCAGTACCACTACAACATACTGTTTCCAGGAGGAAATATGAGAAAATAAGTTTTGGGGAAACTCTTAGAATTCAGATACTCATCCAGAATCTTTTATTTTTTATCAGCTAGTCTATGGTCTAAAACACAACTTAAGATAATAATCTCTCCCTGGTTGTCTCGTTGGGCAAGACGGGCAGCTACTCCAACCTACCAGCTGTCTCCCAACTTCCAGTTATGTGGTTTAGTCAGCTGTGTCTTACCTCTGCTCTGGGCAGCTGATTAAACCGAGACTGTTGCCAGGGCAACTGCCTCTTCCGAAGATCCCCCCCTCGGTTTTTTATGGAGCCCAGATACTCTGATAATCTGAGGGATCCCAGAAGACACGGGGAGGAGCGCGGAGTGCCTGCCAAATGTTTTTAAAAGCTTCTCTCAAAAGAGCAATAAATAAGGGGAAAAAATGCCACCAGTGCTGCTCTGTGTGTGGCTGACCGCTGCTCATTTGTAAGAGGTCATTTATTTCTATTAAAAACACACAATGCGTGATTATTTTACCATGTATTTGTTCATATTTAAGGAACCTACAATGGTTAATAGCTAAACACGCATGGTTTTATGACTATCCGATTATTCAATCTATTTTGAAAGGTCTTAATAGAGGACATCTGAGAATCAGGTAAATAACAACAATGTAAGGCATGTATTCCGTTTATGGTTGTTTTGAGGACCTGTTTGCTCTCTAAATACACAATTATTCCCGACGAAAGTTTAACTTTCCTTCAGCAAAGGAAAGATGGCTTCTCAGCAAGTTGTTGTGAAAAATTGGAATAATCTAGATTAGCCACTAAAACCTATTTACATCGTTTTTTTGGCTAATGGTTGCATCCTCAGCCTCTTTTGCCCCCAAGTCAACTTCAACATGTTAATAGGATTTGTGACGCTGATAAAAAAAAGTATGTTGAAAAGGCCAGTGAGATGAATCAAGCCTGGCTGCCAAACAAGAAAAAAGATCAAAAACAGGAAATCCCACAAAAAACAAAATGAATTCCAGTAAATCCCCCCTATTTACCAAAGGATTTGACCCATTGTTGTGAGATTAAATCAAACTCTTTTGGAATAGAAGTTCCAATTCATTTTCGTGGGGAGTTTTAGCATGAATTAGAAAAATACCTTACACAATACAGTGGCTTCGCAGAGGTACACCATAACATACCACGTCGATGCCAAATCAGTGAGAGATTATTTACAGAACATTGTACAAAACTTTAGCACCAGCTATTGTGCTCATTTAAATCTCCATCAGTAGACTGCATCTACTAAAGGAAACGGTACAAATACAGTCCAGCTGGGT
The DNA here is from genome assembly GCF_964276395.1 of Gasterosteus aculeatus. Taxonomy (NCBI): domain Eukaryota; kingdom Metazoa; phylum Chordata; class Actinopteri; order Perciformes; family Gasterosteidae; genus Gasterosteus; species Gasterosteus aculeatus. The sequence continues at coordinate 9,974,822 of NC_135705.1, forward strand.
GGGAAAAGTTAAGTAAATTACCATACATGGAAATCAGTCAGTGAAAGAAGAAAATGTAAATGTGTTCTTTGCTTTCCACATAAAACAATAAAATAATTTATCTTCATTTTCAGGGGAATATGAAAAAGAATATGGAGAACAATAAGCGGGCCAACGAGTCTCAGGGGACAGTGGATCCATATGAAAGTATCCCACATAGCCGAGGCTCTGCTGGTGACAGGAGGGAGATGAATGAAGGCACAGAGATGCAGTGATATAGTAAAATATGTGTTTTAAAAGGTATCCAGGTAAATGTCTGTTCATAAACATATAAAAACAAGTTCACCTTAAAAAATAAGTTAACATTAATTTACACTCAATATTCCCTTTTTTGGTCTAAAATGCATCAGTCTGGGTCAACTGAATCGGCTGGTTGTTTTCAACTTCCCAAAATGGTGTACGGACAAAACATTTTTTATGTTGATACAAAGTATAGATGCAAGCAGAGCGCATTGTCATCTAATAACAGAGGATTTTCAACCTGGATCTATTTAAGTGTGACCATATTATCTTTGAGAAAGAATTTGAAGAGCAAGTTTGAAGGATGCAATCAAGGATATCAATGGATACAAGTTGTCTTCCTGAGAACTGTGGTTTAAAAATGATGACACCCTTCCATGGTTTCATGTACTTGACTCAGGGCACGGCTTGTTTGTTGACAGTTTGTCTGCGTAACTAATTAACATCTTCAGATACAATCACAATGTGGGACGCTTGGAGATTGCAGGAGCGGTTATTTATAACAGGTGTGAGTGCAAAAGGGAAGTGGATCTGATGTCATAATCTAGACACGCATCACATGATTATACCATCTGTAAACGGGGCCTGGAGGGAATGCATTAAACACCAAACAAGGTCTGTAGATTTTCCCCCCCAACACTTAAAGACGTACAACCACAGCAGACAATAACCCTTTTAAGACTGGTAATATTTACCAAGTTGTCTCGTACCACAGATTCTAGGGCTCATCTGTATGCTATTCACTTGGGTTCCTGCTGCAAGGTGTGTCTGCACCTTCAGGCGTGAATCCAGTAAGTAAGCCGCATGCCGTGAGCCACACACAGAAGCAATCACTTACACGCGCACACACACACACACACACACACACACACACACACGTGAGGCCGCAGGAGGGTGTGAGCGGTCTATGGTAAAGCTCGCCCTCCAGTCGCCCCGGCTCATGCGGTACTCTTCATTGCACTCGGGTGCTTCCGATCGCCTCCCGCCATCCTGCTCAGTAAAGCGCTCAGTGCCGTGAAGATTATAGCGATGTTTCACACCCTAACCCTGCTCTGCGCCGTTCCTCTGAGCGACAGCTTCTTGAATGGCATTAATAAGTCGCCCCGTTAGCTGTCTTTGGTACACAGAGGAATGGCACTCAGTCTGCATTTGTGAGGGACCTCCGGTCAGGGTAGGATGTCTAAAACATTTCATCAGCTGTAAAATGCCCACTGCCCGACACAAGCCTATACGCTACATTCATTTCTCATTATACTGCTGCAGATATAGCTCACTGGGTAAATCATTTTTTACCATCTCACGTATCGTACCTGTGCGTTAGTGTGTGTGGACCCGCTTGTCTTACTGGACCAAAACACATTTCAATTATTTTCAATTAAGTGTCTTACATGACTCTTTGCTCAGCTTAACACTCTAACATCCTTTGTGTGCAACATTAACCTTCCCTCCTGGACATGATTGTTTCAAGCCACGTAGGCCAATAAGGCCAAATGTCTTGCTTGTAGTGGTGAGAAAAAATATAAGAGGAATGTGAAGGGCACAGGAGATGGAGCGGGGTATGCCTTGGACTGCTGATCCATAACCTGTGGCATGCTGAATGTTAATGTTAAAATACCACACCACCCGTTGGATGAAAAGCCCCCCCCCCACCTCCCACTCCGTCCCCCCAGCTAATAAATGATTCACAATTGGTGCCAGGCCCGAGTGCTATTTAAATGAGCATACGTGCATTTTTTTTTATCCTACACATCTTTACATAGTTATTGGATGTTATCCCTGGACTTATTCCTGTTGTTTGGGTATTTTGAGGAATCAGTTGAATCATTTTAGCTGCGCAGTGGTTTGTGGAAATGCGAAACTTCAGAGATGTATGTGTGGTTGTTGAATTGTAAAATCTCAGAGTTTATTGCTCTTATTCTGCAATTCATGGCAGGTAGGATCTAAAACAGCTCGCTAACACAGAACACACAGAGTATTGATTCATAAATATGACGGTGCCAATGTTTCCTGAAGGCAACGCGGTTGATGAATTGTTAAGCTGTCACTCATGATTACTTGCCCTTCTCAGTAGATGCCCCGCCCCCTACGCCACATCAGGGCCAAATGTCTGAATGTGAAGAAATATGATCCGGAAGTGAAAAAAAGATTTGAAAGTGAAAAAAGATTTCAAACTTGGGAATAAAAGATTAAAAATCTAAAATTCGCAAAAATTATAATACCGCGAACATAAAAATATGTATGTGAAGAATGAAACACTCAGAACTATATTCAACCCAAAAAATACAACAATGTATTCAAAATAAAAATATGTATTTTTCATGTTGTTCAAGACCAAAACTGAAACTTCCAGGTTCACATTTGTTTTTCAAATGATCACATTCCATTTTACGCTTTACAATTAACAATTTTTTTTGACACTTTTGGCTCGGATTTGGCTCCATACTTATTCACTAGTTTCGGTCACAGAGAGGTGACAAACATTTGGAGCCAATTGATTAACTTCTCTGGAAAATATGGTGGGGGAAGAGGCTCCATCTCAACTCTCAAACTGTCACGCACCACTTACAGTGAGAGGTGCATTAACAAAGCTGTTGTTGGCGGAAGTTAACTGAAGACATCTTACAGGAATGCCTGACCAGAAGCTGTCAGCTTTGGCTGCCAGTGAAGCCCTGTGTTAATCATATATATTTCCAGCCCCCTGTATCTGTAAAGTATGTTATTTGAGTCTGAGGGGTGTGTGACCTCTCAGTCAACCCACGCTGTTAATGTCCATGTAGCTACTCTGTGCTTCTGCTGTGCAAAGTAGGTTTTTCTTTCGTTATGTTGGATTTTTTTGTCTGTCAGCAGGATTATGTCAAAACAACAGGCCCGATTTTCATGAAATTTCTCAAAGTTTATCATGGGTCGAGGAAACCACGTTACATTTTGGAGAGTGTCTGTGTCAAAGGGGGATACAGACGTCAGATTTAACTTATGGGAATTTCCTTGGCGGAGTTCGGTTTTTTCCAAGTGTTCTTTTATTTATGAGAGCGAAGATGAGAAAGGCACATGGTTGACAGTGTGTGACTCTAACAAACACAGTGGGAGGGAGTATACTGTTGAATCTGGCTCCAGAAACGAAAGGTAACAAAAGTAACAAGCTGTTTGATGGAGCTACTAAACCCCTTGTGGCCGCGGCGCGTCCCCAGGCTGGATGATACCGATGACCGTGACGTGCCCCGGCTTTGATAATGGTGCTGTAGAAGTAAATCAAGCAAAGCTTTCAGTGTCTTAACAACGAACAACTTCGCAAATCTCCAGTTGTGAAATTATAAAAATGGCACTCTGCTTCAAACTTATAATAATATATATATATATGTATATATATATGTATATATATATATATATATATGTATATATATATATATATATATATATATATATATATATGTATATATATATATATATATATATATATATATATATATATATATATATATATGTATATGTATATATATATGTATATATATATATATATATATGTATATATATGTATATATATATATATATATATATATATATATATATATATATATGTATATATATATGTATATATATATATATATATATGTATATATATATGTATATATATATATATGTATATATATATATACATATATATATATATATATGTATATATATATATATATATATATATGTATATATATATATGTATATATATGTATATATAAATATATGTATATATATATGTATATATATACATATATATAATAAACTATATAAAAATTTAAAAATCCTGTTGGAGAAAAACTTAAAAAGAAGTCTTCTGTGATTGCCCTTTACAATCATCTAAAAAGGGGGGGGGGGGGGGCAAACTAAACAGACCCCAGGAAACTTTCATTAAACCGATTGTTGTTACGCTTTACTCCTGTTCTACTGTAATCCATTTATGCTTGCCTGATACTGCTAAAGAGGCATAACGAATGAAGAGATGCATGAACCATGATCATAGGAGATCTACGAATAGTGCCGGTATGAGAGCTGTCAGTGCCGTGCCACCGTGGGATTGTGTCTCGGCCATGCTAATGGTGGCATTTTGGTTCAGAAATGTGACAGGAGCTAATGGGAGACAGGCAGGACACTTATTGTCCCTTTGATAACAAGCTCTTCCTTTCAACCATTTCATGTGAGGTCGGAATTAAATCATAGAACACAGTTGAATCAATACACATACGCTATGTGATGTGAATAGCCTCCGATGCATAACTGCTAAGAAAGAAGGGCTGTGAGCAAGAATAACCGATGACATGACCGTCTCAGTGAGGTGAAGGAAAAGGGCAGGCTGATAAACGGCATAAGAATAAGAACTGAGGAGGAAGTTGGTACCATTGCATTAAAAAATAAAGACAGAATGAAATATTTTTCATTGCGCTGGCTAGAGTCACGATGTTGTCAGAGAACAGGGGTGGATTGGGCCTCTGTCACTCTGTAACTTGTATTGATCACATTGCTGTGTATAATCACCAGCCGTCTAACTTTCCTCCACCTCTTCCACCTCCACCTCTTCATTCCTGCTCAGCCTATACTGCTGCATTAATCCCAATCTGCGATGGCTGCCGTAGCGCATATTGCATTAGCTACTGAGTGATCAAATTAGGCAACAGCACGCTTACCCGCCTCCGCAATCAGTGGCACTTTCCGATAGAGACAACTACACGCTTACAATCAATTTGCTACTCTTATCTAATCAAGCAGCTCACACGCATCTCTGAGCTTATTTTTTGCACGCTTGGTGACATAGAAAACATGCGCTATGCACAGCATAACATGCCTCCACAAGCACACACACGCCCACATACGAATGCAAGCAAGTACATGCATAAGAGCCTTTTTTTCTCAAACATTCACATCCACACATCTCTTCATGGACATGTTGCAATTCATTCAGAAATAAACAAATTAGCCTCCTGCCTCTGCCAGGAGCGCACTGCTTTCTTGTCAGGAGTTGGTTAAGATGTAAAGCAGTACGAAGGGAGCAGGCAAAAGATGATGTGTGACACAGACTCTTAATCAAAACCATTCATCACCCAAGCAGCTTCAAAACCAGGTTGGAAGTGAGAAGAGCTTCACATCGGAACAGGCACTGAACACACCATTATGCTGATTACTGTCGGATGACAAAGTAACTTCAGTGAACAGTGGTCCTCCACCCCAATCCTTGTATATACTTTACAGTAAATTATTTCATGATTTTTTTTAATAAATATGAATTAGTTAGAACTGCTGTGTAACCGGACGTCATTGACTGATGCTTAAGGCTTATCGTTTCCTTTTTTTAACAAGTTTTCACGGTTCGTTGAAAAAGAATTTCATACTGCAGTTAAAAAGACCCATTTATTGTAATTGGAAAAGGCATAAATCATCTCATTTTTAAAATTTTGACTTTCACCCAGATGTCATTCCAACCAATTAAATTCTCCTCAATGCACAGTTGTATCTTCAAATTGAAAGTAAAGAGCCCTATTACCATGCTGAAAGATCTGACTTTGATCTCTAATCAGAGCAAATACTCAACCACATGGATCGACAACAGTCATCCCACAGGGAGAGAGTAAACAAAATCAATATTTGCACCCGTGAAGCATTTCTCCAGGCTTTGCAGTACAAACCACTGATGTCTCATCTCTTTTAATGAGGGATGGCTCAGCAGGCATCTGTTACACATTGTTCCCACTGCAGCTTGCTGAAATGTCACATACAGCAAGTGTGCAGTCCGCAAAAAGATGCAAGAAGGTGCTGAATTAGAACAGAACATTTCCGTACATGGAGTTGTTTCCCATGTGGTAAAAGTGCAGTAAGACTATTTGGCATAATTTGTCTGGATTTATTTCCTTAATCTTATAAAAGACGAAGTAAGGCAAAAAAAAGGTACAATTAATTTACACCAAATACCAATCATTCCTCTTTATAAAGTATGGAAATACATAAACTGAATGTGGAGTCAGCTTGAATGCAGTTTTAGCTACAGAACCAGTGGTGTTCACATGATAGTATAGTATGACAAAACACGAGAACATGTACTGGCTGCTGATGGGCAATTTTGCCTGCAAGTTCAGCTGCAAACAGGTTTTCCGTGTAGGCAAACATGTAAATGGGGCAAATGCGATCACCCAGCTATCTTTCCAGAGTTGCGTAGGATGAAATGAGTTCTGGCTACTAGTATTTGAAATAGTTCCCGAAATGCAGGATGAAATGTGACCCTGCTTGGTGGGTCACTCTGCACTTTCTATGAAGAGTATGCATGTTCTCCGTGTGTCCGTAGGAGTTTCCCCCAGCTGCAAGATTTCTCAAAAGGAAAAAGGCATTTTAAATATAACTGGATACTCTAAATTGTCCGTGAATGCAAGTGTGAATGTGTTGGTCTAGACGCGTGTTGGCGGTGCGATTAACTGGTGACCTGCCCAGGCAGCGTTGTTCCTCTCACCTAAGTGTTGCACCTACAGTCGTTCACTCGCAGCAATTAGACTAACTTTCATTTTTAGCACAACATCAAACGCTTGTGCATAATATTGTCTCATTTATCCCTATTTGCCTGCAGTCATGCTGACATTCACACTGTGTCGTCACAGTGGGATCCCCATATACGTTTCACTTCTGCTCCATTCATTTGCTGCTATGAGCTAATGTTAAAGTGCTCTCCCCACAGGAGAATCAGCCGATCACTCATGCGTGTGTGTTTGTGTGTGTGTGTGTGTGTGTGTGTGTCTGTGAGTGAGTGCACACCTCCGTGTCTGTCCGGGGCTAATCTCGTATTCTGCTACAGTAAAAAGCATATTATTTATGGTGACAGAACTTCTTGGTGGATATGAATTTAGTTTTTTTGCAAGATATATACTGAGTGCACCTTTCTATTTCTTACTGATACTTAATATCTCAACAATGGCAAGAAGTCCTTAAGAACACAGATATGATTCAAAACACACACCTATAAAATGTGAGTGAGGATGAGAGTCCGATGTAAACGCTTTCTTAATTAAAAGGTTTTGGACAAACTGCTCTCTGAAGCATCCAACACAGACTCCCCATCAGTGGCTGCTCAACAAGGCCCAATACAGCATTCATTAAAGGCTTAAATTACCATGGCATGTTGGACTGCCAACTCCAGAACCCTCATTGAAAAATCAATATGACTTACATAGATGGAAGCATTTTTCAGGGCAGGTAGTGTTGCAGCAGCGCTACCACTTTGGAAAATCCGTCGGCCAGAGAGGGGAACATGATCCGAAAACACAAATTGGGTCATAAAGTTCAACAAACACCATTATGGGTCAAACACTGAAGATATGTCCCCTGGTGTCACGATAACAAATGTTGTCAAAATGTATTTTGGTAGGACTTCTAATCCATTAAATGGAATAGCAAGGATGATGACATTTCTTTTGCCAGAGAGGCAACAAGAATGGACAATAGGTTAAAAAACATTGGATTGTGAAGCCACCTGAAAAGAACCAGGTAGCAGAGATTTCACAATTACTCTCACATGAGACAACACGTGCATCTACAGCAAGACCTTCACGTAGTATAATCATAGTAAGAAAGTCTGAATTAAAGCAAATGTCAAACAGATGGAACATAAAAACTAAATAAAAGAGAGCGTAACCACGGCATCGCTGTTGGACAAGTTGCGTTTAAACAGCATCTAGCATAGTGATACCAGACTATTACCACTTTGGCCACATAAACGCAGCACGCCCTGTCTCCCCACATAATATACTGCTGCTACAGAAGTGGCCAAAGGCTTGAGTGTGTCCGTGTGGCCTGTTTATATAAGCCAAGCATCTTAGTATGCAGCCATTGTAGAACAAACAGACACAGAGAGAGAGGTCTGCAGCATAACATCCATAAAATCAGGGGACAGACAAGCGTTTTAGGAAATGCCAACAGCTGATCTGTTTTGACACCTCTACTCTTCCTCTTCTCCTGTCGCTCTACAAGCCGAGGGGTTCTGGATTAGCTGTCCTGTGTTCCACCCATAAGGGTCTCTCTCAGCAATCTGGCATCTATTTAATATTTGTTCACCACCAGTGGCGAGGCGGTGTGGCCTTTACACTGCGGGACCGACAGAGAGGCCGGATGACTGATAGAAGGAACTGGATTCATGTGCTACGCAATGCGCTTCTGACCTCGGGGTCACGTCCAGGCGTAAAATAGAGATTGAGGCTTTTTAATCAGTTGTGGGTAAATCTAGAGAAGTGATGATCGGGGCTGTGGAGCAGACTTGGGGAGGATGAAAAGCACAGCGAGGCAGATTTTCTCCTCGGCTCGCATACGCATTCACGCAGGATCGCTTTGTTGTTCTGAGATGACGCTGCTGGGGCATCTGCAACTTTTTCATAAAGCAGACATAACTGCTAAAGCAGGGATAACATACAGCACACAGATGCTCTCGGATTACCTTTCAAAAACAAATCAATACGCAAAACAATAACGTTAGCGAGTGCGAATGTTTGAGACCAGAACCCATCCCGCCCTGACCCAGGCTTATTTTCTAAGTAGAGCCCTGAGCGAAATGCAACGTTTTACCACCTCAGTGGTGAACTAAGTAATTGAAGATTGATGAAATAATGTGCTCCATCCGATAATGACCATATGGCTCAGGAACGGGCCCACTGGGTCCTGGCAGTGGTATGGAAATAAGGCATAATAGGTTGTAGGTACATTAAATTAACTTTTAAGAGACAGTTATATCTGATGTTGCTCCACGGACTGCTCTTTGAGATGTGCGCAGAGCGTCCTGCTTCACAGACCTGCTGTAAGTAAACCTTCATAAAACCCACGTTTCCACTATTCTCTTACTTCGAACGGATGATATTACGACGTAGCCCAAAGTTACTGTGGAGAACTGCTTCTCACATGCTTTTAACTGTTTGTAAAGGCCACGGTGTTCTTACCAGCTTAGTCCATCAAATCAATAAACCCTATTGACTCAATGACACACGCACACAATTTTGGGAGAACTGGTGTGTAAAGGTAATAGTACAAACTCCAGCTGCCAGTCTCCGTCCAGATGAAAGAGGCCAGGTCCACACATTCAAAATATTGGTTGCCAGGTGAGAGCACCATTTTTAATCTCATAAAGAAAAGGACAGTGCGGAAAAGCAAGGTCACATAGTGCATTACACATCACAGGCACAGCAGAAAAACATATTTTGAATAAACTAACATTTCAAGGACAACTTAAAGCCTTCACATGAACTCCTAACAGCAAAATAACAGGATGCAAAACTTGTGGTTTTCTATCAAAAAACACAAATACAGTGTGCCTTGGTGACAATATTGCCATGGAAACACTTATTCCATCAATAGGTGAGGCTGAGTGGTTCAGAAAAATGTGAGAGGGCGATTTAACAGCAAGCCAAATGCGAACAGCGTGCGCACACACAGAGGAGCAGGCGGACTGAAATACAGACAGGTCCCACAAGGTAAAAACGCTACCTGTCAGAGTGAGCACAGTCTAATTTGCACCATGGTGTTTGATGCACAGCTGGAGTTTCAGAGGGGGAGAATATCCCAAAGCTGGAAGGGAATCAGGGATCAATGGAGACACCACAAATGCTGTTACGGCAGAAGAAAGAATCTTTTAGATCCTTTCATCAAGTAGTACCACAATGCAAAAGTACACATTAAACAGCAGAGAAAGAAGTAAAACGTCAGTACCTGGGAATTGTACTTAAATGACAGTAATCCTGCATCATAACGATAGTCAATTATGGAATCCTTATGATGCAAGTACTCTTCTAAGACATACGTAGGTTAAGCAGTGAAGGAAAAGGCTCTTGGCGAAACACCGTTCTTAGAGCTCAAACAGGAAAGCCAACAGGAGATTTGGGAAGGAGCCCAGTACGTACACAAAGCTTCCGCACATCGAGCTCCACTTGCTCGTAGGAAAGAAAACCAAAAAATGTATGAAACTTATTGGTGAGCATCATTGGTGTCTCAATCTTGTCCATCTGATGCCTAGTAATTCCTCCGCACACCGTCAAGTTAGTGAGACGGGATAACAAGGCATATTCATTGTAAACACCCGATATGAAGAATTAAAGGCCAGGGGCTTCTTCCACCTCTGGACTGCAGATATTTTGTTACGTAAAGGTTATCATTGTTCCAAAAAGCGTCGACCAATATAAAATGTAATTGAGGGAACAATGCTCTGGGATGACAGCATTAATAATAAAGGGCGACTTATCTCGCTCTGACCACAAACTCCATTTAAAAGCACACCGACACGAGCACACAAAGACGAGACGGGCTGGTGCCTCCTCCGACTCGCATTTTCACAGAGCTCCCGAGCAATCAGCCACACAGACGCATGCTCGCTCCCAAGCTCACACTTCGCTTATTGACTCTCATGGTGCTTTGATGCCATCGCAGCCACAACCCCTGCCATCCTGCAGCATCCCACGCAGAAATCGCTGAACAGAGAGCAGTTAAGGCAATCTGCGCCCCGAGCCCGGGAGGCATTAAAGATGTAGACTCCTGTCACGCCCCCTCCCCTCTGCCTCCATTTCCCTCTGGGCTGGTTTAAAGTTCTCATTGCCTTGAAAAAGCCATAAGATTCAGCCTGGAACGGTGTAAAAACCTCAACCTGCGGAAGGCGGCGTGGACCAATAATGCTGCAGGATCAGGATCTGTGACCTCGAGCCTACGGGGAGAAAGAATACGGGGGCCTCATGACGGTTGACGTCATAAAATAAGATGATTATAATGTTATGCATGCATTATACCAGTTGTTTGTGCCCCCCCCCCCCCCCCCCATCCACCACCACCATAGGGTGCAGATGTCTTCTTTGAGTTCATTGATACCCGTAAAGCGCACAAGTATGAGCTTCACTCTTCATACAGAGTTCCATACAATGGCCCTTTAACTAAAAATGATGCAAGTGCAATTGTTCTGAACCAAACTATTACTCATTATTTTACAGCAAGACTTATTTTTAGAGCGTGCAATAGCGGATCATATGCTCACATGCTTTGACCTCTTTCCTATGTCAAAATCTTTCCCATTAACTGTCTCTTGCTTAGTCACCTCGTCGAGCCTCCTTCCATGATAATTAGGAAAGGAAAGCCTATTAGCATGTTACATAATCATGTACTTTGTACAATGAGACAGGTGGAAGAGGGGGGCTGGGAGAATGCAACAGAATCTCTGAACAATGCCTCATATAATCCTGAATAGATAATCAGATACCCATGTAGAACTATTCTAAAGGAATCTGTGGGTGGAGTATCAAAATGTTACAGAACAAAGACAAAGTTTTTATCTGCATAAAAGTTCCTTAGACCCATACCTGAACTCAGCTGTCAGCTAGTTGACGGCGGAGGAGCCGCAATGTTGGGCTGGTGTTCAGGAATGCTGGGATGTGAGACAGTGAGTGGGCTGATTCCTTCTGCTGACTTTGCAAGGAAAATAATTGGCTTTATATCCAAGAAATTATTCTGAATTCTTTTTTTTAAATGTTCTGTGAGTTTGAGTTTAAGTAGAGGCCCACACACAACACTGTGCTACAATGGAGGGGGGGGGGGGGGGTAGAAGTAGTTGTCTTATGGAAGAATCCTGAGTCTCCCTTCATTCTCCTGCTGGTTGACTGACGCGTGCAGTTTATCAGCTGAACACACATGGTGCAAGACACAAAGACAGGAAGGCAAAGAATACAAAATATACCTAATGCATTAGAAACCAAGGCGTTTCTGATTCACTGACAGTGAACACGAATGACTGCCGAGGAGAAGCCGAACAATGCAGTTCCATAGATCACAATTCGTTTCAGAGTTTCCAACCCGACCGAAGGGTTTCTCAGTTGTTGTTTCCTCAGTGGAAGCTGGAATCAGCTCAGTTCCCCTGGATGACCCATAATCAGGCCATTGCATTATAGACACTGTGGACAAGCAAAGCATATTTTCTACATTTAAATTCAACAGTCAAAGAAATTTGAGAATAGCGGCTGGTGAATAACCCACCGGGAGGCCGGTGAGGAATCCTACAGTTGCAGTGGTGAAGCGTTAAGATGTTCTTTACTGAAAAACATAGTTGAGACCAAAGCTCAACTCACTGCAGTCAGAAGGAGACAAATGCAACAATTTCACAGATCTTAAACTATATATAGCCAGGAATTCCCACCGCTTTAGGCGCATGACGCACTTGACACTAAATATATTATTGAGTGCGTAAAAAAAAAGATTTATATTTTAATGAAAAGATTTATTATAGATTTATAGCTACTTATAGCTATAGATTTATAGATTATTTATAAGTGAGGGCATTATCAACAATTGATTAAAGTGGTATTTTATTTGGACATGGAGGTGCATCTTTATTACAATGATAGATTCAGTATATCTATCGTATCTGTCATGAACCGGGTATCCTCCTTTTCCTTTCCAACCCTTTCTTCACTTACACACACACACACACACACACACACACACACACACACACACACACACACACACACACACACACACACACACACACACACACACACACACACACACTTAGACCTGCTCATTCATTCCCAGCTGCTTCTCATCTCGTCATCCTCTCTTCCCCTCACCTGTTCCTACCTTCTGCAATTAGACTCTCTATTTCTAGCCTGCCTCTTCCCCTTGTTCTCTGCCAGAGTATTGACTATGCACCCGACGTACCTGCTGCCTCGTTTCTCCTGCTGTGTCGTGTGCTAACGGTTCGTGCCTTACGGTGTGGCCCGAGTCCAAACCTCTGTTCCACCCAGCCTCCCGTTTGACGTGGGCGGCCTGCTGTCTGGAGTGCTTTTCCCTCGCCCTGGAGCTCGTTCCCTGCACTCTCCGGAATTCCCCGTCGCCGGCCAAGCGCCCGCGCCTCTTCTGTTAAGCCTTTAGGGCCATTTTGTTTGTGAGACCACCTTGTGGCTACCTTAGTTCCTTTTTGCCTTGCACATTCTAAGTTGATTAAAACAGACCTTACCTGCCCTTGCGTTTGGGTCCTCTCTCCTCCACCCACACAACAGTATCGCACGATATAGTGCGATACACATCACTATATCATCAGTGCGATACAATATGTTTCTGATTCCAGTGACACACTCGTCATTGAGAGATTTCTGTCTCTATAATGTCATTATAAAACAGAAGCAGAAATGTTTGTATAATACAATATTAGTCTCGCTGTCTCGATGCAATTGCTGGTATGTTTACAGTCTGGTAAATAAAATGAGATTGTCGTGAGAAAATAAAAAAGGAATAAATACATTTTGATCAGTAAATGTTGGGTTCTCCAGATGGCACCTTCTCTACATACTTGAAATTGCTGCACCCTAAACCGAACTGTTCCTCACAGTGACACCTTCAGCTTCACCGGTCGGATATTGGTGAAAAAAAAACACTTTAGAACTGAAATTGTTGTTCCGGTTCATTTAAAGAGACTAAATTGAGAAAAACACAAGCATTCTCCCTACATAGTTAAGTTCTTCCAATTCTACATGTGTGAGCTGAAACTGGTGCTGTATTGGCTGCACAACTTAGGTTTCCTCCTCCTGAAATAACACAATATGAGAAACATTACAGGACAACAATTAGTATTTCCTAGTCTTGCAATTGTGGAATGCCCCAGAGGCAACAAACCCAAGATACTCTAGGGGGTTTGTAGACCTACATATAGTATAGAGGGAAATGGGGGGGGGGGGATAATGATGCTTTTGTGATGCTTTGAGCTTTTTCAGATAACTGGATTACTAAATGGATGGAAGCTATCGGTTTTTCATCTGGTTTGTGCTCACAGTGGCTACAATAACACCCACAATGAGTGTTTGCTCTAATTCTTTAGGTCCTGAAAAGGTGGCTTGACAATGATCCAACGGGGCCAAATCCTTTAATATAGCGTGAAAGCTACTTCTTTATCCTTTTATTGTTTCTTCTTTTACCACAGGGCTTTTAACTAGGATATGACACAGTCCCAATCATCCTGCGCTCAGTTGCATTCACCCTGTGTTCATATGTATATTTACATGAATACACACCTGCTGAGCTCAAATGACAAAGATTCCAACATTCTGATCCCACAAATTTGATGATACACTCTGATTATTAACAGAAGATCAAAAACATCAGGGTTAAACACCCTACTTCTAGTTTGGATATTTTAAGCCACATTTAGATCTCCTGTGTGTTTGTGTATGTGTGAATTAGTTATATGTGTCGCACACAGATAATGCAAGGAAAGCTGGTGTGGAGACGACGCTGTTGGGCTGGAAAAAAGGGGCAGCTGTGCACTTAACCTTCTCTTTGATAAGAGCTGGGGGACGTACGGGACGTGTAGCCGAGACTCTGAGGAAACACTCCGGAAGCTGAGTCGGGCCGACTGACCCCCACCGCACCAGTCTGCCACTGGTTCGCTATATTTGGCCTTAAACTTCAAAGCTGGAAAGGTGTCTGAATCAGTACTTTTGTACGAGCCACTAGTCGAATGCCTGAATGGTGTTTCGGTGGCAAACCCCCAAATAATGAATCTCCACCTCCCTAGTCGGGTCAAACACTTAATAACCGCTGGTGATGTGTTTCATTTTAGCGCGTTTCAGCAAGTCATTTTCATAAAATATTGAACATGTTCCATTTACGTGTTTGTGAACAGATAAGATTGTCAGTAGATTCTTTCAAATCTACTGGAAATACAGTAGATACAGAGCACAGAGGTACGTCACAAGTGTCTCTGCTTTCAGAGTCCATCAGACCACAAACCTACTCAATTAATCATACAAACAGTATATGGGCACACATTTCTAGCACATTCGTATACCGCCCTCAAACCAAGGCTCTCTAAAGCGTGCTCCATTATTCATCGTCCTCACTGCATACTTGCCTCGCCCCCCCCCCCCCCCCCCCCCCCAACCAATGACAGGATGTTGGTGTGTTAGTGGCCCATCTTCTGTACAGCAGCGGCTCCTTAACAATCTGTCATAGAACCCAGGTCCATCGACGGACTGTGACTTCTTCCTCAAGTGGGAAGGAGTAAAAACTGATGACATCAGCAAGTTTGACCGACTACAAACTGACGGAGCTGCGCTCCCACAAAAGACACTTAAACTGGCCGTGATTATGCACACAGGCGCCTGAAAGGGAATACTACTACGTTTTAATACTGAAGGAAACTACTTTTTGTGCACTCTGATCTTTTAGTCCGTGTCAGTGCACACGTTTTCCCTGCCCTCCGTCGGGTGTTGCAGTGTGCAGAGCGGCGCAGAGACAACAATGGAAAGAAAAGATGAGGCGGCTGGGGAATAATGATAATCTGACCAGACAGTCGTTCTTTAATGAGAACAATCTTTGATATCAGGACTGATAACATTTCTGCGTTGCAATGAGATAAAAGGTGGTGATTTGGGTGAAACGCCCTCAGTGCAGGTGAAAAGAGGCAGCTGGTGACTGGATGTATGAAAAGGTAAACATGGCAGCCTACAATAAGGCAAGTTAGCCAGTCGAAATCTGGAGACATTAGAAAGTGTTGAGGTACATTTTGTAGCAATATGTTTTGGCTTTTATATGCTGGCGGAGCAGCAAACTGTCAATGAGCTATAATATCATCCGCATGCTCGGCAACATGGCCTCCTGTACCTTCCTGTGCTGAAGACAACAGAACAACGGACGGACTAGTCATCGTCGGAGTGAACACTAGGACTGTTCTTATGGAACAATATGCTGATAATTCATTGGGTTTGTGGAGGCAATTCAAACACTGCAGTTTGCTGACACATTTGAGAGTAATCTCAATGAATCTGAGCACTTATGGAACACTCCTGCCAGCTTTATGAGCACCTTGCCTCAGATTTCTATGAATATGAGAAAGAGAAGCTCCACTCCTAAAAGGCAAAAGGCGAGAAAAATCCATCACAATTTCTAGACATAATAGGACATTTTATGACTGGGAGAAGGTAGGTTTTGCCGGTAGTGAAGAGACAGAAGCTTGAACAAACAGATGGACAGATGTGCGTGCACACACGGAGCATTATTCATGCAGTGGGATGCCCCCAAAATGAATCCATATGTGTAAATGTCATCAGTAAATGTCAATAGCTTTTTGAGGCCTGTCCTGAGGACATGCGGTCCAGCATATGGGCCGTGGGACTTGGGCATACCTTCATTTCCTACTACTTCATCTATTCTTAATCTACTTTAAAGACCTCATCTGCTCATGTGATGAATTAAACAACACACGAGTGGGGGTCTTCTGACAAGCAGGAGGCAGAAAAGAGGACAGATATGCTCACAAGATGAAGGTCTCCCACTGGAATAACAGGAGGAGAAAAGAAGAAACTTCCTTTCGTACTTTTGTGTAGGATGACATACACTTGTCTTTGTGGTAAAGGGTTAGGAAACAAGTAATCACAGATCCTAAATACCGTAAATGACTGCAGATTTGAAAATATCTCTAAATGTGTCGCCCCATTATTCTCATTTTGTCGGTACCTCAATGTAGGAGTAGAGCCTGGGGTAGACCCTGTAAGGCCCCACCACGTGAGACAGAGGGGTGGTGGAGGGGAAGCTGGTGGTCACGGCGTGGCTCACTTCCGGCAGAGAAAACACCTTGAAGCCAAACTTCTCATACATCTTCTGCAGTTCTTCATCGGGCTTCTCGTCGCCCTCACACAAGACACTCCCCACGACGTAGCGGCATTTCTCTGCTGGCCTCTGAGGGGACAGAGAGGTGGTGTAAATGAAACATCCACCTTCAAATCCACTTTGAACACTTCCGCTATTCATCGTGCTGCCATCAAACACAAGGAAAGTTAACGGCTTCTGTTGGGAGAACAATAATACATTTTAATGTAGCTTTATTGCATTAAATTCACATTTCTGTGGGATTAGATACAGATATACTAATTAACAGCATAAATCAAAACGTATAAAATTAGGGTTGTACACAAAGAAATGCAATTAGTTAAAATATATACATATAAAATAAATTATATACATAACATATACATATATATTAGACTGCAGGCCCGCTCCATCTGGGATTTGGACTATTGTATCGTTATGATTGACGCTTTCGTTTTCTGGTCGTTGGGAATGTTTTTCAATGAGGTGAGCAATTTGTTCTGACCCACCTGTCACTGTTTCGTAAACACATGTTTATCAAACTAACAGGACGATGTTACCTGTGTGTCACTAGTGCTGTGAAGGCTGCACGTGTGTGGAAGTAAAAACAGTTGTTTGACTTTAACTAGTAGAGACGTTGCACCTTCACATAGTTTGTGTGTCACTGAACACCGAGCTGCCAGCTCCTGTAAACATCTCACTCCAGATATCAACAGCCAGGTCACATATGTAGCAGTTAATATTGTATCTGTGCAGCAAAGCATGTTAATGTGCCTTAAATCACCGCTTCTTCTTACTCCCGGCAGAAGTAAAGATATTACGCAAATTGTTTTATTTAAAATGTTGCATTTTAATTAGGTAACTTCACATAAGAAGTTGACACAACCAGAAAATTAGGAAATATTGATGGATCTCAGCCCACTAAGAGAAAACTGTGTCAAGAGTACAGGCTACAAACTAACCATCATGGACTGTACAGTCCACAGTTATTAGCATAGTGACCGTACAGATAGCTAACGTAAACTTTGACACCTAAAGATTACAAAACAGTAATATTCATTTTAACAGAAGTTTACTTCAATCCTGTGTATATTCTTGCTGCTATTTATTAGCGGTTAGCTTCTGTCTTTCTTTTTTTTTTAAATAACGGATATGGACCCATTGTAGAGATTGAACGGTGCCCCCTACTGGTTTGGAGATGTGTTCAGATCTTACATGTTGCACTTAAATGTGCCCACATGTCTGCTGGCGGATGTGAAAGAGAATCTGACAGACATCTCCCACTCACACATGTTTGCATATCTGTCTGTAGAGCTTCGGCTGGAGAGTGGGAGCTGCTGTTAAAGGACTGCACAGGCTTTTGCATATTTTTGTCAATTTAATAAAGAATAAATCACCTACGTACACTTTTTCTCTTATATGGTTGTACTTGAGCAAGGACATGTTTGATAGTTTCCAAGCCAGGCATAGACAACATGTATAACAGGAATTAATTTAGACATGAGAAGTACCAATAATATTGATGATGATAAAAAAAGAATGCACCAGTTACATGCAGAAAAATATAATACAATATATATAATGGACCCCATTCATTTTTCCTTCTAATTGAGTTTTTTCTTAGCAGGTTATTTTTTGTTGGTCTTAAAACTGGGAACTAGTGGCAACATGGAAGGCAGGACAACTCTTAAAGTAAAAAAAAAAACCTACGATACGATCTGAACTAAACGAGATAAAACAGACAAAAACCCTGGAACGTTCCCTTGAGACTCGCTGCTGGTTTGTGCTCTGTGACACGGGGCGTCTGCGAATGGCTGGCACTGAGGGGACACAGATGGGAGTCGGCAACACTCATCTTCATGTCCCTGGCATCCTCGCACAATTATCACATCTAACCGCCACAGCCTTCTCTTCCCTTCCATCGCATTTCTCACATTCGGGGTTATTTTGACCGCATCCTGTTGCTACGGCACTTCACTCTTTCCAGGGTCCCACTTTGTTCATACAGCAGCCTTCGTGCCGTACGTGAGCTTAGTTTGGCGGCCAGTGAGTCTCCCTGGCTGAGATGAATCTATGCGAGCAGCCCAACCTAACCCTCCGTGCCTCCTAACGTCTGCATCATGTGGGTAATAATAATGACTGACAGTGCCTCTTGAGCATGAGCAGATAATCTTTGCTGTCACCTGACACGGCCCCTTGCAACCATGTTCAACAGAATGCACGGGTCACCTGCTTTTGACAGGGACTTATTCACTGAAGGCAACGGGAGAGACATACGATCTATTCGCAATGAAGCAATGACTCATTGTGAATACAGGCAGACACAATGGCCGTGTGAGCATTGTCGTTAGAGGCATGTGACAATGAAGATATATCTATTTTAACCGTGCCTCGTTGTTGTGGGTAAAGAAATAACTTCTCTATTTAGTAAGCAGACTCTGATTAATAATCCACATAGAGGACATTTTCAAAGAATGTTTTTAGGAACACGGGTATTCGGGTGTACAATAAGCTAGAACTTACCAAGACCACCGGAGCGACATAAAGCCGGTTTTGTTTTCCCTGTGAAGAGACATGAAGGTATTTTCCCACCTACAGTCTGCTGGATCCAGTGTGCATGCTGCATTAAGTGGAGCCTCACAAAACAAACAAGCTCTTGTTGGGACTCTAGCCATCACATCAAATGTAAATGTATTAAAAACACACACACACACACACACGCGTACAAATCTATTAACCAAACTCAATCATAGAGAAGATCAGTTTTTCATCAGGTTCTTCTTGGGATCACACACAATTATGAAGAAAATAACACAACATGAACATATCATGAACATGTGATTCCCATTACATTAACATTAAATTATTAGCCAGCTTGTTATCCCATATTATACAATTTGACTCAAAACTTTTATTCTTGTCCTTTTTTTTACCTAAACGTCTTATACACACTGAGCGTGTTGGCTGCCAAAGAGCCTCGTTTACAGAACTACTCCTTGTCAACACTGGTGCTCTATGATAAGACACAAAAGAATACCCATTCAAACACATAATATAACAACTGTCCACCCACGGCCTCGCTTCAGTGTCTCCCCATCTCGCCATTTCTCGTGCTCTCCGCACTGATAGACTACAGTGTGTCAGCCGAACCAGTAGTTCTCTAATGATATCATTCACATCCTACACAGTGGCAAGAACAAACAGCAGCCCCGACTGCATCTCATCTCTGCTTCCCTACAGATAACACCCCCCCCCCCCCTCCCCTCCCTAGAGTATATGGGCAATTAGGAGGGAGAGGAACACCGCTATGTGCTTGACTTGTCTTGTCTTCCCCCATCCAAAGTTTTATTTGTATCTGAAATTCACCACAAATAAGGTGTAAATTCTCCGATGCTGCCCACGCTGGGCGGTCGAGCTCTAACAGTCAGCTGCTGCCAAAGCTGGACTTTGTGAGACCGGCGCGTGATTCCATTCCCCGCAGGTAGGCGAGGAGAGCAGACTGGGGCTTTTGATGGGCCCGGGTGAGAAGCAAAGATCCCGATAATAGGAAGACTGTGGAGGTTTTACCGTTGTAACGGTTTCTGTAGCGAGCTGCAGAAAACCCAATTCAGTAAACAGGGACTTGTAAACTCTGCTGAATGCGCATTCAATCTAGTTACAAGACACACAAAATTATTAATTAATATTTATCTGCTGATTTTATGTGCGACAAACAATAATTTCCTATATCTCCCTATAAGTAAGCCTGTTAAATTGGGAGGGACAAATATAAAGCCAACTTCTGTTGTGGCCCGTGGGACCCTAAAACGGCTTCCCATCACAAATGGTTCTGTTCCCCTGAGACGGGTCTCCAGGGACCTGTTGGGAAATAACGTAATTTCAAAAGCAATTCTTTGCTTGAGGCTTCAGGGACCTTTTTTGATGGATGAGAGCACTCCAACAATAAAAAAGGTATAGCTGACAGTGGTAATTCCTTATTAGCAGCCACGTAATGAGGATTTACTCTCTTCATCTCCTCCTGCCTGCCTCTTACACCACTCAGTGTGCACCGGTTGGAGTTGAGCTGGTCCCGGCTACAAATGGATCGTTTCTGAAGAGGTAGCGGGTTGGCGGCGACGGGGACAAACAGGGCAAGGAAACACCGCTCTGCGTTCACTGCGGGATCCCAATTAGCATACCGCGCCGTGCCTGACCTCCGCGCTCATTAAAACGCAACCGTCGAGCGACTGATCGCCAGAGTGCGAAGCTAAAGTAGCAGAGCGAGAGAGCGATTTAAATTGAAAGAGCATTCCATCAGCTCCCTCTTTAAAGAACCCACATAAGCCACCTGAAGGCAGGAAGAAAGAACTTCAAAAGAATAAATACATTTTCTCTCAGTATATATATATATGTGTGTGTATAGTTTTACAGGCTGCTTTGTAGTATGCCATTCAACAACTAAAGTGTCATTGAAATAAAACAATATGATCCAAACATCAAATTTGCCCTTCAAGCTCCCGGCACACTGGCTTTACCATAATGGAGTTTAGAGAGCTGCGATTCTTTCAGTCTTTCACTGCACTGTCAGCAATAAGTCTGCAAACATTGGGCCTCTCTGGCCCTCTTCACATAAACGTCCGCAGAGCAGAATGACAAGCAGCAAATGCCGCCTTCATAAAGAACACGAAGGCAGAAATTAGCACATAACGGCGGCAACAATTTCAGCCCGTGGTACAAAATGCATCTGATGCATTTATCACACAAACAACAGACATTAATGCCTTTGCTGGAGAGCTCCTCATCTGTTCAGCAGTTTGCAGTGTGATTTTCACATCATATCTGGAGCACTGAGAGATGTGAGGCGTTCATGGCACAAACAAGCCTGACACATGTGGAGCAAGAAGAAGGGAAGACTGCGTGATGAGCAATATCTCAACAAGACGCATCTTTTGCCTCAGTGTGTCAGAGCGTTAAACCCGCCCCAGCTGCTTGGACGCCGCTTGGCCTCCGACAGGCAGACGAGGCCGCGGAGACAAAGTCAGCAGGAGGGAAAATGAAAGAAAAATAGAGCGACTCGGCACTGGGACCTCAGGTGTGCTGTGATGGGTTGCTTGCTGCAAATGAGCAAACATGTTGACCCAAAGAAATGTAGATGAGATCAGAAAGGGAACAGCGAGGGTCAGGTTACTATGCTGGGAGAAATAATGCACTGTCTGAGGGAACATTAAGCTTCTTGAATGCCCCGTCACTTGTAATGGTGAAAATAACATGAAGACCTATTCGAAACCTCAATATGTGCCCCTTTAGAAAAGAAACCCAAATAACAAATATAATGTGCAGTGATGAGAAGCCAATGGCCCCTTAAGGCCGGAGCCAGTGGAAATCTGTTTTTTTCCTTTTGTGCAGCACTGTGCCTTTAGGCTGTGCTCAGACGAAGCTGGTAATTACACATGGCATCCTGGGAGTTCTGCCGTGTACAGCTACTGGCGTGGATCAGCAGCCTGCTGGGGGCAGGACTCCGTTTTCCTCCGCCGCAGTCGTCGGGTTGGTCCACCCCTCCTTTGGCAGCTGGACATGGCGTGGCACTCCAGCCAGATGTCACAGCGCAGGGAGATAATCTTCCCTGAAAGGAGATATGAATAAACCCGCCGCTCCTCTGGATTGGCTTAATTCCTCCTCCACCAATGTTCCAACTGACTTCCACCACCGCCCCGCTCTCCGATGAATATTTGCCCGCGCAAACCCAATATCTTGCGCATCGTAACACTGGTTGAAGAGAGAATTTGTGTCAGAGGATTGATGGCGCAGATGATTTAAAGGCATTCTTCCCCGAACTTATTTCACTGCCTGATCGTAGCCCGACAGCTTGTGTTGATTAACGGCGTCCTTTCTACATTGCATTTTATGAAAACGGCGTCCTAAAAATAGACCCAACAGTTGTGTCCCATTTAATAGATTCCGTCTGGATTCCAGCCTTCTCATATTGCAGTATCTCACTGAGATGTCCATAAACATTAATGGGGTGCTTTACTACGGGGAGAGTCTGTATGTCCACAACCGCGCATAATATTGACTTGAAGTCCTGTGGGACCAGACTTCAGGGTAGTATCAGTATATTTATTCCTCATGTTATAATCCACCTTCAAAAAGCAACAACTCCTCACCGGAAGCCCCCCCCCCCCTCCCCCCTTTCACGTCGTTGCTGTCGACGGAGAGACAAGCGGCAGTAAAATGCTAATAGATTTGACGGGGAGTGCGGCGATGCTCGGCGCTGTGATCTGAAATTCCGATTGATGAATTGGAGCACTGCGAGGCTCTCAAGGTGAGTCACACTCCTACCAATTTATACCCCTCTTCCCGGGGCAGTTGAACACGTCGCCCCATCTCTCACCGCCACTCCCATACACGTTTACACATGACATTTCATTTTCTCCTCGAGTCTTCATCACAGGGAGCCCCGAGAGGGTTTGCCGGAGAAGCTAAAACAAAGTGGAAATTGAGTAGATCAGAGGATGAAGCAAGCAGCAGCTCTGGTTGAGCCTTCATACACACACGATTCATGTTACCCGTGTCAGAGGCAGCTGTGCAGATCTACCAGGTACGGACAGAAGGTGGTCGTCTCTATTACAGCAACACAGTGATCAAACAAATGGTCTATTTGTGCATTTGTCTTATAATGAATGTGTGATATGATGCTTACACTCTGGTGATTTATAGTTTATTCGTGTTGGCCTTTGATGAGTCACCGCTGTCCACTCCCAGTAATGGGTTTTGCTCCTGTAGAAATTTTTAACTCGCCATAACAAAGTGCAAAACCCAGGAATTGAGTTAGAAGTTTGCTAATTATCCATGTAAGAGCCACGCTGCAGCGTGAGGCAATTGTCAGTGTTTAAAGTGTAACTCTCACTGTTGTGGGTCCAATGGGCCTCGCGCAGAGACACACACCTCCACAGCGAGGTATCAGCACCGAGGAAAGGTCAGGTCGCACACATTTCCTTTCTGGTTTAGATTTTTGTTAAATGTAAAATTTGTTTTGTTTGTATTTCTTTAAAAGCAGCAGTTTGAAAGTGAGAATCATAGATTTTTTCAATACCTTGGAAGGAACCGGCCTCTTCTTCGGCAGTCCAGAACGAACTAAACGCTGGCTCTTCAGTTTCAGTTGATTGCAAATGTGGAGCCTGCAACCTAGAACCTCAGATGTCACCGTGTCCTACACACTGCACCTCAAAACCACCTTAAATAATGGTGTCGCCTCAAACACAATCATCAACCGAGGGAGGCGAGGATGTCGACCACACGCCTTTACCAGCGCCGAGCAATCGATTCAAACATTCCACTCTCCAGCCGTCTGGAGATGTCCGACTTCCCAAATATACATCGGATTTCTACACTAGAACAGAAGACCGGCTAAACTGAAATCCAGTGGATTCATTCATTGGATCAGCGGTTGTGGATCATTCTGAATGCCGGTCTTCGGGTCAGAGAGAGCTACTGGTAATTATACGGTGATCATATCGCAACTTCAACGCAAGTTGAATGCAAATGTTGTTGTAAAACCGGTGATACTAGAAAATCCAAAAGTCACAGTGACTAATTAACACCCAGCCACTCGTCTAGATCCGAGATCCATTTTTGATTGAATTAATTATAAGAGGCTGAGTCACACTAGTAATGACACAGTAATGAATGAATTATGAAGATCAATGTGTTTTTTTTAGGACGAGGTCCTAACAATCCGTTCCAATGTCAACACTGCCCTCTAGTGCGCAGAAAGCAAAGAGGCGAACAGGACTGTTTTAGTGGTTCATGAATACTTCCTTGTATTCTGGGTTTAATAAACCTTTGCTTGGTGTTGTTTAAACCCGATGCACCTCAAGAAGTGAGACTAAATGCAGCGTGGTGCGAGTCGTGCATAAGCAGCAGCACGAGTTGACTTCCTGATCCCTCTGAAACATTTACATTCTTTAATTGCGCATTAGAGCTCGCCACTGAGTCACATAAAAACAAGTAACAAGATTCAGTAGAAATTGAGTCACGGCCAAAGTCCCTCACATTTTAAGTTTGCTCGTGTGTGTGCTGAGTATTCACTCATGGCCGTAAACAAATGTCCATTCTCACGTCACAAGCCAGATAAAGAAAACCCAAAGTATGAGACACACAGTTACTTGACAAAGCTCACCGAGAGATGCCAAAGGCTGTCAATGGGGGCGCTTAAACTAAGAACCATAAAAAAGGCACAGGCCCATGCATCTCTAGGTTGTCTGAAAATAAAACACAGACCCCAGTGCTGAGTCGTCATATCTGTACAAAAATCTTTGTACCCTACAGAAACTTCTGAACATCCTGTAATGGCCACTTAAATCAAGACTCTCCATATATTCTGAGGACAGCGGAAAAGTTTTTAAAACTTTGTCAATGCGCCTTCTGCCACAACTTTCCACTGGTGTGACTCACAGTCTGGGTTTCCATTAAAAGCCTTTACTTGAAAAAAAGGACAGTGTGCTACAGACAAACTGGCTGTGCTGAGCAGAAAAGACCATTACAAAGTGGGTCACATTCTTTAGTCTTCTTTAGTAATTGACATGCATTATTTGACTTAAATGACCAGTACTTTAGCCTTTAGGGGATTGAATGAAACATAATATCAACAAGTATGTTTTCTTTAGTCTGTATAATCACCTGAAAATAATAATCTGTGTGTTTTTGTTAACTTTAGAAGTTTATGTGTGTGTGCTCCCATCCCCGTCGTCTAACAAGCAGCTGTTGTGAACACATTTCTTCTTCTTGAATAAGAAACAACTTGTGATGAGCCGCAAAATGTGAAATGAAAAAAGGAGACAGCCAAAGATCTCAGCTGGGCGATGACCAAATTATATGAAACACTGGTTGGGGTTTTTGATAAAGATCTAAACGACAAAGGGAGATTCATTGCTTTTTTCAGCTGGTTTGTGACTAACTTCATAACTTCTTGGATTACACCAATAAGGGAACACGCAGAAATGCATCAGCGGCCTTCGGACGCATGTGAGTAGGCTGTGTTTGCCCTTATTGTTTGGAGTCTGGTTACAATATTTGAGCCAGAAGCGGACTAAGTAACCTGGAACCGCAGATGAGAGGGGAATAAATGTCAACAGTGCAACGTGGCATTGATCAGCTGACTGGTTTCATCATCCAGGCTCAGTTCCTCCAAAAGGCCACTTGTACATTTAACCCTTTGAGCCATAGATGGTAAATTACAGTATACTGCACACTGCATTTCCATATCAAATCTACAATACCTTAAGACAGGACAATTTCTCTGTAAATAGACTACCACGTCGGAAACTCAGTAAAATTATAACTTTTTAGAGCAAATCAAGTTGATTAATTGATTATTTGGAGGAATTATAGTGAAACAGAGTATTTAAAGAACAAAAGCCAAACTTCTGCTTCTTTCAACTTGTCAAATATGATTGTTCTTGACTTTTTTTTGGGCATATAGAACAGTATGTGAATTTGGGGTTTGGACTCTGTGCTGGAAAAAAAGACGCAATTGTAAGACGGCAACTTTCAGCTATTTATGTAACTTAATACTCTCTCATCTCCAAGACCTTATGAAAGGAGTGTTGCTGCCCCCCCACCCCCCGCCTTTCTGTCACCTTTAAGTCTGTGCGCAGGTCAAAACAATCAGTAACATCTTATGGGGAATAAAGCACATTGTGTTTGTGTGGTTACGTCACGAGGTCAAGTGTGCGGTCGGACTGTCAGATGGGGGGGTGGGGGTCCCCTCACCTGTTTGGGGTCATCGTAGAAGACACCGACGGTGCTCAGCTGCGGCCCGATGCTGCAGCTCTCCGTGTAGGCGGCGCCGCTGTCCTTGTACGATCCCTCTCTGAACTTGTAAGCGATGGTGATATTTCTGACAGGAGGCGGCCCGGTCTTCACGATCACATCACTCAGGAGTCCCGAGTACAGCAGCAAGCCGACCACCGTCACGATCAGACACAGCAGGAGCACGAGCAACAGGAACACCAGGATGAAATCAGACATGGTTTCTTCTCAAGTGCAGAGACGTGCAAAATGCAACAACAACAAAAAAAGAGGGAAATATATAACGTTGATATGTGTATCGGTCCAGCCCAAAAGAGCGTTCCTCGTCCGGGTCACACAGCGGGAGAAACGCTGTGGTTGAACACGACGGGAAAGGACAAACGTGGCTGTTCGAAAGACGTCGTTGAATTGAGGATTCTCGGACGCAATGACTTGAAATGAAGAAATAAAAAGCTCGTTCAAGTTGACATAAAAGACGGTTTGTTTACGATATTTCCCCAAACACAGGACACGCTTCCTGGATAGACCATTGTCTCCTGTACCGGGGGGGGGGGCGTAAATACGTTTGTAAATGATTAGCTTACTTGTATTAATAACACCACCGTCATATGAAGTGTGAACATGATAAATATATAAACAAGTACATTTGATTCGTACAGATCAACGAAAGCCGTAGCTGAGGCGAACGACGTGTGCTTTTATAGCAAATGAATCCCTTATTTTCGTTACTGTGGTTCAACCCAAGAGCAGGGCAGCGCGATCATCGAGAAAAAAAGAAAAAAAACGGGGATTTTCTTTGTTTTCATTGAATTATTTGTTCTTTCACTGATTTCTGTGCTCTATAAATGATGTAAGGGATTTATCGGAAGGAGGTCGGTGCTTGCAGACAGTTGTCAGTGCTGCTTTTAGGGATTCAAACACTGATGTTTTGTTCAAACGACATTGCAAAGTCCTGCTTCTGTAAAGTTCCTCAAACTATGGAAATTATGGAACTATAGACTATGGAAATGTATTATTTAAATGTATTAATTTAAAGGAGTTTGCGCAGAATCCAGTGAAAGCTCAGGGTGCAGGGAAATATTTCTAAACCTATAACATGTTTTATAATCCAGTTTCGGACAGAATCAGGACTACACCATTTATTGAGTCATCTAATAACTAGTTAGGATATTTCCCAACGCATCTTTGCTTGCATGGATTTGTTCAAACCCTGTAGGCAGAAAACTGCCCAAACAAGTTAATCGACACACAACAACCGGCTTATCACAGGTTAATGCAGCAGAGCATCGATAGTGTGTCCCGCCGCTACTTTCATATTTTCAATGAAATTGTATTTTTGATACTTTGAATGTAAATAGCATTCTCAAAATAGCCTAATATAGCTAGTTTAATGCATTAGGAAATGCCAAGGGTTTTAGGCTAAGCCCTGTATGTCTGTTATATGTTTATTAACTGGGCCCGTCCTCCTGTCAGTTTACAAAAGTGCCCTTCAGGTACAGCGAACAGAGTATCCCTGCAGTAGAGGGCCTCACTGGTGGACTTTGGACCAGGACCTGAGTTGGGCCGAGTCCAAGTTATTTTCCATTAAAATGTGTTTATTAGTTCAGCTCGGCCCAATTAGATCATGCGATGCGTTTTAATCACCAAGTGCTAAGCAAGGAAAATCTCCGGATACAACGGGCATAGAGGGAGAAAGCCTGAAAAAGTCAGGGTTTTTCTATTTATACTAAATGACAAATCAGACTGAAACAATCTAACATAAGTGGGGTTTTTTTATTTTGATAGATAGAATAAAGCATTCAGCACATTTCGTTAAAGATACAATAATATTTATATTTAGAAAAGGTTACCTTTAAAAAGACACTTCGAAACCTAGGACTTTATTGTTTGGTTAATCAGAGTCATCTGTGACATCATCTTCGTCCACACCTTCCTCTCTGTTGACTGTCTTACTTTCCTCAGAGTCCGTCTCCGCGGCCTGAGGAAAAGCACATAGGAAACATTTGGCAAACATGCTCAATTAAAGCTGTGAACTAGCTTGCATAAAGTAGGACGCATTACGGACAAACTACATAACACAGGTTCTTGGAACTGAGACCAGATCAGACGTGTTAACTATGTCAACCACTAATCACTAGTGTGCTACAAAGCTCCCAGTGTATCTTATCCATGTTATCCACCCTTGAAATGAAATGTTTTAGTCCACACTCCTCCCCACTCTTTAGAGTTCATACAGGTCAGTATAATCAGGAAGAACAGATTGTCAATTGTATTTGCCCGGATCTGTTGTTCTTTTCAGAGTTTCATCATTTTTGATAAGTTGGTTGAATTCATTCTTGGTCTGCTTGGAGTAAATTCTCCGTCATGTGTCCGTCAAATAGAAAACCTTTAAACCTTTCATCCAATCCTGTTCCTGCATCATATGTGAACACAGTGCCTGAAAATGACAGTTACCTCAACCTCTGACAGGTCCTGAGGCAGCGGGGAACGTGGCTCCTCATCTTCATCTTCATCCTCATCACTTCCTTCTGACCGCTGAGATAGAATCTCTTCACCCTGCAGCATAGATCATGTGTGCATTACTGTAAGCACACAAATATGTACAGATACACTTACCATCTAATGTTGTACCTTCAGGTTGCGATTCTTCAGGTTGCCAATCCAAAATGCCTCCTGACAGTTGTTGAGCATCAGCATGGCCTTCACTCTGTAGACAAACAGCTCGAGGCTCTTCTTTAAGGCCGGTACGTGATTGGTCAGGCTTGTATCCTGGAGAATCTGAGGGCCGACAGATTATGACGAGGCAACTCAGCGAGGAACACCAGAGGTCCAAACTTTTCTAAATTCACCGGACTTTTCGGACGATTTGGCCGCAGTACATGCAGAGAGATTTCTCCAAAAAAAAGCAGAGAAATAAACTAGAGAGAAAGTGTGTTAACTGTGGCTACCTTAGAATGTCCACACATGTGATGGAGCTGCCGGGTGCTGAGCTGGAAGGTTTTTAGCAGGCTCTGCACATCCTCCTTACAAAAGGAAAAGCATCACACAGAGTCACTCAAATTCCTTCGCCAAGACTTCATTATCCATACCAGACGGAAGCCCGGGGAGAGTTTATGTGGCCTTGTGAGTGAATGTGCGAGTCCGTCCACGTCTAATCTTGCATTCTGCCGAAGCAAACTCCTCAATACTTCGGGTGCCCAGTCATGGCTGCATACTCAGCCACTTCTCGCGGTGACTCATACTTTTTCAAACACCTTTTACTAGCCGGCTGCCCGCTGGCTCCTCACTCATCGCACTGGTTGTTTTTGATTTGAACAGCATTGTCGTGTTGTGCGCTTAGCCATGCTATATAGTTCATGTCTGAATAACATAGCGAAGCAAAAAAGTAAAATATGCATGAATACTTAAATCAAGGTATGTCCAAAAGTGTGGACACACCTTCTCATTCAATTCAATGAGAAGGTGTGTCCAAACTTCTGACTGGTACTGTAGCTTGGTCTGGGATGAACTACAAAATTGATTAGTAGGTAATTATTGGTCTATTATAGTAACTAACTTTTGTTTAAATCAAATAAGGAACCTGGTCAATATTTAGGTCATGTGTACTATTTTAATACCACATTTAGAAGCTGGATTAGGTGACAAGATCTAATGCGTACCATGTGCCTTTTGAAACTGTTGTCTAGTAGCGGCATCCCCAACTTCAGGAAAGACTCCAGGAAAAGGCGACCATACTACAAATAACAACATAATAGAGAGTTAATACGGAGTTAAAGTAGTTTCACCAGGATAAGAAATATGTTTCAGTACACACAGTCAACTCACCTTCAGGCACACATTGAGCACCGGCCTGGAATCAAACACCTGTGAGCAGATGAGCACATTTGTTAGAGACTAACAAATACATATGGGATAAAAGTGATGAAATTCAACCCGCCGTATAAGTTACCAAAACACAATCCAAATATCACCCAGTAAATTGCTGAATGGTGGGAATAGATGAGGTTAAATGTCATAAATCAGTTGAAAAGACATTCACAGCTATCAGAGGACGATGCTAACAGACCTTCACTAAGTTGACCAGGACATGAAAATCTCTGACAGCCAGATTCCACGTCAGCAGCTTCTCACTCTGAGCCTGAAGGAGAACGCGGGTCACATGTTCAGTTGTTCCAAAACTCAGAAGATAACATCTAGCTGGTTATGCACAACAATCCACTACATACAAAAGGTCTCTGCTCCTCTTTGGTAGATGTGTAGCAGGGTTGTGTGTCTCTTGCTACATTGAGTTCTTAGGTATTCTCAATACCAGAGAGCACGGCTTACCTCTGTGTTGTCACTGACATTGCCAGCAGGAATCTTCCTGATGGCCTTTTCCAGCTCGGCCATCAACACTTTGTAGAACACCAGGAATGTTGACCTGACGAATCATTTCCAACATGAACATTAACAGTGTGGACTCTCTTGAGTGTGATTAGTATCAATGTATTGTTATCACAGTCAGGCAGTGCTAGATAACATGAGCACACCATGCACCGGAATTGCATTCTGCTACTTTGGAACTAAGCGCAGTGGAACGATGGCGACTCACCTGTTGAGAGTGGGCCATGACGTAGAGCTCTCCTCTTTGGATGCATCAAGGAGCTCAGGGATTCCCACTCCAGCTATTTCCTCCACTGCCTTCAGCACATCATCGACATGCTCCAGGTAAATTCTGCAGAGAAGAGAAAGGACAAAGGCATCATAACCAGAACACTTAGATGCGCGTTCACACATAAGAATACCTCATAGGATAACCAAAGGTGTTGATTAGAAACCGTGCACTTTATAGCTTTTACATTATGTGATGTGTTTTCTGAAATGCGGAACGAAATACCACCTTCATTCGTTTATTGTGTGATAACAAGTACACTAAACGTTTTGTGTGCCATCTGTGAGCTGACGCTAATGTGTTTAATTAAACTGTACAGTAGGGAGGGAATTTATAAAAGAGCAATGGGCTTCTTTAAAATAGATAAATGTTTTTTTCCAGAGGTTCTATATAGATGATGCTCCTGATACAAAGCAGTCAATCTTTTTATGAATTATGAATGAATTAACAATTGATATAGTGTGAATAATTCACAAAAGCTAGACCACAATCTATACTGTAATTATTAGGATATTTTGACCTTAATTAAATACGTTTGTTGTTACTTTCTGAAAAGCAGACGCACCTCAGGAGAGTGTGAAGGGCTTCATTGAATTTGTTCCCTCGCTCCTTCTCTCCTCTGGCTGTCACCCAGTCTTGGCTGAGGAATTGCTTTGCTAGGGAAGCTTGGAGGAAAAATGAGGCATTTATCATCACAGTCCAGTTGATAGTTGATTGAATTGAGGCAACATGTCAGACTGACCCGTCTGCTCTCTGAAGGCAGCAGGGTCGCCTCCTTTCTCCGACACAGTGGACAGAAGCTGGGAGAGACACAGGGCCGCGCTGAGACTTGGCATTGTGCTGCGGAAGTTCACCAGGTACTTGAAGCTGTGTCTATACAGAGATAAAAAGTGGTTAAAGATACATTTGAACTATTTATTTTTAAAACACAGATAAAACCATTTGACTTTATTAGATCAGATCAGGACTCTGAGCAGAAAAGATACGAGAGGCCACCAAAGCAAATTGAATGTGATTAATAGATTAAAAAGGAAAAACATGGATCCTATGAAGTAGTTCATCTGAAGCTCTTAACCTCGATCACTCACTTAACAAGCTGCGGCAAGGTCAACTTGGCGCTTTCCTCTTTTAGTCGTACAGCCAGAACTCCCAGGGCCTTCTTCAGTAAGCTCCGCTGTCCTGGCTGGTTGAATCCAGACCTGACAAATACACAAAAGTCAAAGATTGATTTAACAGAAACTCTTTCAAAGGCAAACAGCTTTTCCAAAGAAAACGTTAAAGGTTTGTGGTGCTGGTCCCCCTCACCAGCTCAAAGTGGTGTTCAGGACCTGCAGAAGCAGCTGGTAGCTTGATGACATTAGATTGTACTCCTGAACATCCGTGGCAGGTCCGTCCACAACGCCGTTGTTCTCAGACAGCAGTGTCTGGGGGGGGGGGGGGGAGAAACGAGGCATAAGTTATTTTAAAAGAAATGGAAGAAAGCTTCACTCATATCTACAGCTTTCTTTGCACCTGAAAGTGGTTGTGGCAGTTCTCCAGGTGTGAGCAGAGCGCCGGCAGCAGCTGGACACAGTAGGCAGCAATATCATTGGAGCTCCTCTGTTGCAGATGGGAGAAGCCCAGGCTCTTATCGGTCCTTCCCTGCACAAGACAATATGTCATTGAGGTTGGGGTCATATAAGCATGCATATTAGTTTTATACAGTTAACAAAATATCACTCAAAGCGTCTCTGCAGAAAATATACTTTCATCAGGCCTTCATTTTATTTACCTGAAATAAAAAAACTAAGAAATGATGAAATCATAACAGATGTTTTTCATAAGTTCTCTGATCTCATCACTGTAGGCCTGTAGGTTTGTTCTGCACCTTGAAGAAAGGAGTTCTCTTGGCGGGGGCAGCTGTGAGACTGAACTCCAGTTTGCGATGCATGTCCTCCAGCAGGAACACCAGCTCAGCAGGACCCAGCAGAACCTCCTCCCGCACCTCATCCACATGAGAATAAATAGAGATGCATAACAACAACCTGTGTATTGATGTATGTGAGGATTACATTTGTGTAGTAGATTAAAACTGGATGGAAATTAATTGCACTAAAATTCAAACATCAAAAAATGGATTTGAGCTGGAAGTCTCAACACGGTCTGGACACGAAAACAATGGAAAATAGGGTCAATATTTTGTTTTTTAAACTTATTAATTCCAAAAAGAAAAAGGAAAATACAAAACCAAATCATTTTGTCAAGAAAGCCAATACCAAGCTACTCATTCCCGTTCTTACCTTGGTGTGGAGCTCAGAGTCAAGCAGTGAGCACGACAGCAGGCCACACTGCAGCACATTAAGCACCTCCATGTCCAGCTCCCTGAAATACGGCCTGTAGGACGCCAGGCTGACGCCTTGGCGGATCTCCTTCTCCGGCTGCTCCTTTAGCACAAGCAGAATACCCCTTTAAGCAAAGTTCCAATAAAAAATGTAAAAAAGAGATTCATACGTGAAGTAAAAGTTCACCTGCTGAGTTTTGTCTGCTTCAGTTGTCTCGTCAAGCTGAGAGGCGATCTCTGAGGAAATCTTGCCGGGGGCCTTCCTTTTCTTTCCTGCGCCATCTAAAACACCACATATGTGAGTTAGAGACATATGTGGGCATTTATTCCTTCATCGAGCTGATTGGGTTCCATCTATCATGGAGCAAACTATCTTTTGTTACCTTTCTTTGCCTTATTCACAGGAGCAGCAGCACTAAGTGAAACCCCAACTGTGCTTTCTCCATCAAAGTTGGCGACAGGTGGAACATAGCCAGGTGTTACTGAAACACACGTAAGAAAAAGTGCTATTTTTCAACACGCACGTGAGGAGATCTTTAGATGCTCAGCATTGATGGATCGGAAAGTCACCTGCCAAAGCCCTCTCCAGCACTGTCTGGAGGTAAGTGATGTTCTGCAAACGGGTCATCACTTTCATCTTCATCTCGGTTTCCTTCTGTTCACAGAAGGCATTGACGACCTATCGCAGGGCGGTTTTAGTAACGTCTAACCAACTTTTAAGAAATCGCATCGTAAAAATCCCACACATGCAGTTACCTCTCTGAACCAGTTGATGGTGTAAAACAGCAACGTACAGAAGAATTCTCTCTCGGCTTTTGACAGGCTCTCCATTTTCTCCATCACGTCCATGTCCGTCAGGATCAGCGGGCAGCCTTTGTTCCAGCAAACGTAAACACACACACACACACACACACACACACACACACACACACATTGTTTACTAGCCATAGAAATGAGACCAGACTGGATTTCAGGAGAATGGTGTAACTTCCACTTCCTCACCCAGAAGGCCGTCAATCTCATCCAGGTCTCCCTGGTGCAATCTGTGCTCACAGAGTCTCAGGAGGCGGAAAAACGGACACAGACTGAGAGGAGACACTCGCCTGTCCCCACAACATACAGGAAGGAAACAATATGAAACATCCTGCTGGTTACACAAATGTTTGGAACGTATTGCAAAATAAACAGACAGCGAGTGAAATACAGTCATCAGAACCAGTGAGAAGTGGGGAGAGGGAGGTGACTGACTTGTGGGCCTTTGTGCTTTGACTCTGCTGCTCTCCTTTGGCCTTAATATCATTGGCCAGTAGTGGCAGCAAGTTGATGGCAATGTTCCCCTGATCCTCCAGGTCGTACATCACCCGCGGCGTAAGAGGAAAGGAACTGGGATACACAGAGGAGGGATTAATAACAGAAGTAATAAGATTCTTAAAAGAAGTCATTTCCTTTGCTGCCAGCTGCCCATCACTTACCCCGACATTTCTGGTCCGAGATCCGCAACAAAGTCAACCTGGAACTCATCTATGACACACTTTCCGATGTTCTCCTATTGGTTGGACCATTACACAACCAAAATGCTGAAAGCTGCCTTGTGCTAGTTGTGTCTTATGTTTGGATGCATATCATAGACATTGAACATGAAGAGATAAGAGGAGTGATAAAGACAGGGACATGTTTGTTTGAGACCGACCTGCACCTGCAGGTCCAGGGTGGAGTTCAGCATCAGGTTGGCCAGTTCGTCGTAGTAAAGAGCTGCAGCCTCAGGTGAGCTTTCGATGCTGGACTTGACCAGCTCTAACAGGGCTGTCACCTGCAACGAGCAATAACGCGATTGCACAGCTTTCTAAAATAATGTGATGCCGATGGCAAACTGATAAACCCAAATGTGAACTAAGTCTTGTCAACTTATAAAACCAAATTGCATGCTAAATAGTTATAGGCCTTTCACTGATATGCTGAAGAAAGCTGACAGATATATATTTTTTTATATGATCTAACCTTATATACAATTAAACACTATATCTAGAATTGAGGAACATAACAGGTTACTGATATCTATTTGTACGTCATTATTCACTAGTTAACCATAACTGTAAGCCACAATACAGAAAGTAGTATGAATCACAGGAAGAAGCATGTGGGTACACGATAGTTATTGGCCAGTTATTCTCCTCCCCTCAGTTATCTATTTTGCAATGGCACTGTTGCTGCATCCTGACCTCAGCGCCAGCTAAGACAACTCTCATGGATTTAATCAAATACAAACAACACAGATGATTTTCCGCCGCTCTGCTGGATTATGATGGCTTCAACCTTCCTTGCTAAAAGAAGGTGTGGGGAAAGGTCTGGCTTAGCCAAGCTAGAATTAAAGGGATAGTGAAATTCAAAAACAGTAACGTTTGTGCAAAATACACATTGTTCTTTCCGATTGTTTTAATCCATAATACGTACCTGTCTGAGTGTCTCCTGCGGTAACGACACATTCTTTGACTCCTTCCCTTTCAGCCTGGGAGGTTGTGGAGGCAGAGGGTATGATTGTGACCGAATGAAGACGTGAAATACTGACTCTAAGCATGTATACTGCTTGTGAGTAACACCTCTTACCTGGCGGCCCCCATGCTTCCTACAATCCTGACAGCACCAATGATGCCGATGCGCTTGTACTTCAGCGCCGTGCTGGAGAGCTGTTTGCGGATCACAATGTGCATGTCGTCCTGAGGGGTGAAACAGAGTCGGAGAGCTCGGTCAGCAGGTGAGATGATGTCGAGAAAAAGACAAAGATGGGTTTGAACTTAAAAGACGGGAGTCGTCCTTTGAATGTTTACCTGGATGTGAGATCCCTGCTGCTGATGCCCAAAGGCCAGGCTGCTCAGGAGGTGGAAGAGTCTACGGATCTGCTGGGGTGTGAGGTTGTCCATGTAATCTAAGATTCCCTGAATCCAATAGAGTTCTCAGTTACAAAAACTGACCAAACTCAATAATAATAAACCTTTGGTTTTTATGGTTTGTTTCGCAAATAGTAAGGGCAGATATGTGGATCACCATACCTTGACAAAAACTGCATAAAGGGCCATTTCGGAGTGTTTTTCTGTCACAAGGCCGCAGAGCAGCTCGAGGGCCATGTCCACCTCCCCGCCCACACCACTGCACACGTGGGTTACCAGGGAGCCGACAACCTCCTGCACAACATGCACGGTGGAAATACAATGACTCGGCTGCAAAAATACATAAAAGAGAAGAGAAAAAAAAAAGAATCTCAAACCCACCTGTTGGCAGTACGAGTCGAACGCAGTGAATGAGTGCCGGTACATGTGTCCCCCAAAAGGCACCACACAAGGGTCAGGGGAGCGCAACAAGCTCTGAGCCAGAGCCAGGATGGAGGGGAAATACCCCCGCATGACCTAGAGAGTCACCATTGATCAATACAACCCATCGCTCAAATAACAAAGAATGACACAAAACTTCTGTCAATAAAATGCACTTTACGTCAGCAGACCGACCCACCTGAGCATAGTCCCTGAAGGTCCTCTGGAGTAGAACCTCCTGGATGAATCCACTCCTCACTTTCACCTTCAGCACCCTCTCTGCCCCCCGTCGACTCTGGTTGGCGTTGGTGGAGTGGAGGATGAACAGCACCAGCAGATCCAACACCTGACACGGCGCAGCAAATATCAGACAGACGGATTCAAATCCCCGTAAATGTGAGATGTGAAACAACAGTTCTCCTACAGGTCCTTGATTTCACATGTGTCGGATTTGAAGATGACAGTTAGTGTGAATGCGGCGTATTGTGCTCACCTTGTGGTCCTCCTCTTTGTCCACGGACTCTATCGCCTAATAAAAAACAAGTGCAGTTAGCGGCGCTAACATTGAAGAGAGCAAAAATATCAGTACGTAGAAATCAATTAAAGCAAGGGAAAATAAAATAATGGTTCATTTTCAGACCTTGAGCCAAGCCTCGGATATTGTTTTCTGGAATCGCACCGCTGACTTGATGCCGTCCAGTACCAATGTAACGCTGTCTTGGCTGCTGCCAGCTGACGGCGTGGCAGCGGACCTGCTCCAAGACCGGACTTATTAGATCAAATTCAGGAATGCAATTGTATCAAGAACCTGCTGGCCTACTTCAAAACGAGTTCCTGACCAAGCATTATATAAAAGGTTACGAGGGATTTTAAATCTGTGACGTCTTACGCTGTTGATCCTTTGCTCTTCATGAGGCTCTGAGAGGCCTGCAGCACCAGGGGGAGAACACACTGCTCCAACTCCAGCTTTTTACGAAGATTACACACCACCTACCACGAAAAACACACGGCACATTCCTGATTTAAAAATAATACATCACAATTACTATCTCTATCTTATGCAGAACGATGTCGACATGTCACTGAGCTCTGACCTCATATGCATCAGAGGCTGAGACAGAATGTAGGATGAACTTGATCACCACAGGTAGGTCCTCCAGTTGCACAGCTCCCAAGGTGACCATGACGGCTCCACGGACCTGAGAGGGCAGACAGTGACCGATCACAACCCAGTGACGTTCCCTTGGCCTGTAATATTCACAAAAAATCTATGTAATAGAATCTGTGTGCGACTATTACCTCAGTAAGTAATGAGGAACTAAGGTTCAAACTAGAGAGGGCATCCAGGATGGGCACAGTCAACTGAGTGTTCTCCTGGAGTAAAGAGCTGCAGAGAACAGGACAGCCAGTAGGATTAATGACTGAAACGACACATACGGCCCAAGAGGCGCCGACCTGTGGTGGAGATGTACTGCACATACTTGAGCTCTTTAGCGATGTCATTGTGCTGGGAGTCTTCCAGTATCTCTGGCAAACTGCTGATGATGTCACGCTGAACCTCCACTGGTGCTACTGACACCAGCTCCATGAGCTTCGCTGCCAACTGCTGCAAATAACAGGCCACAAAAAGGGCTGAAATGAAGACATGCCCTTCTAGACTGATACTGATTACTGGTGTGAAGAAGAAACGCATGATTGCAGGTCTGCTGGATAAAAGCACGGGTATTAACATTTTAATGGCTGTGACCGCCTCTCATATGCAACCTATCATCAAATAAATGACTACCTTGCTGTCCACAACTCGGTCCAGCCATTTAAACTGGTTGATAATTGTGTGAGGAATGTTGAGTCCTCCATCTCCAGCACTGTGAGGGACAGAACAAGGTCACATTTAGCTAAATAACACAGCGGCAAAACCGAGACTGTGAAATGGTTCAAATGCTCTAAGAAACAAAATACGGACCCGTCAAACATAAATTCAGGGAGCTTCTCGAGCAAAGTGTTGATGATCACGGTCTGCATGAAAATGAAAAGTAGATTATGTGCACATGCGCAATTCACATTTACTGTAAATGCCTGACAGGGAGAAAAATTTCAACTTTAGTTTTTTCTGCGTGAGATCCTTCGTGAAGGGGTGATTCTTGGTAAAAATAATCTGACCTGCAGCATCTCAATCCCCAACAGCATGCGTAGCAAACTTTCCTGAAAAGAGCTGACGTTACTGCAACACAGAACAAAACACGTCAGTAGGTCAAACACCACATGTGTGTCTGCCCGAGTGGCCTCCATTACCACATGAGACTCACCCGGAGTCTCCATCAGACAATTGTGGGACACATGGAAGAAGGCAGTTCCTAAACCGCTCAGGGTCCTCAATATGAGACTCCAGCCCAGCAGTGAATTCCTGCACAATCTGAGCAAAGAAGTGTCCGTGAAACACAACAGCCTCACGTTGAATACCGCGACCTTGTGTAGAGATGGTGCAACGTTGTTGTTGTTTTTTACTTACCCCTGGGAACCTGGGACTCTTCTGAAGTTGTTTCAGCAACCTTTTTTGGAAAACGATTTGATCGACAGCTGGAGGGAAAAGATAAGAACAAGAAGTGGTCAAACTCATCCCATTTGGTGGCTCTGTGTGTTTTTGACGTTGGAATGAGTGTGTTTTACCGATCTCATTGGATGTTCCAGCTTGTTTCAAGGTGACACCTGCCTCCCGAAGAAAGACACCAAATACACTTTCATTGGTTTCCTCTGGAGCTGGCTCCTTTGGCTTGGGAGCAGTGGTGCGACTCTTCTTTGCCTCTATGGAGAGAGCAAAATAAACCTTGTATGTAAAGGGAGTAGGATGCATTGTAAATAAGGAAAGGCAAGAGTGAATTTAGATATCTTTACTGCCTTCACTGGGGAACACATAGGTCGGTCTTACACTGTTGAGATGTTATACAACACTTACTACTGGTCGATGTGGCTCCATCTCCTTTACCCGCAGAATTGCGCCGCTTTTTACGCATCATCTAATGAAACATGAAGGACAACAGGTTTTCAACAGCTAACGTCAACGTTACACCAGGCTAGCATCAACAGTTAACAACAAGCTACGGTGTCGTTATAAGAAGTGAGCGTCACTTGGGGAGACGTGACAGTTGACGTTACATAGCAACCATTATGATGTGGCTACGCTAATAGCTAATGCAGTAAAACACAACTAACGCTAGTTAAGTTATGTTGCGTGCCGCGAGACGTACGTTTGGTAGAAATAGGATAACCCAGGCGAAGATTATACACGTACAGCCAAAGACACACACGTTACAAAACAAACTTCCGCGCCAAATGCGTTGTGTGCGTCACAAACCAGTTAGGGATCATCTAACCTCCATGACCATTTTCATGGAGTTTGCGAAAAGAGGGCAACGGCTATGAAGATATTATACTGTCTAAAAAAACGACTATTTATTGCGAAAGTAACTTTAGTTACTTTATAACTTAGTCTGTTGACTGAAGTATATGTTGTGCTTTGAAAAAGTGGTCCGTTGTTCAATGCTACTAGGGCCACAACATATTGTGTACGGTCTCTAATGTTTGAGCAGTAGGCTGCATGTTTTACATAGTCCTGTTGTCCGTTGATGGGCGGAGTGAGAAATCTGTCGAGATAATGACCCGTGACTACTTTTATCGGGATGCGCCGTCTAAAGAAACATGCGAAACCCCAAAGCGCGGTACCTGCGCAACGCTGTCAACGAGTGTGCTGTATATCATGCGCCTTCACTTATATTGTCTAAAAAAGTGACTATATATTGCGAACATAACGTTACCTTCTTTATAACTTAGTCTGTTGACTGGAGTATATGTTGTGCTTTTAAAAGTGGTCCGTTGTTCAATACTACTAAGGGCACAACATATTGTGTACGGTCTCTAATGTTTGAGCATTAGGCTGCATGTTTTAGATAGTCCTGTTGTCCGTTGATGGGCGGGTGAGAAATCTGTCGAGATAATGACCCGTGACTACTTAAAGGATTTAAGTGACCCGTGACTACTTAACGTATTTGGGGTATTTCTCACATCCAATGAGATCGGATGCGCCGTCTGAAGAAACACGCAAAACTCCAAAGCGCGGTACCTGCGCAACGTTATCAAAGAGTGTGCTCTACATCAAGAGCTTTCACTGCAAACTGCCTCCTTCATCGCTTGACTTGAGTTTCCTACAGCGCAGTCAATTCCTCATTCTATTGTTTTTTCATCTTGAATTTCTATATTCAATAACAATATATTTTGTATATTCCTTGTTTTTGTATGTACTGTGTTTTGTAATAGAGAACACATGTTAATTACATGTATGCATAAGCACACATGGGGAATAAAGCTGATTCAGACGTGACAATGTGTGGGGGGAAGTTCGTGACCCGACCTTTAGGCTGATGGTGGGGAACCATCTTGCGAGCTAAACACAAGATCTTTGACTCTATTTGAAGGCTTGCTCAAGAAAGTATAGTGGCACCGAAATAAAGCGATCATTGTGACTCAACAAAAGGAGCAGCTATCAAGCATGGCGAGAATGGCTGCGAAGTTTTACGACCTATCGGCCAAACTATTGACGGGAGAAACCTTTAATTTCTCCTCACTGCAGGGCAAAGTTGTCCTCATCGAGAATGTGGCGTCCCTCTGAGGTACGACCTCCAGGGATTACACCCAGATGAACGAGCTCCACGAGCGGTACGCCGGCAAGGGGCTCGTGATCCTGGGCGTGCCCTGCAACCAGTTCGGCCATCAGGTGAGGAAGTGAAGGTTTTATTCACTTTTGCGTGCTATAGGCCTATTTCCTCGGAAACAAACGTACCTGCGTTTAATATGTTGAAAAAATGATACAAACGCGTGTTTGTTGTCAACTTTTATTTATATTTATTGGCTATTTACTCAGATGGAGTTGTAATCCTGGTTTAGACTTTCGGCTTTATATGTCCAAATTCGTTTGCTAGTCCCATTAGATCTGCTAAAGATTGTAATTAAAGTTGTTATATTTATAATTGAACCTCTAAATTTGAGGACACATTTCGCTAATGAGGAATTTAGTTCCTTTGAGATTAAATTTCAGCATTAAATATTTAGGAAACAGGACAATTTATTATGCATATAGAATAATCAATATGTAATTTATTAACTAAGTATTAACAAACCCTAGTAAGTCATTAACAGGCAGTTACGGAAATTATAAGAAGTGACGACAGTTTAGAGGGGAAGGGTTCTCTCTGTCCAAGAACAATGGCAGATTAAGAGAACCAGATAAGACAACCAAAAATGAATGAATGACTGATTGAGATAAGAGCTGATCTGGAAATGATCCATGGTTTATTAGCCATTCAATTTGACTTATTTTATACCATTGAGTAAGTGAGTAACTGATTAAGTGGAATTTAAATTGGGTTTGACTGCTATGACAGTTTTCCATTCAACTTGAACCACAAACCTTTTGTTTGCAGTTCCCTCATAAAACTAATTAATACCTGTCCATGGAGACGTAATGCCATGTTAATACTTTCTCAAGGACACTTCTCAGTGTCCCCTGGAACTTCCTGCTTCCCGAACTGTAACATGACCACACCGTTTCTGACTAACCCATTCAGGAGAACTGCAAGAACGAGGAAATTCTCCTGTCCCTGAAGTACGTCCGTCCTGGAAATGGCTTTGAGCCGAAGTTTCAGCTCTTGGAGAAAGTGGATGTGAACGGGAAAGATGCCCACCCCCTGTTTGTGTTCCTGAAGGGGAAGCTGCCGTACCCCAGCGACGAGCCCGGCGCCCTGATGAACGACCCCAAACTCATCCTCTGGAGCCCGGTGTGCAGGAACGACGTGTCCTGGAACTTTGAGAAGTTCCTCATCGGGTCGGATGGAGTTCCATTCAAGCGCTACAGCCGGAGGTTCCTCACCAGCGACATCGAGGGGGACATCAAGAAGCTCCTCAGCCAGGCGACCTAGAGGGCCCCACCCTCCCGAATGTTGTGCCCCCGCTTGCACCGGCTGGTCGGCGCATCAACGCCCCCCTCTGGGGATCGTTGGGTTCCCACCGAAGCTTCTGCGGCGGGCGTACAACCCTTTTACCAGACCGCCAGTGCTCTGCTAGACACGACGGCCGTGTTCTGTTCGTTTACAGCATGACGACATCCTCCGAAACCACGTCCGTTGTGAGGGGGCTGTCTGATGAAGCGTAAACGCCTGAATGTTTATCGGCTGCATTGTGTCTATGCAAAGCACAGCGGTCTTTTGTGTAAAGAGGACCAATAAATGTTTTTCAAAACCTTTCCCAACTGCCTCTTAGTGAAATCATGGTATAAAAATATATATACTTTTTTTTTTTAAGATAGATCTTTAGGTCAAACTCTATAAAAAGGACCGATTTAGTGTGAATTATAAAACTTGATGTGGTGATAGATTGTGTAACCTATTACAAGTTATGGCAGGTAAAGTGACCAATCGAGCGCCTGGTTTTGCAGTAACAGTGCCATTGCCACCTCTGCTGTTACCATGCCAACAGCAGAGAGATTTTTATTTAATCACATGCCAAGAAAAAAAGCTTTCGCAAATTATTTCACAAAAAGCTTATGCCAGCGTTATCACAGCTTCTTAGTATTGTTTACATTTTATGTATAATTAATCCAAACAAAACCACTTTGTTGAGGCCTCCAGTCTTTATTGTACTTTGAATTCAAATATGTTCAGTTAAACAAATACCGATAGATATTGGCAATAAGATAAATATGATACGATTTCTTACACCTACTTAATAGTCAGATTATTTTGTTTGTATTTCTGTTGTAATTAAAGACAACAAGATCCCCTGCATTCAGCAGCTGCCTTTTGTTTTCAGTTAGTAACTAGGATTACTAATATGATTAAAGCTTTTCTAGGCATATGCTTAAATGATTATATTTAGGTATTCATTTCTCAAAGCCATGATGGGCAGGACAAACGAGTGAAAGGGCACTCGGCCCCTCATATCAACATGCTGTAATGCG
The DNA here is from genome assembly GCF_964276395.1 of Gasterosteus aculeatus. Lineage (NCBI taxonomy): Eukaryota > Metazoa > Chordata > Actinopteri > Perciformes > Gasterosteidae > Gasterosteus > Gasterosteus aculeatus. The sequence continues at coordinate 10,018,798 of NC_135705.1, forward strand.
ACAAAGTGCAGAATTTATGCCACCGAACAAGACTCATGGTAATAGATCCATTTAGTAGAAACGGCCACCTGGTTCCACTTAAAGACCCACGAGTCTGCGTTTAGGCGAATGTATTTTATACCCAGTCACGCTGAACCTGAGCAACTACCTCCTGGGATACTTGTGTGTCTATAAAGACACAACAAAAGGGATCCTCCACTTATTCCACCAGCAGACACACCGTTGGCTCACTTCGCCGTGGGACTGCTGCCACGGAACGGTCACCCTGACCCCGACCGATGACACGTGTCGATCGATCCCGATGACCGCGGGGGAGAAGTTAAAATTTCATCAATAAGAGCACCACTTTTATTCTAGTTTATTTTGCTTCACTCAGTGTGCTTTTAAGATATCAAATAACAGCCATTTCAATACCCAGCTGCAATAATGTACAATAGTAATGAGGACAAGCCATTGAAGGTGAGCTGGAGGTCTTAACAGGCAGCAATCAAAATATGCTTGTAAGACACATTCAAACAATGTGGAGGAGTATGACGGACCGTAACCCTTAATGCTGAGGACCAAATCATACAATCCTGTGATATCTTGATGCACCAGAAGCAGGTGGATAATGGATTCGTGGAGAATTCAAAGTGCCCCCTTCTAAGTCAGGTTGCAGGAATCAAAAGGCCTCTTTTGCATTGTCGTTACACAAAAAGAAATGACAATAAAAATGGTTAGCCGGGTAAGACGCCTCGCATAAATTTAGGTTCTGAGAGGCAGCGGTGCCCCTTCTGTGCATCATGGGAGAAAAGAAAAAAGATGGCTGAGGAAAACTGCTTCTGTCACAAATCTGTCAAGACACAGAAGTTAAACTGTGCAAATCCCCTCCCAGTGGTTTAGACAGCAACAGCATGTAGCATGCTAGTATGCAGCATCAAGACACCCCCACCCCTCCCCTCGGTGACCCACTATACGCAGGTGGAATAGGGTCACGGGATTATTTCAACAAGCATGGCATGAATTGTTCTGTGTGCACATCACACTGTCAACAGTCTGCATTTACCTCAGCACAGCACGACTAGCAGAAATAAATCCAGGCCCATTGACAGCATCCTGCTCACCTCTCAACTGTTGGTATATTTCATCATAAAAACCTTGGAACGTTTGGGTTGAAACAACATGTGGAAAAACAAATAGAATAAAACAGAAGATTCTCTTGAAGTAATATTCAATGTATTCAATGCTGCTTGTATGTTTGGAACAAACTTGGTGAGCATGATTCAGCTTTTTTTCTTTTAAATCATGAGTCAGTGGATTTGTGTTGCACGCACACACAAACACAGCCAGAGCTGACTAGTATCCTGCTCGTGTCTTAGCAGGTGGTATATTTCATCATAAAAACCTTGGAACGCTTTGGTTCAAACAACATGTGCATTTGGCTTTTTTTCTTTTAATATTTCTGACTGTTGTTGTGGGCAACAGAAACATTTGTGTATCTACGCATTTGAGGGCACTTCTAACATTCTGTTCATCCAGTGTGAGCATCTCTATCCGTACTCCTCTTTAGCTCCAGACTAGTAAACTATGGTCAGAAACCAGTTGGCCATCTGCTGCTGGGGAACAAGTCTCTCTTCTGACGAGGCCGTTGACAACAATCGAGACAGAAATCAAATAAAATATGAGAGGAGGGTTAATAATGTTAAGTCTGTGGAGTCTTCTGTCACTAAAGTAGCATGATGTGTGCGTCCGAGGGTCTCTATTTGCCATATACGTCTCAGTGCCAGTCCCTTGACGTGAGGGCTGCTCAGTTTGTGTCCATGTGGTCATCGGCTGCTTCCGGGGCTCCTCCCACTGAGGCCGAAGGCTGAGGTTTGGAGGGGGCTTCCTCGTCCCTGCGCTGATAGAACAGCACATATGCTGCTTTAGTCTGCCGGGGGGGGGAACAAGGATACGGTTACACAACGAACCCTGGGATACTCGACACCGAGGACAGAAAGCCAAGAGGGCCGAGGCGCTTATCTCAGTCAAACATTGGCCAATCACACGAAAGGGTCGAACGCGGCACTCGGTTGCGTACGCGCTACCTATGCAGAGAAAATGTTTATTAGAGTCAAAACTCACCACAATCTGGTCCTCTGAGGCAGAGGAGACGCTGCTGTCATCAAAGTAATACCACTTTCCGTCCACTTTATTCTTGCCGTAAGCGGTGTCTGCAAGGCGGAAATGAGCGTTGAACAAAGACCTGTTCGGTTCACTCGTTTGTCCAGCAAGAGATCAACAATCTCACGCACACCTTTGTTAAAATAAGCTCTCAACAGCGCTTTACGGCATGTTGATGTGGAATGAGGTTTTGTTACAAGAGATTCAAATTAGGGGTGGGGTAAAAAAATAAATAAAAATAAATAAAATAATAATCGATTCTTCGATTTCTCTCGATTCTCTCTAGAACGATCCGGTCTCGATTCTGAAAAGTTAATAATCGGAATTAAAAAAAAGTCTGTCTCGCGCGAGATATTTGCTCGCTCGCGGAGCGTGAACTTAAAAAGGTTAGTCTCTGCTACGCGCTCGCTGTTTTTCTTTTTAACAGTAAGGGGGCGGAGCCAGTCACCATGGTCTCTACACCTAATTGGTTACAAACCCTGTTTTTGGATTGGCTGGAGTGACGTATCCACACAACTATAGAAGCCCATTTCCGCACTAATGTAATGGGATAAAAAGTCGAAATTATGAGATAAATTGTTGTCAAAAAACAAACGCCCCCCTTCGGTAATCATAGTGGATCGTAGATGACAACCAGCTATAACCATCATTTACCATCATTACCGGCACATTAAGAGCAATGCGTCCAGCTCTCAGACCGGTCCGTCAGTCTGAATCTGAATATCTAATAACTTTACCGAACTATGAAGGAGCCTGCGCGTATCTTACCTCATTATTTCGATTTTCCAAAAAGTCGAATTGAAAGTTGGCCAGATATTCACAGATTTGGACTTTTTAAACAAAAATTAATCTGTTTAATATTTTTTTACATAGGCTACTTCCATATTGTGTTGAAATGCAAGCTGCATTGGTTCTTGCATAGTTGATAGAAAATCATATTTGGGACGATTTGTGAAGATTTTTTTTTCTCTTATAAAAAATTAGAGAAGGTAATTCATCTGTTGATTTTCTTTAATTATGAAATAAAGTAGGAAGTGATTAGCAACCTCTGAGTAGCAAACTCAGATTTGAGAAAATTTAGAAAATTGAGATGCATCGATAATTGTTTTATCAGTTTAGAATAGATAATCGGTTTAGAATCGAATCGTTGACCTCTGAATCGGAATCGAATCGTGAGGTGCCAAGAGATTCCCACCCCTAAATAAAATACTGGAGAAAAGGTGGAGAAAGATGAACAGTAACTTACAGTGGCCCCCTCCCATTCCTCCATAGTGATTTGACACGGCAACGAGGTCGTATACGTAGGGGCCGGCCTTTGGGTCGCACACAAACTCAGACATGTTCAGATCCCTGACAAAAGGAAAGATCTTCAGTTAAAAAGGGAAATTAAATGGTATTTCCGCCACATTGAAACAGTTATTAAATGTAAACTACCTACTAAACAGCAAAGAAAAACCAATAGAATAAAACTGAAATATTAAATTCTGCTTGTATGTTTGGAACAAACTGGGTGAGCATGAGTCAGCTTTTTTAAAATCCTGAGTCGGTGGATATCAGATAGCTTCAACGTCTCCATTTAAAAAAATGCACAGGACATTAGTGCCAGGTAACCTACTCTTCTAATAGCCGAAAAGCTACTTAGTGACACAACTTAAAAACATACAGCGAATAAGGACGCAGGTGTGATGGGAACAGCTCCCAGGGACAACAGTCCATGTACAGTAAAGTACAGTGCTTCCTCATTCAGACCTCAGGTCACTTTGTGACAACGAGCTTCAGTCTAAAACCTCCACGGATCCTCCGATGACAAACTGATAGCTTTGGATGTACATTATTCTTTGTCACAACCTGATCTGTATTTCTAACCGATGTGATTTGAGTAGGAACAAAATCGATAAAACTGCATTACTAATGTTAATAAAAACAAACAAACACAGGATATCAATCTACGAAGGTAAAAAGGCCCAGACAGACCGAGGTCAGAAGTGACCTCTTTTCGGGAATCTAGAATTACAAAAAACAGACACATTGTTGCCTTTCCTCATTAGACTAAAGCATCATTCATGAAGACATATGCCATCATGTCAAGGAGCTCGCCTACCTGATGGGGAAGTCCACCACTGTGTCCAGCTTGTCTCTCCAGCACCGGTTGTAGGAGAACCGCTTTAGATGAACTACCAGAATGCGCGGCAGCGACCACAAGTCAAACTTCTTTGTGGCCTGTTGGTGTTTCTTACATGTTGGACAATACCTGCATTGAAGAAAAAAAAAAGCGTATTTATAAAAAGACAAAGGGCAGAGACATCGGGATGGTGGGGGGAGGGGGGAGTTGACATGCACACTCACCATGGGTCGTGTTCTCCAAGTGTCTCCATCGTGGTGAAGAGCTCGGTGCATTCCCTCAGAGCCACGGTGGCTTTCTTCTTCTGGGCCTGGAGCATGCTCTCGTGCTTCTCATAGGCCTGCACACAACACACGCACACAAACATCAACAGGCTTCTCGCACATCCTGTCACAGGATTCTTCTGCTGAGTTTCGACCTACTGACCTCCGCTTCCTGTTCGTCGTAGCACAGTTTCTTCGATGCCGCGTCCCAGTCGATCGCCACCGTGGAATGTGCTGCAGAGAGGGAGATGGGGCGCTTCGTCAACGCAAAGCAGCTTGGAAAAATCAATCGAAATCGAAAGTGTAAGTTATAAAGATTAGCACTGACGGTTAAGTTTGAGGAGATTTCCATCACAGGGCAGCGGGCTGATGTTTGCGGTCCCGTAAGAGTTGACGATGCTGAAACTGAAGAGTTTGGCTGGAGACGAGCGCTGCTTAGACACGGCTCCTTTAGACCCAGCTTCCAAGTCTGAGGTCTCTTCTTCATCCTCTTCAGACTGACCATTTTCAGGCTCTGGACTCACCTGGTGGTCCATGGCCTCCTCCTCAGCTGAACAGACAACAATGAAATGTCATCACTTGATCACGGTTTCCCTTCTAACAACTTAAATTAGGTGAACGCTGGCTGATTACCGTCATATAACCCGTTGGTTTCGCGACAGGTGCCCGAGTGGTTGCTGCCGTTACTTGAGCTGGCACTGCACGAGGCCCCTTCTGATGGGGGGCTGCCACAGCCCCTCAGGCTGGCATTGACACCAGACGAGGTCGAGCATTCAGGAGCCTGGCTGCAGCTTGCAATGGTCGCCGAGGCTGAGGCCGACGCCGAGGGGGGCGCTGAGCTCGATGCTGAGGCCGATACGGAGGCTGAGGCCGATGCTGAGGCCGACGTTGAGGCCGATGCAGACGCTGAGGCCGTCGCCATGCTTTGACTGTTTGGGTTCTGGGATTGTTTGACATAGCGCCTGCAACAGGGTAATAGAAGAGATAAGTAAGCCACCAAACACATTCAGAAGTGCCGGCTGGTTTCCTTCTTTTTAATCCTGTGGGTCGGTTCCTTACCCAATCCTCTCGAGGATCTTGTCATAAAGAATGTCTGCTGTGAGGTTAAGTCTGGGCACGGTGACGAGTAAAGGCTGGCCAAACAACATAGTGCTCGAGGAACTTCCTGCATGCTTGGAGTGCCGCTCCCTGAAATAAACAGGCAGGTTCATCCTCTCGCTGTTCTCTTCCTGCACCTCGTACCTGCAAAGACCAACAACACACAAGTTACACACACACACACAAGTTACACACACACACACACACGCGTGCTGCATTCTACCTGATGAACGCAGTATAGCACACGTAGCCTCATAAAGCACTGGACCACTGCCGGCAAGTCGTACTGCTCAGCTGGCTCAAAAGCCAAGATCGCAAGCACAGGGATGCTTTTTACTTCCAAATTGGCAGATTACCACAAGTTCCATGTTCTTTTATAGCTGCCTACGTCCCAGGCAGCTCACTGCGAGTGCCTGGTCAGCTAGCGACCCCTACAGGCGCTTTGAATACCACTACTGTATTAAACAGTGGCCACAGTGACTCATCTTTTAGTCAACAAAAATACTTACACAAAGATGTCATCTTTTTCCATGATTTGGTTTAGACCATCATCGCGTCTATAGACTTTGTGGAACCTATGATTGTAAACGTCAGCTACCACCATCTAAAGAGAGGAGCAAGTTGGCACATTTTATTTCCATTTCAACCCAAGACTGAAAATGTAATGCTGGAGGTATAAAAAGTAAAAAATGCGAACATTTTCTTGAGGGAATCCACAGAGTTTGGACAAGGCGGTGCACAGGTCTGTCACTGTTCCAAGTTTGGGAACCACCACTCGATACTGAAAGACAAAATAAATACAGAGATATTAAGATCCATGTCAGGTTAAATGCATGAGCTTCCAGAAACATCAACAGCAAGTACAAAGCAAACTCTGTAAAACTGGAACGCCAGAGTTAGTTAGTTGATATGAAGTATTAGTTCATTTGTAGGTGTTCAGAGTCCAGAGCTACAAGTCTTAATTCCACCTCACCTGTGTGGGTCTGGACTGAGGGTCTGATCGCACCAGGAACACTTCCATAGTCCGGTCCTTCTTCATGGGCAGAGGCAGTGTGAGGTAGCAGAACGGGTCAAAGGTCACGGACACCATGGAGCACTCCGGGCACACCAAAGTGGATTTGAAGAGGCCGTGGAAAATATCAACTATAATCGAGTCATTGCGCAAGCGGTGGTTCGTCCAGGCTTCTTTTGCAACAATCTGTAATCCACACAAATAATTGGAAAACAATGTCATTGGACTCCACTTTAAAGCCTCAGAAATTAAGTATATGCTCCTTGATAAAAAAAATAAAAACATATGCTATATGTAGCCATACTCTTAAATTCAAAGCCAATTTCATGAATCAAAACACAGGAACGCCAAAAATAATATATAGAGTAAATATAAAGTTGTTGGATCACAATGAGTGGTTGTGGTTTTTATTAGTTTCCTTTGTGCTTTTCGATTTCTGCGTACGCGCCATACCTCGTCTGCACGACCCTCTGCATCCCTTAGGGCCAGATAAGGCTTCTTCTTGACACGGTTGAGATCTTCATGGAGCCCGTCGAGCAGGAAGGCCAACAGCTCTTGGGAGTCCTGCTGCTGGTAGCCTGAAAACTGGGGGGCAAAACGTCCGACCTGGGTCTGGAGGAGAGTGGGGGGGGGCACTTAGTTTGTACCTTTAAGATTAGGAATAGATATTGAATAAGTTAAAGATTCGCTTCAGAGGAAGTTGCTTCAACACGACTCACTTTGAAGGTACGCGGGGCCACGTAGCTGCTTCGGCTCAGCCACATCTGCTTGACTAGGTCCGCGTAGGCCTCTGCGATCTCCCCCCTCATGCCCAGGGGGTTCTCTCGGTTAATCTCAGCCTCATACTGGTCATTGAGGAAGTATTCTGTGAGTGGAGATGCATTGCTCAGGCACTGGAAGAAGAGGAAATAGGAAAGAGGAAATGTGCACATGAAACCTCCCAGAAAATGGCAACAGACTTTCTCGTAATGAACATACAATTTGGCGCCTTATTTTTTGGATGTATTTTTTACCTGAAGGGCAGAGTTCATGAAGCATGTGTTGCCCAAATTACTGAGACCACACAGTCCAGGCTGTGACTGGGACTCTCTGTAGTTGTAGGAGGAGCTGTATGAATTGTAGCCCCCCAATCTGTGTGAAGGGCAGACGCACATGTTGAAACACAACATTCACCACCACCCCAAGCGGATTCGCTGCCGCTCCAAAAAGGTCTCAACGGTTTCATTTTCTACATAGCGACAGTTATTTAAGGTTACCTTTCGTATACAAACAGGTCTATACCTTGTTCTTTTATTAAACAAACATACACAGCTTATTTACATGCCTACATGCATTTCTGTATCTACATGCCCCCCGGTGCGCACACACAGGTGAGCACACTCCAGCCTCGATGTCCGACCCCCATTCCACACACGACGATGGGATGAATAGACAACACTTGCCTGTTACCGGAGGATGTGCTGTTGTTAAGCGTGTAGCTGGGGCTACAGCTGCTGTCTCCATTGGTTACTGTTGAGGAGATACTGGCTGTTGAGTTGGAGGAGAGTTTTGGGGAGGTAGTGAAATTCCTGGATGGGGTGGTACTGGATCTGATGAGCGGGAGCGAGACAGTTTAACATTTGTCCAAAAACGGACTGCCTACCTTCAATGTTTGGATTTATATACTTGATGCATGAATGAAGTTATATAAAGCTATTTAATAGGATACACTTCATATTCTTTGAGGTTTTTACTAGATGACATGCTTACTTGGGATGGGAGGCTTGTCTGGGCCACGTGCCATCCTCGTTCTTCCGCTCAATCACAAGCACCTGCGGGAAAACAAGCTGGTTGAGAGACCAGCTGGCAAAACTGACCTTCGTGTCAGAGCTATCATGTCTCCGGCTTTAATTTAATACCAAAGTGGGTCCAGTGCTGCCACTTTGAGCAGCAGTACTTACACTTACTTCAGCACTTACTTCAATGTGTCAGGAAATGCTGTTCTTTAGCTTTAAAGTTTTAGTCAAATAGCTTCTGTGATGAATTGTCTTTCACGTTGCAACTTGAGAGTGTACTGTACATGAGAATGTGCACAGTAGCAAACACTTTGTCATTTATTGTGCTTCAATAGAAACAGTATTGAAGAGTAAAACTGTTGAAAGAGCATTTTGTTGATGGGAATGTCAGAGCTATTAGCTTATCTCCACAGTAACATCCGATATACCGCATAGTTTGGAGTGTGAATTGGACAGTGTTACATGTTAAGATGGAATCTTCTTCCAGCCCCACTTTATCTTATGGGAACACATAATATTCGTACTACCTTTCATTACCGTTCTGATACAAAACCCTCAACAACTTCAGCATCAGAAAATACCAGACAGCTGAAGCGGAATCTGCCTCGCTGACGAGAACGAGACTCACTCAGTCCAACCATAACAATATTGATCTTCTAGCAGGGCTAATGTATTGTAATAGACTCCTTCGGTTCGTGTTATTCTGTGCCAGGTCTGTAAATGAATTATGTATGCACAGTGAGTACGGGTACGCTACTGGGCTGTGGTGTTCTTCAAAAGAAATTACAAACTGAGTCCATCGGTGTTGTGAAGGTTGTTTGAATAACTCTGCTCTTCCTACCTGCCCCTGGAAGAGACCAGCATCCTGCACAGTGCTGTCGGGCTTGTTCAGCTGCTCATAGGTGTTGCTCATGTATTTGTTCCACAGCCGTGTCTCCTTCTCCGATGGGATATTGAACAGTGTTCTCATCTCCTTCTCTATAGTGTCTGAAAATAATTAATTTGTAAGGTTTTATACAAATCTAGCTGAAACACAAAAGATTACTTGGCCTTTTCACACATTTCATGACCACGTATAATTCTGGTGTGTAGGAGGACAATCCGTCTTGTTCAGTTGAATACATAGAAACTCATGCTGGCCCTCACCTATAGTATCAGCTTTACTGAAATGACGCGTGACAACATTGTCCATGTTGTCATTCTCACACAAGTTCAGCTCCAGCAAATAGACCTCCACCTTACAGTGCTTGACAAACATGCCATGTTCCACAACCTGGAACAGAAAGAAGACGTTTAAGAACCCCGAGCCACAAGTGAATGGTCAGGTAAACAAATAATCCTCAACGACATTACCTTTCGGACGATGGGTTTCTGGCCCTCAAGACATCCGTACCAGCTGACCAGCTTTTTCCAAGCGTCAGTGGGGACAAGGACATAGTCCAGCTCATCGATAAGGTGCTCCTTCAGGGCCTGAGTCTCCTGGTCTTTAAAGAGACAATAACAACATTATGATTGCAAGCTTTCAGGTTCTGTTAATGTCTTTCAACATCAGACAAATCAAAGCCCAATATACATTTGTTTGCAGAGGAAGGTTTTACCAGAGAAAAGCCCGGAGTTATCAATTGGTCCTGGATACAGGCTATGTTCTCCAACATTGTACATGTCCCAGCTGTCAAATCCAACGTACTTCTTCCATTGTTTGAACCACCGGCTGTCGATTAGATACCTAAAAAGAAAGAGAAATGTTAGCAACATGTAATAACAAACGGGGGAACATGATCCTTTCTTCTAGACCTGTAACCCCTGAACTCCATGAAGCAATTTCAGTCAGCTGGTATGTTGATGATGTCCAGCAAGGACAGGAGCGGATGAAATAGTGATACACGGGACATATGTTAGCGTTAGGGTGACAATGATGAAACACCAAACTGCCATGACATTTGCAGATATTGTAACAGCTGTTTAATGTGACTTAATCTCCTCAAGAAAATCCCCTACAGTTAATATACTTGTTGAACATTCACATTATACAACGTTAGGGTCATAGGGTCGAACAACCTGTTTTGTACGGCTGTCAGTGAAAAGGGAGGCTTCAAATCGGTCTCGGCCAAAGAGAGGTGTATGCTCTTTGCCCTTTAACTTCCCCGAGCTGTTCAGCAGCGTAAACAAATCTCCCTTTTCAGCTCGAACGCCACGGGATAGTGGTCCACTTCTATTCCATGACGCTGCAGTATCATCAAACACTGGGAAAGGCATTCACTGACTTTCAACAACTAACTTGGCTACATGATCGTGTTGTTAGCTCGGTAGCTAGTTGGGGCATTCGGAGGCGCGTTCTGCCCTCGCTGCCCGTATCTACAGAAGGCTATTCCACACTTGCTCATCTCATCTCTCTGTGGAGAAAAATAGAGACTGAGAGTTTTTTTCAGGTTGTGAAAACCTCTTTATTACAACCGGCTGTATTGAGCACAGGCCTTGGGCAATCTTTAAGATATGAAACATTGTTAGCCAACACCGGAAGCTACAGTTCGGAAAGCTGAGAGACAACTTCACCTGGTAAATCAGCACAAGCAGGTGACGTTAAAGACTCGCGAAATAATCCTTTCAATGGGCCCACTCCCTAGCGGTACTTATACAACAACGAGCCGGTGTGACCGGCCGGTAAACTCACCATCTGAATCCAGGGCCTATTCTACCAGCCGACAAGCTATATCAGCCAACGTCACTTAGCTTTAAGTTGTCACAAAACCTACGACAATATTTACAAATGGTCCATATGGTACAGTTAGCTTCGTTGTTCTCAACCGGCATTTATCCCTAGTGGGTTAACTTGATAAATGTTTGCTGGACTAAATATCGGTAGCACAGCAGCTTTCGATTTCAGTCTCGCAACCATCGGTTCTGTTAGCATGGTAGCTTTAGTACGATAGCATACGCTGCTTCTCGCTAGCTGACGTTAGCTAGTTAGCTAACTAGCTAACGCGAGCTGAAACACAGAGATTACTTGGCCTTTTCGCGAGTCTTACCAGTCGTCACCCTTTCTTAAAGTAGTCTTCAATAGTGACCCAATAGTCTGCTTTTGCTTTTCGGTTGAAGGGGTTGGCATTTGTGCGGCTACCGGCTCGGAGTCGGTGTCTGCCGCGCCACCCGGCTCGGGTCCGCCTCCTTCGGCCATCATTTAGCGAGTGTGCCGGTCTCGTGAACGCGCGAATGGAAGAGGCGCAAACTCAGCGTGAGTGAGCTTGAGAACTCTGCTCTCCGGCAAACGTTCTTCCTCTACGGTCCGTGAGGTCACACACCGGAAGGGCTCGGCTGTAGCACCCCGGTGTGACTGCACTGGCATCACCGCACCAGTCAGTCAGTCAGAGAGTAGTCAAGTGTGTTCAATAATCATCTTGGTATTATGGCATCAAAGCAGCTTTTTTGGGGGGGGGGGTCAACAGTCCTCCGCATGCAGTTGTATGTTCTCTGTTGTATAGACTAGTGAATGGCTGACATGTTTCATTTTACGTTACGTTTGTTTGCCTCAAAAGAAAAGACATGTTATTTGTCAAAACAGGCTTTATGCTGTACAAAACACAGAGGGGTTACGTTACAAAATAAACAATCTACATACACGCAAACATTCTCTGCCAACAGCTTAGCACTTTTTTTTCCAGCTTTAGGCAGCTGACACAGAACAGCTGATCCATGGTGCTCTAACAAAGGAGTCATTAAAGATTGTTAAAAGTATTATAAAATAATTGTCTGTTAAACATGACACATTGAACATTGGAAATTGAAACAGCTATTCTAGCTGTACATGACACAATTAAAAAAGAAGCAGTAGGTAGTTCACATTCTATTACCTATTGGTATGATGGCATACAGTTACAAGCTAATAATGCATTCCAAAAAACAACTTAATATCTCAGTCTCTATGTCTCAAATCAGGTGGAGCAGCAACATAACCAGTGTTTTATTGAGTCCTTTCAGACAGGATTTGATAGGTAATAATAATAACAATAATACATGTGAAAAGAGGACAACAAATGAGTGAATGTAAACTTTGCATAACATGAAGGGATTTGTCCCACCTCTGGGGCTCTAACCAAAAATAAATCCCTGCATTGATCAGAAATTAAAATCAAAAGGCTCCAAGTAGAATTGAACAGGCCATTAGAAGATGCCACTTGGCAGCTCTTTGCTGAACATGCCATCAAAGTCCAGCTCTCTGCTCATCAGATCGTCCTCTACACTCTCCAGCGCCCACTGATGGTCTGTCAGTTCCAGCGCCTCCCACTCAGCCTGAAACCAAGGACAGACGTCACATGAACAATCGAGCAAAGCACCACCACATTAATTAGCGATGCTGAAGCTACTGCGCTATAAACCTTGAAAGCTTTATTTGTATCTGCAGGCATGGCCATGGCTGCCCCACTCATCTGCTCCTGCATGATCCTCGACTGATCGGCACCTGTCGGGATTCAAAAACACATTTTGTAAAGACTACTGACTCAGCTCAGATGGTGTGTATTAAAATGAAACATTGTTGTAAATCAAATAACTTCTTCTCGTGTGACATGGTTGCTATTACATTTGAAAAGTAGAATTGGCATTTTCACTGTATCAAACAATCTGACAACATTCAAAAATCTTAAAATGAGCAAACATTACCATTATCTTGGCCTAGAATTAAGGAGTACATGCTTCGTAGTCCAAACACATTGAGGAAATACCATGACGCCGAGCTCACCCTGGATGATAAAAGCACATACAGACAGAACAAATAACAAGAGAGTCACACTTTCTTTTCGGTTGAAGGGGTTGGTCATTGGAGAAGGCGGAACAACCTTTCTCGTGAGCATTTTGAGATACAGAGGCAACGACTGATAAAGTACATCTCTATAGGTCTTGTTTTATCGGTTTACCAGGAAGCATCCAGTGAAAGCAGCTCTATTCCTTGCTGTAGCATGGGTTTGAAGCGCAGAGTGAGAGGGAAGGGAACCTTAGCTGTGTGAAACAGTGTAAAGAAAGAACTCAATACAAGATTCCAGTTTAAATAGTTGTATTTTGTGAATGTCACATTCTGCCCCACAGGCTTCCGGATCTGAGTGACCGACTTACTTGTTACAAATCCTGAAAAGGTCCAGTTGATCCAGCCTCCGATAAGGATCATGGGAAGAACATTGGTGACATTTCCTTTCATCATGTCCGTCAGCATGCTGGGATCTGTGAAAAGATAAGAGTGCAACAAAATGCATTCAATTAACTTTTTGTTATCTAAATATCTTTTACGTGAGAGTTAAATTGTTAAGTGACATACATATTTAAATTAACTTATTTCTAATATAATAAATATATATATATATATATATATATATATATATATATATTTATTAGTTGTAAATAATTGATTACCAGTCATTGGAGAAGGCGGAACAACCTTTCTCTTGGTCTTCTTGAAAAATCCATCTTCTTGATTATTGAAGTAGAACTTCCTCATCAAAAAAGACTAAAACAAGGAGATATTTCTTAACATTTCCCTTCTCAACGTGGTTGTGACAAATAAATGCAAATGCCAGTGGTTTTGTGATGAGTAATTTCATATATATTAGACAACATGAACGTGTTGGAGATGGATGATTTAATGTGCTACCTGTTTGGGGATGTACTTTCCATTTTCTCTGAGGATCCGGCTTCGAATAAGAACCTGGCTGGTTTGGGAAGAAAAAAAAAACAAATATATATATATATATTTATATATTTTATATATTCTTCTATTAAAGTTGACTTACCTGTCAGAGACCTGTTCTAACGTCAACTTCTTGTCACTTTGAAGAAGGATGGACACATAATGCCTTATCACCCCGACAAGAAAGGTGATGAAGACGATAGGTAACACCACCCAAAGTCGAATGTTAGAGTCCAACAGAAGCTCCGGCTCAGCCATTCAGCCTGGTAGTTTAACTGAGGAATTAAACAAGTTAATTACTTGCAATACAAAGCAGGCACGAAGACAGATGTCCTATGAGGCTCCATTATCGGAGTACACTTCTAACTCATATAAGGCCTTTTGTTTATTGAGATAGTTTACCAAAATGACTGCATTTTGGATGCAACTTAACGACGTCAGACTCCGATTAAGCCCCCACGGTGGGAAGAGCCGTCAGCTCATTTAGCTCGCAGGCTAGCTAGCTAGCTTAGTAGCAAGCGTCACAATAGCCAGCGTCATTAACGTGCCGCGACACATTGTTTACGTGATCGAGCTAACGAGCAAACGTTAAACCACCGAGTCCACGTTCCGCTTTAAATATCAGATACACTGTTGTTTATTGAAACAGTGGCAATAATCAATGAAATCTACCAGCGATTAATACGGCGGACGCTAATGTTGCGCTAATGGTAACGTTAGCTACCTTCCTCCTGGTGTCCGGGGGTCACCGTTTCGTGGGAGCTGACGAGTCGTCCGAGCGCAGTGGCGAACGTTTGTAGTGTTTTGACCCCACCTGCGAGGGACGCTTTGTGAGGTAGTTCAAAAATAATTTAACAACATTTAACAGTTCCTATCCACGGCTGGGGCCATCGCGCGATGGTGTTAAGGGATGGGAGCCAACTGTCAATGGATGAGATTTCTGCTTCTGCGGCTCATACGCGCCCAACGCGGCCTGCAGCGCCTCCTCGTGGTGATGGGGGGGACTGGCCAGTCTGTCAGTGATGTCAGCCTTCGGTCTAACTGCAGTGGTCGAATCATTCTCTGTAACTTATGTAAGGGTAGGATAATTGCATAATAACAGCAACAAGTAAAACTCATATGCTCCAAAAAGTACAAAACAGTTGGCCCCCATCACGAGGAACCTATTTCAGAACCATTTATATTATATATTTCGGTATTATATCCATTGATCTACATTACTTTAGTGCTGCAGCTAATGGTGGTGGATCAACTAATTTACTTTAGGTACTGTTATGAATTTGTAAATGTATCTAGAAGACCAATTCAGTCGTTTTAGTATATTTCATATTAATCTTAACCTGCACGTACCCAACAAAAGGTTTTGCATTCTTGTAATGAATTACTATGTACATCATTTATTTTTCAACTGAGTTGTGGTAGAAATGGCAGAAAATGGAAATACAACATTTAAATAAAAGTGACTCACGTGATTAAATGTCATTAGTTACTTTCCATTATTCAACAGCAGACGATGAGTATGAGGTGAGATATTGAATTCAAACAGTTTTTTAAATTGGCTCCGAAATTTTAAAAACAGCAAAAGCTTAACCATTTCTTTTGAGGTCATCACAAGTCTATTGTATATTGCATTGAATTGAACAGAACAATATTAGAGTCCAATTGATGCACATCGGATGTAACAAGACCTTTGTCGATTTAAACAACACTTAAAGGGCTCTAATATTAGTAACATATCAATAATAATAAATGTAAATGTAAATCAAACCGATTTTTTGAAAGAACAGTAGATTTCTTGATTGGTTGATACAGTATCATTTCCACAGGAACTGAGGTCAGTCTTCGCTTTTTCCTTTCGCTCGCTCTTTGTCTTCCTGACCACCGGTTGGCGCTGTAACGCAATTGATCGCCCTGATTTTCGCCCTTATATAGAGAAGAAGACTGCTGACCAGAAATTGAAAGAAAACTAGCTAGAAACCAATATTGCAAACTACCAGATAAAACGTTAGCAGTCCGTGTTACTAATACGGTAGGTAACATGAGCTTTTATTGTCTTCTATATGACCTATGTAATGTCAAGACACTTGTGGTATAAAACGTCAAAGCTAACGTCAACCGCGGGTGGCTAACGCTAGCTACACCGGCCCGCTAACGCCTTAGCATGCTAATGTCTCAGCGGAGGCCCGGGTCAGCAGGCCGACCAGTGGACCGGTCCTATGGAAGCTGTCACTCGCTCCAAAAACAGGCCCTTTGTGTCCGTGGCACTGGAGTGCATTGGGGAAAAATCAGCATTTTAGCTAACGTTTCATACATTTTTTTATTTATTTTTCTACAGTTTCGTGATCAAACATTAAACCATGGGTGCCGATAAAAGGTAAACTGGACATTCTAACTACAATACGGAAGTTGCCGACGTTGCAGATATTTGCACTGACACTCCCTTTACTTTTCCAGGATCGGCCGGGGCGAACGCAGTGGAAGATACGGTTCGGAGGGGAGGAGAGAAGATCTGGAATGGCATGAAAGACGGAGCCGAGACGTGGAGAGGGATCATGACGGAGAATGGGGTGATGACAGACACCGAGAACGCTTTGATGAGCGCAGAGACAGTCCAGAAGTGAGCGAAGGAGACCGCATTTGTCAGAACAAGTTACTTGCACACACGTGACAGAGAGATGACAAACATAAAGTCGTCATAACAGTGTCGTTTAATTTCTTCGACAGCAGCATAGAGGGCGAAAACGGCGCTACAGCGACCGATCTGATGATGAATACGACGGGGATTATCCAGATCAGGACTATAAAAAGGAGCAGGAGGAAGACGAGGAGGAGGAGGAGGAAGAAGAGAGCAAGACTATTATGCTGAGGGGTCTCTCTCTCCATGTCACAGAGGACGATGTAAGCCCACAAGCCTCACTGATTGTTGTTTTTTCAAGGGCAAAGTCACACCAGGCGTGACGTGGTGGGTGTAGCTGCTGCCTTCCCCTGGTTATATTTTTCCGTGAAGGAACAGTAGACTCCTTGTAAATCGTGTGAAGTTATTAGAAACTTCACAAGGTAAATCTGTAAACTGATCTGGAGTGGATTTTAAGTCCTGGTGCAGAAATCAGTCACACCTGAGATCCTATCAGGAATATAAACAAATGTAAATAATATGTAAAAGAATCGTTCGTGAAAAGAAAGGAAGGTTTTTTTTTAACTTTAACTAACTAACTAACTGCTCCAACTCCCCAGATCCGCACAGCACTCGAGCAACTGCGGGGGCCCCAGCCTGTGGACATTCGCTTGATGAAGAAAAGGACAGGTGAGTGTCGAGTGTCTCACTTTCTCCTTCACGCACTGTCTCAAACTCACATAACCTTTTTTATTGCAATTCACGAGAAACCCCGACAGTCATAATACAACGCGGGGGATCCGTGGTGTCACATAGATTGTCTGGTGTTCTTTATTGCCAGGCAAGGAGGTAACTGTATGTACTTTCCACTACCATTCTTTTGTACATACATGAAGTGTTATGGTAAAGAAAATCTTACCCCGTCCCTATGATCTTGTAAGCTCCCTTCCCACATCCTTTTTGATAATAATTGGAGTGTACAAGCCCATTGTGAGTTTGAATGTTGCCCCAAAGCATTCTAACTAACACGCCTCCCGTCTATATTTGAATGCTGTCTCTAGGTATAAGCCGAGGTTTCGCCTTCGTGGAGTTTTATCACTTGCAAGACTCTACCCGATGGATGGAGACCAATCAGGTTGCCTCAACAATCACCAAGTTTCGAGTTATTCTTGGAGATTTGAGTCCCAATTAACCGATACATGACTGATCATTGAGTGCCTGGCCTACTTGCAGTAGACAGATCTTACAAACTGTGTTACGTCCAATATCAGACGTAAATATGTTCAAAACCACCCACTTGGTTGGTGGATTTATCTTAAGCTGAAGGTGTTTAAAAAGAACAGACAGTGGTTCCGTAGCACATTCTGCTCCAGCTCAGTCACTTGGGTATTTTCTCGTCTCCATTTAAAATCCGAAGACTGGAGTGAGACCTGGACGAGCTGGCAGCACTCCGTTCCCAAACACTTCCCTCGTACACAGAACTGCAGCTTCCTCTCTAAACTTCTCTCTCTGCCTCTGTTCCCTTTTACTCCCTGAGACACTCCACCTATGCAGCTACGAGTGTAACCCTATCCACTCTTTCCCGTTCCAGCTGCTCTCCCTCGGAATTTGAAATAAGTGTCGGCTTTTGACTTTGCAGAACAAGTTGGTGATCCAGGGGAAGAGCGTTGCGCTGCACTTCAGCAACAGGAGACAGAGGTTTGAAAACTGGCTGTGCAATGCAGTGAGTACAACCTCACGCGTCTTTGTCCAAGCACATCGTAGTTATTGCACGGTTGTTCAAGAAAATAAGAGAAAAGAGAAGAGTTCTATCGTCTGTGTTTAGAAACCCAGCCAAATATTTGAACTGAAATGTTGCCCGTGGCAACCATATTCGCTGCTTTTAAAGTTCAACAGCATGGCTGTTATTGCCAAATGTAGCCTGTAGTAATATCTACAAAATAGCTGTTTGATTAAACTGTTCTTTGTGGTACTTTTTTATTTTTGTTAAGCGACTTTTAATGCAGATTTATTTTTTCTCAAAAAGACTACAACATTGTCCTTGGTTTATCACAGTGTGGCCTGTACAATTTCCGGAAGAGGCTAAAGTGTTTCAGGTGTGGAGCTGCCAAAGTTGGTGAGTTCAGCGGCATACGCATCATGTGTCCTTTTCTTCTTCTCTGTAAGTAACTTCCACCGTGACTGACGTTCACCTTTGTGTCGCCCCACCGTGTCTTTGCCGAGTGAAGACGGGGAGTCACCAGGGCGGAGCGGTTTAAATGCCGAGTCTCAGCAGCCAGGAGATTACGATGGAGACAGTAAGCGACCTTTTCAGCACATATCAAAAACCCCACATGTTCTCCCAGTAATCATGTTCTACATTCATTTGTGGACCCTTTTTTGTTTTCTTTGTTTTTATAGCAATAATTCTTAGAAACATTGCCCCCCTTTCCTCCGTGGAAGGAATTTTGAAGATGTTGGCACCGTATGCCAACCTGTCGGCGAGCAACATCCGCCTCATCAAAGACAAGCAGACGGGCCAGAACAGAGGCTTTGCCTTTGTTCAGCTCTCATCTCCCCTGGTGGGTTACTTCTCTAGCCAGTGTTTTCGTAAAATGGGTCAGTATGTTTCCTCTGGGGGTCGACACACATCGGGCATTTTTGCATCCTCCATGGCTTTTTTTTTTTTTTTTTTAGGAGGCTTCTCAGCTGCTCACCATTCTCCAGAGCCTTCAGCCACCTCTAAAACTGGACGGAAAAACAATCGGTGTGGATTATGCCAAGAGCGCGAGGAAGTGAGTAATCACACGCCCACACGCAAACAGACACACACACATATGGTTTGATTCAGCTCTCTATTATTAGAAAATAGCCCATATAAGCCGTTTTGTGTCTGAATTTTTAAATTCACATTTTTAATCCCACTTTACTGGAGGGAGCTTATTTGACTCTGCGGTAATTCAGATGCAAGTGAAGTAGGAGCAAATTAACGACTCTTTTTCATTCCCGCTTGTGATGCAAACTTTCGTTCTGACTAATTGCTCGGTGTTCTTTCCAGAGACTCCAACCAGTCCGATGGGATCAGAGGAAGTGCGCTGTCTGTGGCCAGCACAGCCATTGCCGCCGCTCAGTGGTCATCCAACCAGGTGGCGTTTTGTGCTTCTTGTTAGTTTGTCACACCTTGAATTGCCTGTACTTTGTATTGTTTAAGTAAGAAGGACAAAACTTGGGGCCTGAACCGCTTAATAAAAGTACAAGTGTTCCCCAGACAGCTGGGCGAAAAACTTTGTGAGTGAGGGAGTTTGGTCGTCTGGAGTATTTGATTGTTTATTAAAAAGATATTATTTAGTGGAATTAACTGAATCAACATTTGTGCAAAATATTATCTCTGTTGTGAATGCAGCATGACCATTTTTTTTGTTTGGGTTTATCTGTTTGGCTGCTGACGTTTTCTCTGTTTTTATTGTAGTTACTGCAACGTTGTGGTACCACCTCAGACTACATTGCCCTTCCTGATGGCTATGCACAGCCAACACAGGTCAGTTCACCGTCAACGCTATTTTGCCTTCGAGGTAAAGCGTTGGAGAGACCGGTTACTCACCAAACGTATTTTACTCTCATGCAGGCACAGAATTATCAATTATGGCAGCGTCAGCCTGAAGCCTTGGCTCCCGTCATCGGAGATGGATTACTTGGAGGTAAAAATAGGTGTTGAATTGCTCTGAGGTATTCGCAGTCTTTTCTCGACTGTGATTGCTGATCTATGTTCACTGTCTTTAGCTGCTCCGGGAATGAACACATTGATCCCTGCAGCCGCAGGTGTGGTCATGTCTCAGATGGCTCATGGTTACCAGCCGGTCCTCATCAGCCAGCCTGCCATACAGGTAGACCGCGTTTCAACACGCCATCTCTGCACTCAATTCAAAATGTACAACTCTGGTGTTTTGTACGGTGGCTACAAAAGTATATCCTGATTTCCTCTCTCTCTCTCTCTCTCTCGCATCAGTTATTGCGGCCTGTGGATGCAGCACAACAGATACCCCTGCTAACCCCGACAGCACCCGCTGTGGTCTGTGCGGCCCGGACTGTTAACGCTACGGGTGAGATCAGTGAGCTTCGCGATGACTCCCTGCAACGTCAATGAATAGATGGCCCTCGGGTGAATATTACGTGATTAATGACGTTTCACATGTGCCCCTTGTTTCTGTAGCTTCCCCTGACGCCTCCACATATCAGTACGATGAGTCTTCAGGCTACTATTATCATCCACAGAGCGGCCTATACTATGATCCTGGCAGCCAAGTATGTTCCTGGGGATCTCGCTTTATGCGCAGAATCTATTGCCATTTATTTCATCCTATTTCTTCTGCTTGTCACCAACAGTACTACTATAACGCTGAGACTCAGCAGTACCTCTACTGGGACAGTGAGAAAGAGACCTACGTTCCTGCACCGGGTGAATCGGACACGAGCGTCGCTAACTGCTCCTCCACCGCAAACGGTAAAGATCCCACAGAGAAAAAGGAGAAGTCCAAAAGCAAGTCTGCTCAGCAGGTAAATGCTACTTTTAAAAAAAGTAGTTTTTAGTAGAGTTTCTGGGGATTATATCTCGTCATTGGAATGACATCCGTGCTGACTGGTGATGCCATTGCAGATCGCAAAGGACATGGAACGGTGGGCAAAAACCTTAAATAAGCAAAAAGAAAGCGTTAAGTGCAGTTCCCAAGGCCTCGGACCCTCCAAGGAGGACGAAAGGAGAGAATCTGCAGCAGCCGATGCAGGTTTTGTCCTCTTTGAGAAAAAGGTACTTATTAGTTACTAACCATTTTATAGATGTCATAGAATACTTTAAACACATTCTCTTTATGTGGGAGGAGGAGGACTAATCTACTAATAAGTAATTTTCTCTTCTGAGTATCTTTTTGCAACTGTCTTGAACACATTTGCAGATGAGTTTTAGATTTCTTGGATTAGAACATAATCTATGATCTATTACACTCTATTGCGTTTGTGAATGACATTATTTGAAGAATTTCTTCAAAATATTCTTTGTAAAATTTATATTCTATAAAACAGAATATTTACTGTATGATCATTTAATGGAATGCATATTTTCACAGCCTCCTCGAAGAGCTTATTTTTGCTATTTGTTGAAGAAATATGTCACTTCTTTTTTAGCAAATGGAAGGTGTAGAGAGGCCGTCTTTCATGATTGAACAAATCAAGATCCCTGAGCAGGAAACGTCTGCTAAGGTTTGTTTACGCCCCCTTGCCTTTTTATTTCCCTGCTCCACAATTATTAATGAAGATAAATCCCATAACCTTTAATCCTGTTTTCATATGACAGAGCAACCCGCTTGGTGCTCACAATGGAGACAGTAACCCAGAGGAGGGCGTCTCTGATAGAGCAGTGGATGAGGGAAAAATAACAGACTGGAGTAAGATGGTCTGTCTGCTGTGTCGACGGCAGTTCCCCAACAAGGACGCTCTGCAGCGCCACCAGCACCTCTCTGACCTGCACAAAGTGAGGGGGGGGGGGGGGTACTTCTAAGCACTGCCATCTGTTCGACGAAGCTGCAACACAAAATTACATTTTCTTTCATTAATTCAAGCAAAACCTGGAAATTCAGAGAAGAGCAAAACTAACCGAAGCTGAGCTGGAGGAGCTGGAGAGGAAAGAAACGGAGGTATTTGGCTCAATAATTATTTGAGTAGTTTGTGACCTCACCGCCAGCTCCAACGCTGTAAGAAGGAAATTACATGGCAAAAATAAATGATTTCTATATTCAAATTTCATTTCAATCAGTTTTTTGTTCGTTCATGTTGGACAGAAACTACGAACAGCCCACCAAAGACGGCCTTACAAGCGATAACATCGGAAACAAAATGTTGCAGGCGATGGGCTGGCAGGAAGGCAAAGGGCTGGGGCGCCGCCAGCAGGGCATCACCGCTCCCATCGCGGTGAGGAGGCAAAACGGCTCCTGTTTGCCGCATTTTTCTTATCACTCCTATCACCGGCTGCTGGCAGATGCACGTCAACGTGTTATTTAACTAACCAAGCAATTAGCAGTGTGACCCGAGGAGAAGCTGCAGCCAATCTGTCTCTGCTAATCACCGACTTTTCCCCCCACAGGCTTCATTAAGGACCAAGGGCACGGGCCTGGGCATTAAAGGAAGCTCCTACGAACTGTCAGCATCCGACACCTACAAGGACGCTGTTCGAAAGGCCATGTTTTCACGCTTCACTGACATGGAGTGAACTGAGGAGGGAAAAGGAATTCTACTAAACCAGGAAACATTAACATTGTGGCCAAATGAAGTGGAAAGTTGGACTCAAACTGCCATTTTCCTTTTTTTTAAAATCTTTGTATGTATATAATAGGTTTTTTTTGTTGATATTTTGTCATCCAAATTATGTTTTCAGTTATCTGAACATGTAAATGTTGTATAACGTTTGTACATACATTTATTCAGGCTTTTGTGAAAATCTAAATCAATGTGACCATTAAAGTCAACCTCTTTGCTCAACAATATCTGATGTTTTCTTCCTTTTGCAAGAAACACATTCTTATTAGAACAATAACAAAGCAAAAACGACGACATCGTTATTGAACAGCAGTTAACAGTTCAAGGCACCATTCCTTTAAAATGTTTCTTTCATGTCTCGGAAATATATGATCGGAAGTGGAGACGTACTTTCAGATGTCAGGTTAATAGTGTTCAATCATTATGTTCCTTAAATAAAAATGGCAAACGTAGTGTCTTGGTCCTCCAGCCTTGGACTTCTTGTTCTCTCACCTCTTGTTTCTTTCAACACATCGACAATCCTCTGACTCTGTCTCTCTGGGTATGAATATTCAGTTCTGTATGAACATGTCGTCTGGCTTCGTCATACAAACCCAGCAAAGATGCAGATCCGCTGCTGGCTCTTCGTCTTTCGTCCTCCACTAGACACGTCCTTTATTTATTTCAGACCTGCTGGCTGCCTCCCGCTCCTCTTCCCCGAGGCTTAATGGCTGACACCAGCTCTCAGAATGCCAGTGATTTTGAATGTGCAGCACAGAATCTTTGCTTGGGGGGGGGGTTCCTCGCCTCGGCTGTCTCTTGAAAGAACTGAGTGCGAGCTTGAGTACGAACTGTTATGTTAATCCATAAAGATACAGAGCAGAAGCTCCTCCCCCTGAATGACATGAGTTCATTATTTTACTCGATGCATTCGAGTGTCTGTTTGTTCTAGTCCTTTATTCCTGGGAGGAATCTCACCCGTTTCCTGTCAATAGATCATGCAGATGATTTGTGGAGCTTTTTTTGGCCACTAACAATTTGGCCCAACACTCAAATTCCAGTGAGGTTTCAGTGACAGACTTCAGACATTATTTCAAATTACGAATTATGTAAAATTTTCATATTAAAAATGATTAGAGTACCTTAATTGCTGCGTTTTTGTATCGGTGCAGCTGGTTACATCAGCAGTCTCCCTCACAATGTTGGGTCTTAATATGAAAAATGTCACAAGGTTAATCAGAATCTTCTCCACTTGTTTTTCTTGAGGAAATCCTCTCTGGCTTCAGTCGTAATCTCATACCAGGTGGCGTTGGGAGTCCGGATGCCAGGATGAGTTTCTTGAACAAGGGCCAGACGGTGCAGCTTAACCGACCTCTGCGGCAGCAGAGTGACAGCTTTGATCGGCCTGTTGAATATCGCAGCACAAAGTGAACTGTGCTGAAAGAACGCACGAAACGAACGAACGTGATCAAAAATTGGAAGCCAGGTTGGGGACATTTGGAAGAATTCAGCCAAACAACTTCTCTCGTTCTGGTAGATTTATTTGTCAGACCAGTATCAGCGCTGCGTCTGCAAATGCAGAAGCAGTTCTGTCGGCCCGCCGACCGCAACAACAACTGACCAACATCAGGAAGAACATTATGTTCAATATTTCTTATATATCTTATATATAAAATGAAAGATTTCTATTAAACTGGCGCCGAGGACGAGCGGTTCCTTTCACCACAACACAAGATCCGATCACATGCAATGTGTGGTCTCCTAACACAGTGTGAACATAACGAACAAAGCGTGCGTGTTGTATGGGTCCTGGTGTGTCTTCATCCTTATCAGACCCGTGTCTGCCTGGTTGGCACTTTCTGCTTTTCCCTCTGACCGGTGACACGGTGACACGATTGTCACGTGTCACCGTGCGACAAGGGGCAGCGCTGATAACTTCAATAATACATTTTGACTCACGAGTAGCATTATGTATTATGTATGCTTTTTATATTTCACAACTTCAGGGCATCACTCTCCATGAAAATCAATCTTGCTATGAACATCTGAGCAGTACATGTGATAAAAGATATGAAACCGCTGAGGGTGTAAATAAAGTACTGCTACAGTTTTCTGTCAGCTAGAGGAACGAAGGTATTTCATCAAACCAGAGTACCTGCCCCTGACCTAGAGGAAGCAGGAAATGGTTTTATATGTCTGGTTTCGACAAGCGGTGACACAGGTGGGATCTAACAAATAAGAACTAAATCATAAGGGAAGCTGGAAGGAAATTGTTGCATGTGTGACTGTACAAGTACGACAATGAGAAGGTTATACGGTCATACCAAAAAAAAGTTGATATCTGTGCACAAACATGAGTAATCTCTATCCAGGCAACCATTCGATAACGTCCCCTCTGATAGAGCTCCTCAGGTCTCAAAGGAAATACATGGGAGACTCTGCTCGCAATAAAAGCATGACAAACAGAAGGACTCACACTGGTAATGCTGGTGTCTCATGCAGGCAGATCTCTTAAAACTCTGACCAGCTGTCCAAACACGAGGAAACTGGATTCAATAACTGAGCAACTCCATTTACAAAGAGTTTAGATATGTGACTTAAGTTAGGTGTTTCAACTCAACGTTTTTACTTTTATTTTTCCAAAGATGTTTGGGATGTTTATCTCATGGGGCTTGGAGATGATGAGTTTGAATGTTATTAACCAACAATGTTTAAATCTAATGACACAATTCCCTTTTTTATAATCACTATATTGATAATATAGCCTGTTTTAAGAATGCACTACTAATCTCACAGTATATTCCCACAATTTTGCTGATCACGTTTGTACTGCATGGAAGATTCATCCTCTGGGGACAATGAATGCCTTTATCAGATGTAACTCAACGTGTAAAAAACACATTATTTACATTGCTCGTCAACTAAACCAAACTTTTATCCGCGAACTGAGTTGTTGTATTTTTTTAATCGTCGCTTTTATCCTTGTGTCTCCCTGGTCGTCTCCCCCTCTTTGGGCCTCGATGTTTAGCTCCCTCCTCCTGGAACGGCCTGGCCGGTCCTTCAGGGAATTCCTCCTGCAGAGAGGAATAATGCTCGGGACCAGTGGGGTGTGTGTGTGCATGCATGTACAATACAGGCTCTTTGATGGTAAAAGAGGAGGATGGGCAGGTGGCCCAAGTATGTTTATGTGTGTAGGAGAAGGGAGACTTTGTGTAAAAACTTTCTCAGATGATTGAAGTCTGATGAGAATAACAAACATTATCCCCCTGGTATGACAGATGTCTCCTCTTGATAAATGCTTCAGAAATTCCCTGATTACTCCGGCTCACTGCGTCATTATGTAATATTTACTGTTGCTGACAATAGGCCGTGTGAAACAGCAAGTACAATTTGAGTTTGGATTGTTTGAATTTTTCCAGGGTCAACAAAAAAAACCTTCATGGTTACCTCAAAGAAAACTGAGGTCCTTAACGGGACATCAACCATTCCCTCATTGACCCATGATGTTTTATGGTTGAAAATTCTGGATTAATTAAGTAGCACGTTGGCTTTGCAGTGTCTCATCACAGAGTTCTTTTTGTTTTTGAATCACTCCAGAATGTGGGTCCATTTAGTAATGTTGAGGGATCAATTATATTGTCATAAAAAACCTCCCTCCTCGTGAATAACCAGGGCCTACATACAGTAAAACAAATGACTTTTGACACATTTGATATAGATCAAATTCTTCTTTTTTTAAATCTAATAATTGCATTAATCCAAAGAAGCACGTTATCCTCTTTGACACTCACAAACTGACTCCTGCCTGCAGTCACCGAGGCGGCGTGCCAACTGTCTTCAGTGTCAGCTGATGTTCACACAACGCGACTCTGAGTCACCGCCACACTCGATTCCCGGAGCATTATTACCGAATGCCTATGGACCTGCACGAAGCACCAACTCACTGAAACCACCTCTCAGGTAATTGCATAACCGCATCATTTCCCCCATTACTTGCTCATTCGTGAGTGGACCCCGTTGCTTTGGATAAAGCACACAGTGAGTAGCATCTCTTCCCCGCACCATGAATGCACTAGAAGATTGACCTTAATTGAGTTTGATTGCAGCATCTTCTAGCAGGGCTCAGCAAAAAAAACCTGAAAGGGGTTAGTGGTGTGTGATGAGATCTCTTCTTCTTGTTTCTCCTAATTATGTACATGGTGGGAGCGGTGGGGCCGTGGAGGAAGGGACAGGGGGACAAAATGAGAGCTCTACACTTGTGGGGGGAGGCTCCTTAGAAAAGACCCACAGTCAAGAATCTTTTTGATCACATTGAAATGATTGAAGATGAGAGAGGCGTTTTTTTTTTTTTTGTCATACCAGATAATTGTCTCTAGTCCTGTCGAAAATTCCACTTATAGATCCACTTATGTATATACAGTCACCAAAAGCTCTAAGCTGTTATATTGTCACGCAGATTTGCATGACATGCCAGAAGTTACAGTGTCCCATTGTAAATCCATTCAAAGCTGTTTAGAAGGCTGTACTCAAAAGTGTGTGTGCTGCATTGTGGGAAATACAATGAATTGCCCTTTGTGTGAAGTTTTTGTGACAAAAATACTGAGACGTCAAAATTCACAGTAATTAAGTTATTTAAGAAATGAAAATGAAAATACATGTATAAAGCAAATTGGCAATAAATGCATCATATATAGAGTTTTCTTTATCTGTATTATTCTGTACAAATTAGTTAGTAGAATATTGGGTGGGAGGAGAATTCATTATAAACATTAACTCACTGCAGTGCCATACTGCAGGGACACAGTTCATCCCATACTAATAGTAATTATAATAATAGTAATGACTGCAAATCTGGCATTTCCATAGCCTCACATCACAGTTGAGGATTTTCAGGAGGGATGAGAAGCGTAATGCAGTCCTCCTCGTTAGCAAAACGACCGAAATGTACGCTCCCTGTCAACCAGCCATCCCATCAGCCACAGAGAGTGCAGGGGGTCCGGGGTGGGGAGGAGAGAGGGGGGTGGGGGGGGATGTGTTACTCTAGTCTGCCTGATGCGTTGATCTTTCATCTGTTTGAGATCTGGTCAAGTTCTTACTGGCTCTGACTGTGGTGCTGAACCACAGACGGATGTATGATGACTCATTTGGAATCTCGCCCTTCCGTCAGTTCTCTGTTGCATCTTTAATATTCTGTGCAACAGATCCAATTTAGAGCTATTTAGCAAATATTAGCACGTTAACGTGCTAAACCTGGACGTTCAACGTGGTGAACTGTTTCACCAGCTGACTGTCAACATGCTGGCATTGCCACCGTGAGCAGTTGATGACTATCATTAAGCTCGGAGTTCCGCAACCAACCATCCCGTTTACATGACACTCCCCATTTCCATGTATAGTTCCCCGAATTAACAGGAGTACCCTGACCTACGAATGCCATCTTATTAGCTCAATTAATTGCTGTCATACTTCATTCGTTATTCAGCATCTCTGCTCAGTGGACATCTCACTTGTGGTGCACACCTTTGTTTCTATGGTTACACCTTACTGTGCGCTGCCGTTGGGATTCAGAGAGTTCTCTGGAGAACTTGCACGCCTCACAACCTCAGCTGACGGATCGGTGAGGCGCGGTGGGACGGTTACACCCACCATCAAAAGAAGACAGGATGAAAAGGCTGTGCCTGCAGGACCATGTGGCCAGATGTCCTTTGCCTGCACCCTCTCCTCCTCATTAGCTCAAATTAGCATTCCACGGCGTTATTTGTGAGAAATAGGAATAGGACCCACAAGAGGAGCCAGGTGCTTAAAGACGACCATTGAAGACACACGCTTGAAATCCTGTCTTTGAACTACATCTGTTGAGCGCCTCTGCCGACCTCTGTGACGCACCCGACACTCTCTCAGCATCTCTGGCGCGTTCCTCTATGGGTAGCCATTCCCCACTGGGTCAACCCCGGAGCAGATGCTGGGCTCAGACGCCCCAGAGGTCAAAAGGCCAGGTTTACAAAGGAAATTGTGATCTCGGACTCATTCGAGGGGTTAACAGGGCACATTGGTATTCGTGGGGGGGGGGGGGGGGGGGGGGGTTATAATGTGTCAGTCCATATAGTTGTATCCGTAACTGTATAATTGTATTGCACAGGTAAGGCAGGTGAGCCCGTTTCTGTGGAAGATGGGGGTTTTAAGGTTGTCAGGATGAGAAAAAACCTTCTCCGATTCGACGACAGGTGTGTGTCTTTATCGTGACAGTGTGTGTCTATAAAGGAGAGTGGAAAAAAGGACTATATCCCCAGAGCCACGTGACATCACAACGCGCTGCCGCCGATGACCTAGAAATGGAGCGTGCGTAGGCATCGGTGCGCTTTTGTCGCCCCGCGGCTCAGACAGGCCGCTTGCGTCGTTGATTACGTCAAAAAAGAAAGAAAGGAAAAATAATTCTTTGGGAACCAATTAAAAGGGAAACACTCGAGTAGACGGAATAAATGCACTGAGATTGGTCTCCTCGCGACCCTGTCTCACTCTCATTGTCTCACAATGCGCGCTCAAGCACGAGGATAAACTGGTGAGCACCATGAGTTACCCCCCCCCCCCCCCTCCCCGCACACACACACACTCACACACACACTCCACCGTCACCCTGTGCAACGATAAGCCACGTTCCCGATGCGTAAAAAGCAGCGGGAATCGCCTTTTAATCGCCCACAATAATAAATATCTATACAGCGCGGAATCGTCGTTTACAAATTATTTTTTTTAAATAGGCGCGTGCCAAAGAAGGAGAAGAGGGGGGGTCAGTAGGCGGAACCCGGTCCACTCTTCACAGCCCACTTTGGGAGAAGATTACGCGCACAATTCCAGTGGGAGACACATGACGTGAACGCAGTTCGGAGGCGACGCGGACGGATGTAGTGGCACAGAGGCACGCAGGTCCACACGCCGCCGGTCGAGACGCAGACGAGCAGCAAGCGGAGCCACCGCGTGTGTGTGTGTGTGAGTGTGTGCGCGCGCGTGCGTGCGTGTGTGTGCGCGTGTGTGTGGAGACATCCGTGGCTGGAGGAGGACCTGGTACTTGTCTGGTAAGGCGCTGACAAGACGCCGGACGTTTGGTTCTGGCGCCGTTAACGACTGTGTTGTTTTTTTTTACTTGTGATTACCTATTTATTCGATTTGATCGACCGCCGAAACGACGCGCCGATCGAGTCCGTGCGTGACATTGATTTAACAGCTTTTTTTCTTCAAAAAGCCAAAGTGAAAGTCGAGTCGAGACAGCGGACCGATGGTCGGTCACTGGCGACACGCGAGGGCTTCGGTCGCCAGATAACCAGCTGTTGAGATGAGGGGGGGGTACACAACCGGGCTGATCTTGATCTTGTGTGCAGCGGGATGACATAGACTGAGTCAGTGATCCTACTTGGACCCCACAGAACCGCGCTCTCCTTATCTTAGAATAAGTGGTTGCAATAGTATTGCGCTTGGAATGGACACTTATATTGGAATACCAAGTGATGCCCCCTCACTACGGCTTAGTCAGATGGGAAACTTGGGAATTTGGGGGAAGGGGGGCGCTGGAAGCTCCTCCACGACCCCGCATGCTTCGTTCATTGAATGCTCTGCACACGACAACCGTATTGCATGACTGTCACTCATATCCAATGATGCTGTTTCAGAAATGCACGTTTCAGGCACCGGGTGATCGTTGCAGATGCAAAGCGCAGTTTAAAGCTCCATTTCTGGATGGACTGTGATATTTTTAAGTCGTGCCAGTGAAGCATCCACAGCTGGCTGTCACCACGTCACAGCTGGCTACAGGTGCCATCTGGTCCTCAGTCTGGGGATCTTGCTTCCTCTGACAGACACACCATGGCTTTTGGTGGGATGACAGGGCATAGTAGGAAGTGCATCCCTAGTCACTGAGTCCTCCGCCATGACTCAATACCAGGGCTTGTGGGCTGCAGGTGACACTGCGACTGATGGAGCTGGGGAGAGATCACATCCGGCGGGCTCGGCCTCTGCTGCTGTTGTGATTGACTCACTCTTCTCTCGGGCTTGTCCCGGGCCCGTGTGCCGGCTCACTCCAAACCCCATGCCGGACTGAAATCTCAGTGAGAGCAGACTAATCCGGCCTCAGCCGGCGCTGGGTCATGCCGAGCTTTTGGGGTGTTGTGTTTGCAATTAATCAGCTGCATATGGGCCGGCCCGTATGTTTGTACGTGTTTGAGAGTGAGAGCGCGTGTTTGGGGCACGCACATGCAATATATATATATATAATATATAGATTTGAGATCGGTTACTAAATGTATCGAGTGACAGGGAAAAAGTGTGGGGTGCTACAAAATAAAAGGCCACAGACCTCAGTCACAACTACTACAATTTTGTTTTTGATTGAATTTTGATTCAAATCGTGGCCGGAAGGAACCCAGAAGTTCATTCATGTTTCTTCTACGCTTTTGTCCTCAGGTTCTTAAGTGAGAAATATTTATGACTTCTCTCTATCTGATTAGACCTCAACCTGATTGTCAGGAAATTCCTGTTTGATTTGATCAGGCTTCTCGGCCCCACGTGTTCTTCTCCTGCATCACTATTGGTTTAGTTTAAGAAATGAAAGCATGGGTTGGCTGTGGTTTACCACGAGAAGAAAGGAACACCCTGCGGTGACTTTGTCGATGGTATTAAACTTTGAACGGACACAAGCTTCCGTCTGGATTTGATGTTGGCGTTAACTCTTTTCACACAAAAGTAATTGTAACAAATTTGTGTCTGTTTCATAGAGGATTTTCTTTGTGTTTTAGAAAGACTGGAAAAAGACGAGATAATAACCTCTAAGCCCTGTAAGGTATGTCTGTGCCCAGTCATATCCCAGTATTTCTACATTTTATTTTATTTATGGAAGAGCTCTTCAAAGAGACAAATTGCAGCTTGCGTAAGGTCATACCACTTAGAGCTCATCTAACCAATAGGCGGCATTCACCCTGAACACCGGGAAGAGCAATAAATAGAGTCTTATCGGGGCAGTTGTTTAAATTAATTGAAACTTAATACTGGCTGATATGTTCAGACTGCATTTTATTAAAATGGGACTGTGTGCATAATACCATATTAACCCCGATATGAGAGCCGTTCCTCAGGGGCTTTGTTCCTATGAGCAGTGAGCAATTCCATCGTAGAGTCATTGTCTTAATAATTAATTGATTTTGCCCGGAAAGATGACACTATTCAGAGAAGGAAAGCAAAGTTTACCAATAGGTGTCATTCACAAGTCAGAGCAGAAGGTCGGTTGGCGAGAGTCTCTCTGGGTTCCTTTCGGGTGTTGATTGAATTGCCAATCGCACTTCAGAAGGGCCGTGCAACGACACGCCGCCGTTACTGGCTGCTGACGGCCCCTGATATGTGTTTTCACGAAGTCGACAAGGAGAACACAATTCTGGTCAAGATGTTTTATTGGCGGACAGCAGATGTCGGGGGCCATGTCCTGAGCTGGGACGAAGTGTCCCTTTTGTTCTCCCTGCGAACAAACAAATGGAATACTACAGTGAGTGACTGATTGAAAGGACCTGACTAGTTACTAACTAGTTACGTGGCAGAACAATAGTGGATATTTATTGGCAAGCTAAAATATAGCAGATGCTATGAACGTGGCAACAAATCCCCTCTGCCTATTTCCTCTTCCCAGGGGGCTCGAGCAGCAGTGTACACTTCCGGGAAGTACCAACCACAGGAAACGGGTCGGGGGGGAAGTCAAAATCTGCTCTGTTCATTTAGAATATTGCGTGTGGATAATTGACTTACTGTTCATAGGGATTTTAAATAGTTGCAAATGAATAAAGCTATCTTTGTGTTGGTGAAATTATGTAAATATTTAGTGTGGATGCTGTCATTATATATGATTACCTGTATGGGCTTATTAGTCTGGTGTGTGTGTGTTTATATAGAGAGCTCAATGCTTTAAGGGGAAACTAGTAGGCGCGTGTGAGAACGGGTCAGTGGCGGCGAGAGTGACTATCTTCACCAACTTCTGGACTCTTTAACAGACGGAGAGAGGAAAAGTCTTACCCACGGGCCACCTCAAACACCACGAAGTCTGCATATAATCTCCTGAGTCTCAGCCAGGCCTGTAGTTCTGCTCATTATCCATCGTTGGCTTATTTTTCTCAGCGCAACTCTCAGTTCTATGGGGGGATTTGACGCTTAAGCCGCGCATTGATCTGCTTACAGTGGCCGCCTGCTGTGCTCCAGAGTCCTCTTGTCAGTGGACGGGGATTTGGACGTCCATTGCGCGGCGGCGGCGGTGGCATGTGACAGAGTCAGCAGTGCAACATCCACCTCGGTGGTCGAACACTGCGTGAGTTGTGCTTCCAGATGAATGAATGCATTCGCCCCCGCGGTGCACTCTCTTCCTTTTTGCTCTCCTCCCATGTGACGAGGAGGAAACAGGAGTGAGACGAGTGGCCGATGCCAGGAGAGGATGGTACTTGGTTTGAGGGCGCACGATTGAGAGAAGACAGAGCGGCCATTGAGCGGTTTGGTGTTGAGGGAGCACCCTCTGGATGGGAGATGCTATTGTTCTAAGTCACCGTGCGTACGGCGTGTCACTGCCGTCCCTCATGTTCAGCCATTAGACAATCTTCTCATGGAGCGCCGGTCCAAAAGGAGACATACGCTTCATTTTTTAGTGGCAGTGTTTCGTCTCTGCGCTTCCCTCTCATTGGAACACTTTGTTGTGTTACCTTGTGTTCAGTAGTCCAGCCGGTTTCCCAGTTCTTTGGTGTTGAAGTCTGTTTTGGGACTCTCGTAGAAGTGGATGAGGCTTTAGGAGTTTCCATCAGATACGGAGCAACAATATTGGCCAGGCTGATTTATGTTTTGAAGGAAAAACAAATATCAATATTCTTCAACATTAGAAAACAGGGACACACACATGTATTATCTTTAGTTCTGTGTATTTAAATTCCTGCAAATGTATTTGTGTATACCAAAGACCCTCTGGTCTCCCTGAGTATCAACGCTCCGCTGCTATTCTTCCATTAATAAAAAAGGTTTTTCAAGCCAAACCAAATTGTATTCTGAATCGGTTGACGTGTTTGCTCACACTGTGTGCCAGCAGCAATCTGTGATGTTGGTCAGATATTCTTCATATATATTCATACAGTTGAAACAGAATGATTCTCAGTCTGCCAGTCAGTATACTGGCATCCATTCTTTCAGTGCTGTATTTGACATCTGAGAACAGGACAAATTTGATTTGGCATTTACCAGTCCAGCATTGTGTTACAGTCCAGACCGGGTCTAACCAATGTGAGTAAAAGCAAACCTTATTAC
The DNA here is from genome assembly GCF_964276395.1 of Gasterosteus aculeatus. NCBI lineage: Eukaryota > Metazoa > Chordata > Actinopteri > Perciformes > Gasterosteidae > Gasterosteus > Gasterosteus aculeatus. The sequence continues at coordinate 10,053,075 of NC_135705.1, forward strand.
TTCCATCCCAGTTATCTCGATCTCATCACTTTTCCAAATTCATTTTGTATGTTATTTTAAGTTAATTTAAAAATAACTTCTTATTTTAAGTTCCTTGCTTTTCACGCCAACCCCATTTATTCTATTAGTTTATTTAACAGGAACAATGGACAATCTTCTGCAGGCAAATCCACAATAGAATTATGGTATCAGACCACAATGCAGACGGTAGGTGAAATAAACAATTGTTTACAGCATTGTCTATTGTGTGGGACCGTGGAGTTGGTTGCCTCTGGTAGATACACGTCTTTTCCAGATTTTTACCTTAGTAGAGTGCAGACAACTATATTCTATTAAGCGGGACTTTGAAGGGTTGACAAAATTGTCACAAGGAAAAAAAGTTGTACTTTTCAGGACAGTAATGAACTCTTTTCTACACAATTTGGCATCTTCGTCATATCGTCATAAAACTCCCATTTTTTTTGCCTCTTCAGCATCCTAGCACAGTGTTACTGTGTGGCGCACAGAAGTGATGAAGGCAGCTCGCGAGCGAATGAGCCACAGGCCTCCGACCACATTCAAATCCAGTGAATCACTTGTTCTACATAGAAATGATGTAGTGGAACCAAATGTAGGGCTGCCCAGAATTGTAATAACCCGTCAAATATCTTGGAGCAGTTCATCGCCTGCAGAGCAACGCGGTATTTGGCATTGCCGCTGTAAACAGCGCTTGTACCTGCACCGCTTGTATGATTTCCGCTTTTTAAAATTTTATTGGCGGTGTCTGTTTCTGTTTGGATACGCGTTCCCTGAGTCAACAAGTGCTTTTATTTTACAACGCTTTTATCGCATTCTGCACCTGGAGATGTGTGTGTGTGTGTGTGTGTGTGTGTGTGTTTACTGCCTAACCGACACGCTAAAGCAAATGTGGATGCATTTAATTTGAGGATCGTGCAGATAACAAGAGGAAGTCTGCTTGATTAAACTTTCTGCCGGATTTGATAACTTTAGCAAGAATAATTTGTGAATGTCCATATCTAAAAAGGATTGCACTGGGAACTACATTACATTATGATTATTTTGATTATTTTATTGCACCAAGCAAAAAGAGGATGTTTAGTGACTGGATCAGATACTAATTACATTCCAAATACACGTGCATATCATTATGTAAGGCTCAGCTCATTTTGTCACATACAACCATGCTCATATCCTGCCTGCACGGTTTTTAAGATGTGTGTGTGTGTGTGTGTGTGTGTGTGTGTGTGTACGTGTGCGTGCGTTGATGCTTTAGTGTCCCTTCCTGTCTGTGGGGTGTCCAGTGTCAGAGTTGAGCCGGTGTGACACAAAGTGTTTTGTGATTCTATAAATAAATCACATTTCCAGTGAGTCACTATCGCACAGGTGCGTCACGAGGTGCTAAAGATGATCCACTCTGCCTCATTCTTCCCTCTTTCCTCCATATGGCCACATGTTGTAGTGCGGCCACCCGTCGTACTCCAGCTACGACCAGAGAACAAAACCATTTCTCAACAAAAGTGACTACAGAACATCAAAAAATATACTCTTAAAGAGGAAGTGTTGTGAGAAACAAAATGTGTCTCATATTATACGGTTTAATTAGTGTAAAACTACAGGCTGGTGTTTGCTTTTTTTTCCAAATGTCATAGAAATGGATCGCTTTCTCTCTTTGACTGATGCTAATCCTCTGGTTCCGTGTGTTGTTAGTATGCAGACCAAGGACTCGGAACGGAGAACAAACACACAGGGTTGTAGCTCATTTCTCACATCAGCCTGGCAGGTGGATGAAATATGAAAAGTAAAATATAGCTTTGTGAATCAGGTCAGATTTAGCGTTAAAAACCAGCAACTAGAAGCCCAGGAATAATGACTAATGAGTCCTAGTGGGGTAATGTGTTGCTGAAAGGATTTGTTATATTTATGAATTCCCTCCCGGCAGCAATCAGTGACTATGATGCTCTGACAAAAGCTGGACAAGAACTCGACACCTGTTGCAGTAACATGACTGTAATGAGCAAGGAACCCGCCTGCCTGTTTTTCCGAGCATTGATGCATGCTAATAGTTGTCTTCCTGCTTGAACCTCAACTAAAAGCACAGCCAACCCAACTAAAAAAAATGAGCTACCCACAGTTTCCGTGAAGCAAAGGGATTTAAATAAGTGTTGGTTAAACTGGTGAAACTTCACCGTTCCGTTTTATTCTTTCAACACATCCGCATCCAATAATCAAACCGGAGAGCATTGAATATAAATGGTTCTACTTCTGAAACGCTTGACTGGAATCACCTTCCTCATCGCAGTGGATATTAAAATGCACTGGTGAACAGATCTATCTGTCTATCCCACAGCAGCTTATGAGGACCCTGGAGATGGGATGCATGTCACAAATTGACGCACAAATCTCTCAGCGAGAGATTTTCCCCCGCTGGCTAATCACAGCTGTTCTCAGGGCTGCCAGCAAACAGGGAGATGACAAGAAACAACAATTCTGCTCAGTTTGTGGTGGACGTTATGAAATACGGAAATTCATAAAAGTACAAAAAAAAACCTCTACAAAGATAGTCACGAGAGACACTACACAAAATACTGTGGGGCGTCTTGTGGCCGACACTAGAGGGCCAACAGGAGGAAGAGAGATGGGGAAGGACGAAAGGGCCTTAAGGGAGCTCTCGCCTTTAGTCAGTAGATCGTGGAGTCCAGTCACCAGTCACCTCACCTAATCGGCCACCTGAGCGGAGATCTTCATTAGCTGTGAAGTGATTGAGACATGGAAGTCCCTTCTGGGCAGTCTATCCACCCTCAAAGGTTTACGTCGTGTCAATCACGATGAGAATTTAAACTTTCCGTCAGATTCTCGTCTGTTTGGTATGACAAACTAAAACTACACTACCCAGGGGCCTCAGCTGCCATTGGTGGGGAGAGGAAGGCTGGCAAATCCGAGCTGAAAGAAATGTTTTGGTGTTGCATGTTGGAGCAAACCACTGCCCCCGTGGTTCAGCCATAATCCTCGGTTCCACAGCAAATGGAATCCCTCATTCTGACGATAACTGTATTTTCCGCCTGGAGCTGTTGATGAATTCCATTCATCCAACCGGAGAATACGGGCCGATGGCGGTTGGATGCGTTGGCTGAGCGTTCACCGCTTACTTCAGGCGGCTGCAGTGCGCGGCGGCACTCGCAGCATCACTTGCACGCAGCTCAGAGTGTGACATGGCGGAGGGGTTACATTGAGGCGACTCTCCTCTGCAAGCTATTTTTACACAAGCGCAAGAGTGCCATGGAGTGACCTGAGCGGTTTGATCCTGATTTCCTGCCCAAGGGAGACGATGGGATGCGGTCCATCATCCCGAGTGTCCGAGTCCGTCTCAACTCTCTATTCCACGATAGAACGTTCTCTGGTAGATCAATTAGCTGCTCATCGGTGAAATTGTGATCATGTGTGATCTCTTAATCTGCTGGAAATCTCTTCCTGCTCACAGTCAGAAAGGGAGGATGAGGAATTAGGTTTGGATGCGGCAGTGCCATTAAAAAAAAAATCCTTTAGTAAGTGGGTTTTCATTTTCATTTCCAATTTTATGGCTCTGGGGAAAGTAGTTTTTTTCCGTTTCAAACGACCTCCGTAGAGGTAATGATGCTGAAAATGATTAGAAGGAAATTCCATTTGAAGAGACAAAGTATTCAAGCTTATTTATTGCATTAAAAGTGGTCTGGTTCTGAATTTGGTGTGAAAAACCGTCACTGATTGTCCACATGTTCTTAAGCAGATTAAGCTCTCTGAAAATCACAGCAGAGACTCAATTAAGGAAGCTTATATGGCCGCAGGACTTTGAGACTGTCATTAAGTAGTGACAGAGGGGGGAGTATTACACATTGAGTACTGAATACTCATTACATAAACACACACACACACACACACACACACACACACACACACACACACACACACACACACACACACACACACACACACACACACACACACACACACACACACACACACATACACACACACACACACACACACACAAAGTGCATTATTCCCAGAATCAACGACAAATGCACACATGCAGAGCAATAAGTGAGGAGGAATCAGCATGCGCTGGGTTCTTCGGTTCAGGTGTCAGTTGAGGAATAACAATGAGAGGAAGAGCGCTGCTCCGTTCGCCTCCTCCCGTCGGGGTGACGTCTCTCAGCAGAGTCGCTTACGTCAGAGCCGAACTGAGGCGCATGCACTCGCTGTGCGTTGGCAAACTGAGGTGCTGCTTTGGACGAGGGCTTGAATAAACACAGCCTCTGCGGTTGCCGTGAAAAGACTCATTTACTCCCACCCAGAGCATCACAAAGTGGGATTAACTCTTGCTTAGGTTTCAGAAGACGGATACCACTGCGGAAACATTGGATTTCTAATGATAATCTTTTTTCCATCTGGTTTCTTTTATTTCATTTTCTGTCATAAAGCATTGTTAAACTGTACCTCTGCTCCTGAGAAGCGGTATTATTAGATCTGTAACATATATAATATACTGCTCCACTAAGACAGATTGATTATCGCCCTGTCAGCCCCTGATGTTCTGCAATGTTAAAGGGGGCAATTAGGAAAATGAGCACACAAAATAAACCCTGGTTATTCATGGAGGATTTCTTGAGGGCAAAAATGTTTCTCTTTAAGGGAAATTTCTACCCTGAATTTGAAATCACGGTAGGCATTAACGAACCATGTGGGCAGTTCCAGATGTTCTTTTAAGGAAGACGTAGAGCCTCCAGACTATAAAGCATTTCAGTTTTTCCGAGCATTTCCTCATGTGGAACTCCACAGTGGTGCTGTGGTAACTTATGTTCAGGCCCGTGGAGCTGAACTGTGTTTGTTCTTCAGCTGAATCTGCAATATTTCAATATGAATATATCTTTTTTCGCCATAATAATTGTTGTTCTAATTTCTAAATCTGCTGCCAAAGCTTTGTCCTACTTTTAAATGAGGGTATTCTCCTCATCATTTAGGCTACTTCCTCTTTTACCTTCATTTGCCTCGAACCTGGTGCGCTGTAGAACAAGCTTTCTAAAAACAAGACACTCTGATCTAGTTTACGTGTTTTCACTCAACTGCTTCCAAGGATCTCATGTATTGTCATGTATTTTATTGAATATATTGATTGTAGGAGCCATAACTCTGTCCAATCAGGTCTTCTGAAAGCTCCACTGCTTGAGGCCATTGAAGAGGCCCCTTTGTAGCCGGACAGCCCAACTGCCCGATTGTCTTTAATTCGCTCCCCCTAACTTTCTCGTGATTGGTCCACTATCTGAGTGGCAGTGCGGTTGTGTGCAGTGATTTGTACCCCGAGGAGGGCACTGCCTCTGCCATTGCTACCGTCAGCAACCCCAGCTACAACTGTGCATGAATAAAGGATACGGGCATTTGCTGAATCCAAGGTGGCGTCTTTTCAACCAGAGTCCAGTGAAATACCTTTTCAGCCTCTCGAGTGGTCTGGCGAACTACAGCCAAGGGGGCCCCCGCAGTATAATGATGGCTGGCACAATAGTAGCACTGTTCTCCGACCCGTTCCCAGGAAACCGCACAACATGTGCCATTGTCCACTGTGCTTTGCTGCCCAACCACGTTGTGCGGCTTTAGCCGGAGACACCGAGAGGCTTGGCTGTGTAGTGGAGCTCACAGCAACGTGGTTGGTAGGACAGGTTCATAGGACCGCGGTCGAAGACCATGGAGGGTATTCATGGCCTCGCACTGCGTTTGATGTGTTAAATTAATATTACCAAAAGCTGACTTATAAGGCCAGGCGGAAGAAGCCAGGGGGTGAGGGGAAAGGGAACGCCGAGTGGTTGCCAGGGATGATGGTGCAGGAAACCCTGAGCATTGTTGTTGGGTTGAACCTTCCTCAATTAAAGAGAAAACCAAGAGGAAAGTGACAAGCAGAAAAATGAAGGCACAAAGACGGCTCAAACTGGTTCCTAGCTGGTCCGAGCTGGTTCTTCTCTTTTCATCCCAATGCTGAGGGGTTTAAACGTGTGTGCGTGTTCCTCCTCTGTGGCCCCCGACGGGCTTTCCATCAAAGCCTCTAGTGCTGTTTATGCAGCACAGCAAAGGAGAGCATTCAGGGCCTGCCGGATAGAGGCCTTTGGTCAACTGCATGCAGGAGATACATGTGCTTTCTGGGCCTTACAAGTCAGCTGGTCAGCTGAGACACAGCAGCAGGATGCCTGGGGAACAGAGGCCTGACGCAAAGCCCACTGTGCCACAGCTAACTGAAAGCCTGCTTCCCCCGAGCGTTGACCCGCCAGTTGATGTGTTGATTATTCATTGGATTTACTTTCAACACTATAGTTTGATTTACAAAGCAGGATTTGGATTTTTTCAAATTTTGGTTGGCAGAGAGAACTTGTTATTTCCATCCATTCATATTTAGAGTAGAGTCGGTATAGTACATATCGTTGTCAGTATGGACACGTTTTTTTGTAGTACGGTCTGAATGGGGTCAATTTAGTCAGAATCCTCATAAGTCGTCAGTCCCATCAAGCCACAACTGCAATATGTAATTTGGTCACTTAATTGTTTTAATAGGTTTGCCAAGAATTTAGTTTTCAATCTCTTTTTTGTAGAGTGATTTGGAGTTCAGTCACGTCTTGGTTGGGCATTAAGGAAGATACAGACTTACCTGAGTGCTCTCAAGGTAGCCTCCTTTATCTTCCCACATGCCTCTTGGAAACTAAGAAAGCATTGCCAGTACCAATGTAGTCAATGTCAATTTCTGATTGAGCTGGACTTAATCTTGTGAAATTATTTAGGGCTAAAATCTGCCCTCAGGATTTAAGAGAGGTGGGCTGATGTCAGTGTCTCGCTGTGAAGCTTCATTTGGACAATATGAATTAGGAATCTAAACCTTTAACCTTCAACTGCTGTAGTCCATAGCACCCAATGTAAGCAAGTCTTATGGTGAGTCTTATGCAATATCAGAATCTCCAAAAATGTCTGTCCCATTTTTCTCATCTTTGGGACAATGTGTTTTTCTAATAATCCAAAGGATTGACAGGATCCATCCATCCATCCATTGTCAAACCGCTTATCCTGCACACAGGGTCGCGGGGGGGCTGGAGTCCATCCCAGCCAACTTCGGGCAATAGACAGGGTACATCCTGGATTGGTCGCCAGCCAATCGCAGGGCAACACAGAGACATACAACCATTCACACTCACATTCACACATCTACGGGCAATTTAAAGTCCCCAATTAACCTGATCCCCAGAGCATGTCTTTGGACTGTGGGAGGAAGCCGGAGAACCCGGAGAGAACCCACACAGACACGGGGAGAACATGCAGACTCCACACAGAAAGGCCACTGGGCGGAATCGAACCCAGGACCTTCTTGCTGTGAGGCAACAGTGCTAACCACCACGCCACCGTGCCGCCCGGATTGACAGGATGACATTCTTAATTCAGATCCTCTTTAGAAGACATTCTGGGATCCTAATATCAAGACTGTTGAATATTCTAAAAGATGTAACACAGAGAATAAAGAAATGATAGGCCCTGCTAGTCTGCTTGATTAGACCTCTATCAGCGTGAGGTTATTCAACTCCATGGTACAACACGAAAGATAAAGCATCACTTTGTTTCGCCTTAGCAGTTAAGATTAAGTCATCAGGAGAAAGAAGGAGCTGTCAATTAGATTCAATCAGTAAATAAAATCCCCAGTGTGGATATGCAGAGCCTTCAATGCTCATATGTGGTCCGTTCACAAGTTTCTAATTCAATTATATGTATTCAATGAAACCAGTTTATTGAACTTTGGTATTTATATTCTTTAGTGTGCATCTAAAACTCTCATCTTTACGTTTTTTGGATTTCAGTTTTTCAGGATGTCGCAGTAATAAACCTTTTTTTTTCTCTTTTTGCCCAACAGATCCCAGGGAAGGACAGAACAATTCCTTTCAGTCACTCACACAGCCTCATACACCCTTTTAAACAGACTCCGTACTACGTACACACGCAGGCGCCAGAGCAGATATGAGTGGGGATCGACCAGCTGATTCTGTGGAAACTGGCCTTGCTGAGGCAAACGCTGTTCCTAATGGAAAAGGCCACGAGGAGGAGATGTCATTATCGGGCAATACACCTTCTGCAGACGCAGGTGAAAAGTGAGTATAATCCTCTCTGACTCTTTAGAATTTACGTTGTTTAGCGACAAAAATCTGGCCATACAAGTCATATCTTTATGCAAAGGTCACCGATCAATATATGGCGATGAATGGACATTTTTCTAAATCTAATTCCAATTTTAGCAAAACTGTCAAAGCGTAAAGAAAAAAATAATTTCCTTTTTTACGTAGCCAGATCCGAAGGATCTGCAAAGCATAGTGTAACAACCTGTAACCTCCAACAACAAATAGATAATCGGGCATCTTTTTTTCGGTTGTTCTTGCCGCTATTTAAGGAACGTGATTTGATTCCCTGGTTGCTCTTATCTTAATGTGCCGCTTACTGAAGGTGTCACGTGTCTTCTCTCGTGCGTCAGGTCGTGTTTCATCCCGCGTGTTAACAGAACATCAAGGGGAATAGAAGGGTTGTCACATGTTGCGTACTTGTGCCTGCTGCTTTGCTAATCATCATGTTCACTCCTTCAAAACTAGAGGGACCCGACTCCCTTATAGAAGTAAGATACAATGTGATATATTTATTATCTCTGTATAAATCAGTTACAAATATTTAAACGATTTTGCCCAAATGAAATCTGTAAACGCTTGGTGCAGGTACTTATACTGTGTGTCTAGGAACTGCCAGGTGATACCTGCTCACTCACCGTACACTGATGCTTGCTGGATAACTAAATGCCTGATTACCATGTCGCTGGTTATCGAGCAGTGTTCCTATGTAATTGGTTAATTAAATTCTCTCTTTCTGAGATAAAGACGATAATCTACAGATGGTCCCTTCACTTTATCATTTCCCTGACTATATAATGACTCAGGGTGTTGTTTTTCCACTTTGTGCTCTCGCTGGGTGACGGATGGACTTTCTCTACACTGCTTGTAGGGGAAATATACCCAACACTGCCCAGAATGATAGGTATGTTTCTTAAAAAGGAACCGGGAATGTGCTTGTCTCATAGTGTCTTCTAAACCAAAGCCTGTTCTACAGAACAAATAAATGAGTATTGACTATTTCTTTCTCATGTAGTACTTTGACAGCATTCCTTTCCATTACTCCGCACAGAACTGAGATCATGGAGGCCAACCTCCCAGAGGGCCAGGAGTTCCTCTCCGGGACGGAGGACAAGAAGAACCCTCACTTTACAGATGTAAGTTCAATACATCTTCACCTCGACCTCTTTTACTCAACTCTCTCTCTCTCGATAGATAGATGGATGGATGTACTTGCATACACTGGCTGATGATCTAACGTGTTTATTCCTCTCCCCTCTTTTGCCCCGGTTGTAGTTTGAGGGGAAAACCTCGTTCGGGATGTCTGTCTTCAACCTGGGCAATGCGATCATGGGCAGCGGAATCCTAGGACTGGCCTACGCCATGGCCAACACGGGGGTCGTCCTGTTTTTGTAAGACTCCAAACGCATTAGATACACTCAAAATGTAACTCCATGATTTCAGATGAGAGGACGGACTTTTTGTCCCTTCCCGCTCTACAGCGGAGGTCTGAGTCACAAATAAATAGCAGCTATTTGTATTACAGCTGTCTTGTAGTTCCCGGTTATGACACAGAGGCAGATGACACAGTGGACATTTGTGTGATAAATTAAGTCCCAGATTAATAAGCTACCAGGAGTCATCTACACACTCAGCTTTAAACGGGTACAATCACAATTGACGATGAAAAAAGAAAAGGAGCCAGTGGGGCGTAAGTATGGTACGTATGAGGGGCTTAACGTATCAGAACCTCTGCAGCAGGGTTGTCTGTCAGGATAATGATGTCACAGTTGGCTGCGGCTTCCGGGTTGAACATTTCTATTTTAATGCAGATGCCTTTTCTGCCGAATTTCGATTCACTGGAGGTCCTCTGACATTTGAGGCTGCAAGAAGTGCTCACAATTCTTTTGCGCCTTTTATGGTATTTGTTGACGTTGAGAATATCCAGAATAAATCCTGCCCTCAGAGTTTATTCAGTGACTTGTAGCTGGTTTTCAGGAAGTATTGCCAGCATCACCATTTCATTGCGTGTCATTAGTCTCAGATTTCTCCTGCCTGAATTTTCTGGCACCTGCCATAACAGATTTAGTTGACTCGATTTATTATGGATTGGGCATAAACACTTAAACACGCTGATGTGGTTTGAGTGCTCATTTTGGTCCATTATGTATTCACCGATTCTAAAATCTCTGAAATCTTTTTTTCATGATGTTTCTAGCTGTAATCTGTATTTTTCTCAAGAATAACCAGGCGTGTTTTTCCAGCGGGCAATCTCACCAGATGGCTTTGCCATTAACACCTTCCCCTCCTCATTTCACCGTGCTGCTTCAACACCTTCTGCTAGTGATCGATTGTAAGGTGCAGAAACTGTGTGAGCAAAGGATTTTTCTGAGAACGATTAAGTTGTCCGGATTTATAGTTCTTAGCACTGCTGTTAGCTAAGCATCCCGGAATTAAAAATATAATACAGAGTATTAGTGAGAGGTGAAGCAATGTTTGGGATGCTTGTATAAATCTTTCTTGGCTTTTTTTTGGATTTGTAGTCATGGTGAAAAAAGTCTGCCTTTGTAAGCCAGAGGGAGTTCATTCATCTCATACCAAACTCAACACAACATGAAGGTGTGAAAGCAGATTCATCTCAGCTTTTAACAGTTCGATCCATCTGGGAGGAATGTAAAGCTCGTTTTAACTGCCCGCGCTGCCCCAAAATATTCCCAGAGGGCGTTATTTGAGTTATTTTGTACGGCAGTCATGTCAGGATTAGCTTCTTATTTGGAGCTGAGTTGTGTGACTTCGGCCTTTCTCGCTGTCTCCTGTCTGGACCGGCTGAACTCTGTCACCGAGCACCAATGTCTTTGACACCAAGGCGGGTTTAACTGAACCGCACTTCCCAAAATACACCTAGTTTACTCGTGTGCGAATTGACGGTACGTGACTGAATGCAACGATTAGCGTGTATTTCCCGTCCTTTTGGGGATGAAAGTGTCATTGTGTGCATATCTGTACAATCTTTTATAAAACAATGGAGTAGCTACTAAGAATACAGGGAGGGTCAGTTACAATTTATCCTTTTTCTCCCACATTTCTTCTAAGCTGGTAATCCCTTCAAAAAACGTTTCATCTGTTTTTTCCTACCAGTGTCATTTTGAGCCTCAGGTCCTGCTAAAGGGGACCAAAGGCCTTAAAATAGAAACACCAACAGTAACAAAATAGGCTTGTTTATTTTTTGTTACATGGGTGGTTCCCATTCATCTCCACTGATGGGTTGTGTGTTGCAGAAATCTAAATGATTCACTTCAACCTTTTGTTGAAGAGTTGATCAGTTCGCGCCACATATGTCAACATCTGCTCATAATCGTCAATGCCTTTTGAATTCTAACCATATATCTATAAATATATTCTGTGTCGTTAATCTATAATTAGGTATTAGGTGAACAAAAGGTGTGTTTGACGGTTCGCATGGCAATCGGTACCTTCTGAAGCCAATCCCGCTTGGAGTTGCGACCCTTGTAGTGTAAGAAATAATGTGAAGTAAGGACCGTTTTTGTGACTCACGATCTCAAACCAGATCATCTCTGATGTAAGAAAGTTCACTTTTCACTTTCCCCCCCATGGCCCGACGTTTCATACCACGCAGATTTGTGTTGGCGGGTACCGAGGCTTCAGCGGGTCAGTGGCCTTCGCCTGCGAGGAATGCAGCGCTGTGGGCGGAGCTACGGGGAAGCGTGTCAGTCTGTCTGACTGTCAGCCAATATGTCCTCCCATTGCCACTTGACTCACTAACTCCTCCACTGCAAGTCAGCCCAGAATTCTTTCACATAGTATGACCCCACTCCGACCCCCCCAAACAACAGAAAACCTGTTAACTGGCCAAGGGTTGAAGTCCAGTTGAAAGACGTGCGGCCCGGCTTTTCCAAAAAGAGAGCTGAATGGAGTGTGTGTCCGAGAGAGAGAGAGAGAGAGAGAGAGAGAGCTAATGTCACCTTTACTAACAATAAAAGGGAAAGAAAATAGTAAATAGTGGGAACGAGGTGGACTGGGTCAGGGAAAGCCAGTAGATCAGGGACCCATTCACAAAAACCTCCCCGTGATGGGGTTTCTTACAAAAGTCTTAGAAGGGATTTTTCTGAACTACCTCCCCTAGAGACCGATGTTAAATCTAAGATAAGACGTAGTTTGCGCGTCTCAAGTGCTATTTGAACTATTTAAAACACGTGAATGTTCATAGCAGGTTCTTCCAGTTCTGTTATTTGGTCATGCTACTGTCATGTGAATCATTTTGAACAGCGCTGCGTGTAGTTTTATGGGCTTTCAATACCAAAACATGAAAACATATAAACTTGTTCTGGAAAACTCTTAAAACAAAAATGTTACCTGAACAGAAGCAGATATACGGTACATCATAAAACAATACTACTTCTTTGGTAATTTCATTTCAGGTGTTTCATTGAGGAAGAGTAAAGCAGAGCTCCGGGTGTAGTTTCATAACGTTCATATTCATGTTCAGTAGAATATGTTGACATGAATAAGAAACCTCCAAGGAACCAAACAGAAATGTGATAATCCAATAAATAAAATAATTCAAGGTAAAAATCTAAGCTAATACATCAGCTACAGCACATCCACATCCGTAACACAGGAGGAGCAGGGGGAAGGCCAGGCGCAGCGGATGAGGGAAATGGCAACAGGTGTGCCGGTGTGAAGGGTCGCGAGGTGAGCAGGACACCACAGTCTGAGGGCATCTGGTGGAGGGTTAGAGGATGGCAGGTGTGGCCAGTGAGACGAAGGTGGGAAGTGAGCGAGAGCTGGAGACAGAGAGCCACAATATGCCGAAGAGGAATAATGTGTAAAAAAACGCTGAATATGAGTCTCTGTCCTCTCAAATGACTGAAAATACAAGGAAAATCGCTGTGGCCAATGCAGGTTATTCCACCACTGATGAACAAAGATGAGAAGATTAATGTTAAGAGAGGATTTCCCTCATTCTATCAATCTCAGCTATGCGTTGGAAACGCTTCTTTTTGCAATTGTCCATCTGGTGTGTGTGTGTGTGTGTGTGTGTGCTTACTTACTGTGTCAGAGGGCAGTGAGGCTGACATGGTCCCCTCCTTGGCTCAGTTTGAGGAACAACAGGGTAAAGCAGAGCCACAGGGGCTCTACTCTGCTATCATGCACAAAATCTATGCCTCTGCTGCAGCTGTGCAAACAGCCTGCAGGGCAATGTGCGATGTAAACAGGTAACATACGTGTTAAAGAAGAGGAAGTAAGTCTGTTCTGGATTCTCTGTTTCAGGGTACTTCTCACAGTGGTGGCAGTCCTCTCGTCGTATTCCATCCATATACTGCTAAAGTTGTCCGGTATTGTAGGTATGTATGTAGGTTGATCATATGCATCTTCTGATTCAAGCAATGTATTATCATGTGTATTAAAATCAACAACATCAGATAGTGTATTCATTAACAATGTAGCATTCTGATCATGTTTTTGTTAGTTAGTTAAAGCATCTGCAGCTAGCTGTCACCGCTTCCTTTATTTTAGGTTTAAAATGATTAAAAACATTAAGGGTCTCAAGTATAAGCCTTGCCTGCAGACTATTGCAGGATCCTGGAGTATATTGAAGCAGATTTTTTGGGCCATATTCAGAGAGAAGGCCCTTTTAAACTGAAGCCATTGGTCCAACCCAAGTCTTGACTTTATTGCTAAAATAAGAACGTATGCATTGCCCTTAAAGCGAGTGCTGTACTTCAATGCTACACTATTGGTGCGACAATATCCTTTACTCAAGAGCAGTGAGAATAATACGGGTCTAGCGTGTTGTTTCTGATGATGGCTTGTGCGCTTTCCCTCTCCTGACATCATACTGAACATTTATCTCATTCAAGTACAACGTATTGCTTCCAAATACTTTGAATGCCTCCTGAGTTCTAGTACTAAGCCTAAGAATATTTTCAATATTACACTGTCAGAGATTGACATACGTGTTTTGTAGACAAACCACTACTAGGTCTTCTAAGAAAAAGTGGAGTTTGCTTCCGCCTTTTACAGTACACATACTACTAGTACTCAGTGTACCAATTCATAGTATAAACCATCCACGGAAAAACCATCTGTATGACATACTAGTAAATCATTGATCACTTTGGGTTGTGCACACATTGACAGAAAGGTTAATTAGGAAAGCTCCCTTAATCAAACCTTATCAAACCTCTAAATGATCCTCTAATGTCAGATATAAGACACAGTGTATACCCATTACTCTATGACCAGCGGCACAACAATCAATTCAGAGTATTATTCAATTTACAGTCTGTTTACAGTCCTAGACCTTGTTTATTATATATTTAACAATTACTTTTGTCTGGAATTTGTGGTTTAGGTATTCGTGCGTATGAGCAGCTCGGCTACAGGGCCTTTGGGACCCCGGGGAAGATGGCGGCGGGTATCGCCATCACGCTGCAGAACATCGGAGGTGAGGTCACACAGCTATTTGCCCTCACTTAACCTCTGCTTTGATTGCATTCTATGCTTAGGACATTTGGACTATTACTGTGTAAGTGTCCTTGTAGTTAAAGAGTAACTCATTGTTTGTATGTCCTTTTCACAGCCATGTCCAGTTACTTGTACATCGTCAAGTATGAGTTCCCCTTGGTCATCCAGGCCTTTCTGAAGCTGGATAAACCTGCAGGGTGAGTGGCTAATATATGACTTTAAAGTTTGCATTAATACTCTAAGACTTCACATCCAGGAAACACAGGGAAGGAATCCACTTTGTATCAAAACGTGAATGTTTGAAATAGATTCCATCCTTTTATTCCTGTTCTTGTGAGAAACTCACTGGTGAAAGACAAAAACAATGAATTTGAATCAATCCTGAAGATTTCCGTCGTATTTTCTTAGTGATTCCCGTGGTTACCGGTGGGAATGGTAAGTATAGTTTAACACTACAGCAAACGCACCTCGTGCAGATACATTGTCAAAAATACAAAAAAACGATGTATCTTTCAGCGCTGCCAAATAAACCGGATCAAAATAAACTCACTAATTCCACTCACTGGAATTTATGCATCTGGATCATTGTCACATCTGTAGATACTGGCCATGCCTCCTAAATGTTTAAAAAAAAAAAAACCTGCTCATGAAAATAAAAATAGTAGTGGACATCCCGCCACTTGACCATGGGACCTTATGCAGCCGTCCCGCCTGTGCAGACGCTTCAGACAGAGGAGTCGGGCTGTGCCGTTCGGAGCTGCCTCGTGCTGCTCAGGAGGAGAACAGCTGTGATAGTGACCCTGGAGGAAGAGAGCAGCGCGGCCGCTCGGTAACAAAACACAGTTAGACTCCACGGCTGAAAAACGTAAAACCGTGGGATATCGCTGGCTAGTGCAGGTGGCCTCAGAGACAAACAACACTCGCTCACTTCGACGGGGGGATTTGGAGTGTGGTGGCACACAGCAGCCTTTGCCCCAGTTAGAGTCTCTCCTCACCTGCTTTCCAGCGTTTGAGTGTTCGCGGAGGAAAAGGGGGGAGAATTGGGAGTTTATGATAAAAGTGCAAGTTAACTACATGATCCACATGAGGGAGCGTGGAAAACACCTCTGCTGTTAACGTTTGTAGACTTTTCAGAGCGGCGTGTCCCAGTGCCTGTGGTCACCATAGCGATGATGCTGTGTGACAGCATGTCAGCAGTGCTCTCTGCTGTCAGCTCTACGTTCTCTGTGTCGCAGGGATCTGGGCCATTGTCAGCATTCAACGCTTATTTGAAACGGCAGACTAAATTGTACCACTGGCATTTCATCCCTTCAGTGGGTGTGTTTTTACTAAACTGTAGAGGGGGTGGACAAAATAACAGGGACACCTCACGGTCAGATGCAAGAGAATACGATAGTTTTGCAACAAATACTACTTCATCTAGATTTACATGGAAACAAAAACATGATACATTATAATTTGCAGAGCAAACACTGTAACTGTTTGTTTTCTTGAATTTCTATTAGCTGATTTTTAATTTCACCGTGTTTTCATTCTTTTCCTGTTCCTGGAAAATAAAGCACAATATCTTTTTAAAGCATCAAATACAAGAATTCCCACATGCATAAAGACACACAATTCAACTGAAAAACAAATCCAGAGGTCTTTGACAGGCTTTAATTCAGCTCTGTGATTTGTGGTAGTTTGTGGTGTTCTTGTAGTGAAACAGAGTCACCCGAAACTAAACATGATTACTTTGATGGGGCTTACTGTCGTGTCCTCCTGCATCACACACACAATCAATTTACACCCGAGGCTGTTTCTGTGTGCTTGTTCAAACAGTCACTGGTGGAGAGTGTTATTTGTATACTTGTGTAGTTGTCTTTTGTTACTGATTGTGATTGTTAACGATTGGGCATTTGTTAAATACTGTATGTTTATCAGAACAGCACCAGTCAAATGTTTGGACACATTTTCTCATTCGATTCAATTCAATGAGAAAGTGTGTCCAAACTTTTGACTGGTAATGTAAGTGTGTATTAGAGTATTTGAAGTATCAGACCCTGGTCCAGATGGCCATAGGGCAGGATGACAACAGGATAAATGAGCCTCTTTTTTCCCCGAGAAGTGTGTCAACGTGTGTGTGGTTGTGTGTAAGTGTGTGTGCGTGTGTGTTTGTGTACCCGCAGAGCCTCCCACCTAATAGAAGTCACAAAATGAATCACCCCTACCGTGTCAGTCTAAAAATAACTCACAGAGGGTGTTTTTTCTGGACCTGGCTGTGCACGGAGCAGCGACGTGTGGCAGGTTGTCTCGGCCGGTCTACCATATGGTTCGCCAAACGCCTCACATCCTCCACGCAGTCATGATGGTGGTTTTTACTTTGGCAGTGGAATGTAGCTAGACTGTGTTTGCATAACGTTTAGTGGTGTTTACACTTTGGATTTTAGTTTTCCCTCCCCACTGTGGGACAGTCAGTGGACACCATGACAATGGAGGTAACCCATGCTAAGTGGAAGGAGTAAATAAGTCAAATTATGCTGATAACTGATAAACCGATTGCCTGATCCCCATTCTTTATCTTTCATTATATCATCTCTAAATTGTATCTCTAAGACGATTTTCTATATGATTGTTCCAAAACTTCCAGCATGATGCCTGGTTTTATTATTTCTGCAGTCATTAAAAAAGTATGTTGTATAAACTGCAATATGTAATTTGCGTGTTGCAGTAACCTCTCCTAAAAATGTTCCTGTGAACAACACTGAGGACATGACCTCCGTGTCCCAGCTATAGCCACCGTGCTTGGTGTCCAGTGGTCCAGGGAGAAAAGAGGCTTATTTTTTTCCACTCTGGATATTTGATTTCATGGCAACCAGTTTAATTCACCACTTTTCACCTATGAATAAAAAGACTGGGCATTGTTGTGGATATATGCAATTCTGCTTTTCCCCAACATGCAAAATGTATTTGTCTACATGTCTGTCTCCTCAATCAATATGCGAGACACTACAAATGCTTAAGAGGATTGAGAGGAGTGGTTGAGCCGAGTCATTTTAAACTAATGTGTTTTTATTTTTTTCCTCTCTGCAGTGAATGGTACATGAACGGGAACTACCTTGTGATCATTGTATCTATTGCAGTAATACTACCTCTGGCTCTCATGAAACAGCTAGGTAAGTACAGTACTTGGTACATTATGTAGCCACTGCAACTGCAAACACCCGCTACGGGATTATGTGTAACTACTGTTTAACATCCAGCAAAAATGCTAAGCTACTGCTGCAGGATCACAAGTGACATCACCGAGACCGCCAACTGACTCTGTCATATTTCTTACAAAATAAGCAATTTGTATCTTTAGTTTGCTAACAGTATCCAGCAAAAGCATGTTAGACAAGTAGTATTCCAGCAGCAGCAACAACTCAAACTCAAACTTTTCATTGTTCAGAAGAAGCATGTGCTTTAACAAAACGGCTTTGAACTATACTACTATTGAATCAAATTGAAAATACCTAGTCCTCAGGTATGAACATTTTGGAATGAAGCCTTGAATATTGTTGATAAAAACATACTTTCTCCCAACATTACATGAAACATCACAGATGGAAAGAGGAACAAAAAAGCAGGGAGAGACGGAAGTGGGAAATGGGGAATGGGGGCATATTGTCTCCTGCCGAGACTTCAAGGACAACAGAGCCAGTCAGTTAGAATCCAGCAATGAGCTCCGACTCAGCAGCATTTTAAAGGAGAAATACACAACACTCGCAAAAATACCAGCAAATAACAATTTGCCATGTAAATAAATAGTGGCGTAATGTTGTTCTCCTCCAGCTGCTTTGTTGAAATAGCCAGGCGGGCACCGCGTGCTTCTAGTAGATGTTAGATGTTGGTGCATGTTAGTACATGTTAGTGCATGTGAACGTGCAAAGGCAAACTTCTCTCATGTGCACGGCTAAACAGTGGGATTACAGGGTCACATGATAAGCCATGGGGCCCTAAAGACTTGGGAAGAGATGTTTGTAATGTTGGTGGACAACACGTTTCAATCAGTGGGCCCTAAAAGTTGTTATTTTCGATCGTGTGATTAGCTTTGTTGGCCCCTTGGATGAATGGAGATTTTCATTGAACTTTTTTTGCTTTCGCTCCAATGATCAACTTTCAGGGGAATGATCGGAGCACCTTCGTTCTCTTCATGAATCCAAGTTAGCACCATTAGTGAGAGCAGAGTAACAGAATTCAAAAGGAAAAACTGATTTCACTGGTGCTAATTGGAAACAAGCATCATTTGTATGTTTTCCAACCTTAACCCCGAGCGTTTGTGTTTTAGGATACCTGGGATACACCAGTGGTTTCTCCCTGAGCTGCATGGTTTTCTTCCTCATTTCGGTACGTCCTCTATTCCTACATGTGATCTTGACTTGTCTTGCCTTTGGTTTCTGGTCTGTTGGCAGAAACATCAAGGCAGCATATTCACATGCACTGGGATCATCATCTCTTTACTATTCCCTGCTCGCTCGACTCATTGCAGAGGACAAATGTCGGCACGCCGGGGTTCCTGGCTCTGTGTGTCTCTTGTCTTTCTCTGACCTAGTTTCGGCTGTGTGATCAGTAATCACTGCATTGCCCTCTGGCTCCGTCTCAGTACCATATTTTCGCCCTGTCCTTATGCTAACTGTGTCCCACAGACCTGTTTACTGCTTAACGCCTCTCCTCTGCACTGCACAGGTCATCTACAAGAAGTTCAATACCCCGTGCCCATTCACGGACTTTTCATTCAATAGCACTGCTAGCGTGCTGAATGTAAGCGCCATGGATCCTGGTGGGGAGCCCGATCCTGCCTGCATTCCCAAAATGGCCAACCTCAACTCCCAAGTAGGTGTTTTTTGTGCATGATACCGAGTCTCAAACGTCCACTGTCATGTCCACCGAGTGCCAGTGACTATGTGATAGTCATCTCCAGCATGTTGCGGGTCACAATCCAGGCATGGGAATTGCACTTGGTTTGAAGCACTCAGGGCTTTTATCATGCTGTTAATGATAGACAATATGTCTGTGATTAATGGAAGGAGCAAAGACGGACAGGGACCTCCGAGCTATCTGCACCTGTCTGCGGGGGAACACGCGTTGCTTTGACATTCTGTTGCTGTCAGTGAGATCATCAAGTTTGCTCTTTGTGGGGCAGAGATGTTAGTACCCACTTTTTACACTCAACACATACTTTTAAAAACAGGAAAGGACTGTTAATGATAGCTGGAGTCTTTATTATCCCTTAAAGATGAATGAGACATTCTTAACCCAGACCTGAAAGACAATCACCGCTGCTCAGCAGTTTACGAGCAAGGCTGAAGCTTGTCTGCAGCAGAGACAGAGTTAATGGCAGGGAAACATGTAGCCCTGTGTGATATGTCTGACCCAGTAATGGGCAGTGGGGTTGGTGGTGAGACGCCTGGGATGCCGCTGCTCTATCTATGGTGACCTGTTGGGGTTCATTTTCAGACGGCCTACACCATCCCCATCCTGGCGTTCGCCTTTGTGTGTCACCCCGAGGTCCTGCCCATCTACACAGAGCTGCGCAAGTATGTTGGAAAGCGCTCGCTAACCTTTCTGACAGGAAATCCGTTGCATAAAACGAGGAGATCTGATTTGTGCTCGGCTGATCACAACCTAGTCACGTGCACTGCTTTCACTTTATGCGTTGGCAGTGCTTGTATGATGTAGCATGTTGTTAGTTCAAATGTATCATCCTGCCTGTTGCAGTTTCCTACGGCTAAGGAAAGCACCATAACTCAAGTTGTTTTTTTAACTGTGCTACATGCTCTCTATATGAGAGTGGATGCTCTGATGTTATGTGTGCAAATTAGTTTTTGTGTGTGTGTGTGTGTGTGTGTGTGTGTGTGTGTGTGACATCACATTGCAATATCTTCTGATTTCAGTCCCACCAAGAAAAAGATGCAGCATGTGGCCAACATCTCCATTGCAGTCATGTACTGCATGTACTTCCTGGCTGCTCTTTTTGGATACTTAACTTTCTATGGTGAGGCCTGGTCCTCTTCCCATTACAGAACAGCGTGTGTCAAATTTTATTTTTACTTTAATTGCTCTAATTTATTGTTACACGGTTATCAGCACAAGTCTGAATCACTATGTTGAAGACCGTGAAAGCGTCATGATGCGTCTTCTCCCTCTAGTGGTCATATTGTGGACCTGATATGAACCATTTATTATTCCAACATAATCCATTGGACTGCAAATACATCATTATTTTTGAACGTTTTATTAAATAGTTGAAATAGTAAAAAAATATAAAATATTAATATTAAAAAGTAGAATTTTACATAAATTCATTAGGTTATTAATGAATGATCTTTGCATTGTACTCATTGGTGTTGACATAGCAGTCAATATTACTATTTGACTTGTATTGTAAGTAGCCTATATCATTATTATTTCATGTCATCACTGTACAAGGAAAGGACGGGTGTTCTCCCGTAATTAAAACTACATTTAAATGTTTCTTTTTTTTCTTTCAGGGGAAGTGGAAGCAGAGCTGCTTCACACCTACAGTCGCATAGACCCGTATGATACTTTGATTTTGTGTGTGCGTGTGGCTGTACTCATTGCTGTCACACTCACTGTACCCATTGTGCTCTTTCCTGTAAGTACAATTTTAGCACCTTAAGTCAACACATTGGCTCAAATCCGCTATTTTCTTCATGCAGTGACATGTATGAATGTCTTTTTTATTTTACTCAGGTGCGAAGAGCAATCCAGCAGATGATATTTCCCAACAAGACCTTCAACTGGCCCCGTCACATCGCCATTGCCTTCGTTCTGCTCACTTTCATCAACATGCTGGTCATCTTTGCTCCCAACATCCTGGGCATCTTTGGGGTCATTGGTAGGTTGGACCTCCACTGACTGGGACACCTGAGTATAGTCTCCATGATCTCTTTAAAGCCTATGCATGTATTTTCCTATTTGGTTTTTTACACATGCGAGTGTATTATTATATAAATGTGATTTATTTCCCTCCTTCTTCTTGTACATTCCATATAATAACTAATGAGGGTGGGAGTGAAGGGATTGAGAACTCACACCGAATTGGTTTCATGAATGATTTTCTGCCTTTTGTCTGCTTTCCAGGTGCCACATCTGCCCCATGTCTCATCTTCATATTCCCTGCTGTCTTCTACATTCGTATTGTTCCCAAAGAAGAGGAGCCAATGACCTCATTCCCCAAAGTCATGGTGAGCATCTCATAGGAATAACATGAGCGTGAGAATAAGGACATTTGTAGACAGTGAGATGATATAGACAGATGTAGAATTAACGACAATTAACGGGTTGCTTTATATACACGTGGTTGGCGGATAGGACACTATGTACCGTGTGCTAATATTTGTCATGATTCCAAAATTAAAATATATAATTGATTTTTTTAATCTCATGGTATAATGTTGCATTGTTTTTTCATTAACAATTATTTAGAGTTGATTGCAATTCTTTAAAAAGGGATAATTTTTGTGCAATGAGGAAGGGATGTTTGAGGTACTTTTACATTATCAGTGTATTATTTACAGTAGATGGTCATCTCACGCTCAGTTCAGAAAAGTATCAGCAGGGAAGCAAAGCAATGAACCGATCAAATTATATTTGATCCACCTAAAAGAACAGCTTCATGAATAGAATCTAAATCAATTTAAGCATTTTCTATATTTTTTATATTTTCTGATGGATATTAAAAAATTGACTCATCCTTGTTGAAGGCAAAATCTCTGGCTAAAACTTTTTTTTGATTTTCAATTGGAATTACTGTGAATATCGTGACGCTGTCTGAGAAATAGGCATCAAGTCTACATACAATAATCTCTCTATTACCTGTTCCTTTGTAACTCTCTTTAACTCAGTCACTCCTCCTCTCTTCTAGGCCGTCTGTTTTGCTGCGATAGGCGTCCTGTTTATGATCATGAGCCTCAGCTTTATCATCATTGATTGGACGTCGGGCAGCAGCAAAGCCAGCAGTGGTCACTAGGCATTTTTTTCAGGTTTTTTATTGTTGATTTTGATCTGTATCGTGATGTTAAACGTTTTTACTTTGGATAATGTTTGACTTTGAAGATGCCCTACCATGTCCATTAGAGAATATTGGTCACTGAGAAGGAGTCATTTTCTCCACGAAAGCGCTTCCTCTAATGACGAGTTTCACTGTTCATCCAGTGGCTGCAGATCCGGGCCCGTCTGCAAAGTTAACAGTTGCACTTACAAAACCGGTCAGGCGCATGAATATTAACGCTGACATTAGGAGGCTGTGCTTTGTCAGAAGGAAGTAAAAACTAGATTAATAAGAAAAAACTCATACGCGTGTCACTGCGTCACACCTTTCTACTCCCTAAAATTACCTGCAATCTGCTACTCTAGAAAACATTGGCGCATCCTCCATTTTAACTGTTGATAAAAATCTACTCAATGATAGACAATTATTAATTTATGATTTTTATATATATTATTAATATTATTAAGTTATTTGAATAACTACACATGTATCAATCTGTGCAACTGCAGGTGAAAGTAATAGTAAAAGCACAGAAAGAAAGATAAGATATTTGTGAAATTCGCTTGATTTATGCCACTTAACATGCTGTATACAGTGAGTTTGAGGTTACAGCCAACAGCTGGTTAGCTTAGCCTAGCAAAAAGACTGGAAAATGTTTTTTAAAGTGTGCACCCTCGCACTGCTCCAACTTGAATATTTTAAGGTTTGGAGTTGTCAACATTCTCGTCTCTGACTGAGCGGGGTGCTAAATCACACAGAAATGATGTGGTAGATAGTTGTGAGCACATTTATTGAGCACATTTATCAAAACATTCCCTACATAATATGATGAAGATGTATATTTTTTATTATGAATCACCACTAGTGGAATCTCAGAAGACGCAGAATGAGCTGACGACTTGATCAAGCTTGTCTTTTCAGGTTAGGAAGGTTATTAAATAACTCCAGATCTCCACGTAAAACAATGCCTTTGTTTCTTTTAGTATTACTGTGTAAATGAAAGAAAGAAATGGTACCGAAGACCTCATCAGTTGGATTGTGAAGATTAAATTGATAAACTAAATCTAAAAGGAAAAAAAAGGCCACTGCTCATTGTTTTGCTGCATGACTTGTTTTCCTGAAAGATGTGTTGTTTCCCAACATTTACTGGAAGTCATCCGAAATAACCAAACCAAGAAAACAACAGGGTCACAAGAAGTGGTTAGTAACAGTTGTGTGTCTGTAAGTATTTCTGTGTCCAGCACAAGCTTCATCCCGAACAGAAATGACAGAATGGGGAGACAATTAACAATTAATTGTGGTTAGCAACAGCACTTTCCACCGGATAAGCACAACTTGTTTCCATCAGTAAGTTTAAAGAAAAATTATTTAGTTGCGGAAGATGTGGTTTAAGGGTATTTACCTTTTGTATAACTTAATCTTTGGTGATGTAATCAATCTAATGTAGATTATGAGAAATTTAGCAATGCATCGATGGTATAATATGGATGTCTTCTCAAACATTACTTGAAATAACGTTAAAGCTAGTTTTCTCGTGGGCCCCTGCTACCATTCGTTTCCTCCTCTGGTCCTTTCTGTAGCAAAAATAACTAATCAGTTGGATGTACTGGTGTCCGTGTTGTTTAAAGAATAAAACATGGCTCCACTGTATTTGAACCATCATACTGTACCTATAAGCATTAGTATTGATAAACCCGGAGCTATACTCTGATCAGAAGTATATTTCTAGTGGTCGTCTCCTACCATTGAAAGATTAACTGTCGTATTGAACTTCATGTTTAATGTTTATTTGGTTGTGTTCCAGTGATGCAATACAAATCCTGTTAACGATTGATTTTGTGTGGGTTCCTCTTCTTAAATTTGTCATTTATAGTCGGTGTGATATCATCAGTGGTAAAGTTTGAGTTGTTTATGACTCCCCTCCTGCTTGTTGGCAGAATATAACTTTTTAACACTGAGTTGTTGGTGAGCTGGTATACTGGCACATATTTCTATATATTTTTTTATGATCAACTCTGTTTCACCAGATGGCAGTGAGTGCTGTGAGGGTAAGTCAGTACTAGTTAAACAACAAACGTCTTTTGATCTTATGTTTTCATATCATATCCAGATGTTTGGTTGTCTTTATGTAACTGTGAGCAGAGGGAATCATGTGAATCAGCCACTGGGGTATAACATAGTGTTTGGTGTTGTTTAACCAATGCAAGGCGTATATTTATCCTGTTTCTGGTTTGACGTGAGTCATTTTTAATTGGTGCACACGTACAAGACTTCAAAACCTGACAACACTTTTAAAAGAATATCAATAAACATGAGGCAACAAAGTGAGGGGATGCATTGTGTTAGTGGCTGATACAAGATGATCTCTGATGACCTCTATTTAGATCTCAATGTTGTTAGTTTCTCTCTGTGTGATTTATTAAAATGTAAATGATTGAATAGTAACATATTAAATATTGACATTGGCCAGCATTTATAAATAATGTATATAAATGTATACCCTTTATATTCTATATCCATATTTAGTTTGTACAATATAAATTGCTATTAAAGTTTTAGTCCAATTAAAAATATAAATGTAATCATATTCAAAGTGCTTTTAGACTTCTTTGTCCTTCATTTCAGGTCAATTTTCTTGTATCTCTTTATATTTTAATATGATGCTGGCAGTTATTGTACTGTAAACAATGTGGCAATAAAGATAATGAAGTAACACAACTTTGATCGTTCATCACCTGTCAGATATGGCCATCAGATTTTCAAGACTTTGATAATTCCACATTTTTTAAATGATGAAAATAGAAATAATGAAGCGTAAAAAAATGAGGGCTTGAGCCCACAAGGTGTCACTAAAGTTCTGTGGTTATTAGCCGTCGAGAATCAAATATTACACATCTTAACAATGTTTGGCTTTTGCACATGCCAGTGCAGATATAGAATATGATACATGATTAAACACTTGGATAAACAAATTATTGAATCAAATTTGAAGCATTGTTAAACCAATTAGATATAAAATTCATTAATATGTATATATATATATAATATATATACATACACACATATATATATATATATATATATACATACATACATATATATATATATATACATATACATACACACATATATACATATATATATACATACATATACATACATATACATATATATACATATATATACATATACATACATATATACATATATATATATACATATACATACATACATATATATATATATATACACATACATATATACACACATTTAGCCAATAATTTATTGTGTTGCTCGTAAAGCTCAACTTTGATTTCCATCCTTTTAGTTGGAATTGAATGTTCTTAAACCGTGGTGTTTCTACTTGTATCTACTTCATATTTTTTTCCATCATTGATATATGTTTTACACCAGTAAGTTGTAAAATGAGGCAGACTGGTTAATGGTGCTTGCTTTAGCCTACAAATATAGGCTATTCAAAAATAAAATAAAAAACGCCTCGAGTCTGTCTTCTCGCCTAATGGGGAATCAAATAAACCCCTGATTTGTTTTGCACTCCAGGCAGCGTAGACCAGATGAAAATGCAAGGCAGCGCATGGACGACGCAGCAACCCACCTTTAACTACATGTCCCATGATGCACTCGGAGTGGGCGTTTTCGTGTTTTCCCCGGTGAGGGCTGGACCAGCTGCTGTGCAGTGGGGAGGTAACGGTGCCGTCTCGCTGTGTGTGTCGGGCGTACGGGAACTTCACCGCGGCTACGGGTGTGGCTTTAAAACGTGATACAACTGCAGCAATAGGGATTAAAATACAAAAAGAGAAGACGTACAACAGATAAATATCAGCGTGTGTGTCCGGTAGCCTCGCTGGCAGCAGGAATCCGTGTGTTCGCTTTTCAGCAGCTGGAATACTTTTTCTTTTTTTTTTCAGCCGAACTTTGTGGTTCGTTTTTCGCGTGTTGAAATCCGCTCGAATGTTTTGCTGAAGGAAACACCGATCCGCTACAGGTCGACCGACCACTAAAACTTTTTTAAATCTTTTTTTTTTGTCCGACTGGACAACTTCTCCGTTCTCCCAACAAACCACCGATGACTGACTGAACAACCGACGAGTGATTTTGACAAATTAGAAATCCGTGTTCACGCGCTGGAGGAACTCGCCGTTCCGTCTCGCGGATGAACGGACTCCGTCACGTTTGACATAAAAAAACAGGGAAGTCTGCCTCACTCAACGTCAACCCTTGGTGGTATTTGTTAAAAAAAGAGGTCCTCGGACTCGGGCGTTAAAATATCAGTACATATATTTTTTTTCCTGTTGATATTTGCCCACTAAGCAGCAGTCCTGAAGCGCGCACTAGGAACCATGGGGTGTACAGTCAGTCAGGAGGATAAAGCCGCGGCCGAGAGGTCTAAAATGATTGATAAAAACCTGAAAGAAGATGGAGAGAAGTCTGCGAAAGAGGTGAAGCTGCTGCTGCTGGGTGAGTAGTCCTCTCGGGTAAAAGCACCACGTTAATGAGCCCGCGGGCCGCTCGCGCGACGGCGGCAAGCACTTGACACACGAGCTCATCGGACAAAAAGTCCACGAGCGAGTTGCACTGTTTTTTCGGTCATTGATATGTGGCTTTCCTTCAAGTTCTGCCCCTATTGACGTGGTTTTATTTTGGTTCTGGTTAATACTCCGGACCTCCTTGGGGTGTTTTGGGCTGAGTGTGGAAGAAAGCGGTCACGTGAACGTGGCTTTCCTCAGTTCACTTGTCAAAAGTCGCATGTCTTGACCTTTGCCCTCATTCTAGGCCCCGCTCTGATAGACGCCCATGTGCTTCACTGACTATGGATTTTCATTATTTTTTTTCTTTTTCGGTTTGGAGATGAAACGCCTCCTTTGATGACGTTAACTGCTAAACCCCTGGATGTTGAGTGAGGGTTCAAGAGCAGAGTGTCTGATTTATTTTGACAGGGCGGTGAAAAAATAGGCGGTCTTACATCTGCGGTGGTTTCCTCCCAGCAGGACTGAGCCGAGGGGGTCAGACGTGACTGACTGGATCTGGTTGATAATGAGTGGGCTGCTGTTTGGACAGAGGGCGAACAGCCCTCACTGTTCCCAGCGTTGGCTGGAGCTCTCACACGTAAACACACAACAACCGGTTTGAGAGCCTGGTAGCAAGCGGGACGGAGACTTTCCCAGGCTTTTAAATGTGTCTCCCTTTTGACTTTCTGCTCTCCGAATGCAACATCAGGCTGCTGGACATGCATTGCCTTTGTCTGCAAAATCTTGTTTTAATTCCCGCGCGGTTTTTCCATTTTAGCTGGTCCCTTTTACTTCTTACTTTACTGCCTGCTTTTCATGCATCCATCGAGATTTAGAGGCTTACTTAAAATGTCTCATTAATGCGTAGAGAAAGAAATCTGCAAGTCTGATTGGCTGCTGCTTATTAATCACTACTTTTTATTTATTGAAAGTTCAAATCAATAAATTCCGTCATGTGTTTTAACTTGCACCCATTGATTGACACTGGAGATCACTGTAATTACTGCTCCAGGGAAGTCAATGCAATTTTGAATAGAATTTCAGACTGATTCTATTAAAAACATCTCGTGGAACATATGCTCTGCTTTGAATTAATATTGATCCTATGAGCAGAGAAATACACGTGAAATATTATTATTAATTCCCCACTTTTCGAAAAAATACTCTTTCAAAAATCTTATAAGTAGCTTGGTGAGTGAGTGAGTGTTGATCGGTGATCACCGAAATCACAAAGGAGATTTGTCATCCTCTTTCCTGACGGAGCGCAGGACTTTCTGCTTAAACTGAGAGGGAACACGTTCTGTGTTTTTCCCTCCCGGGTCTTTGAAGAGACGGCTGGTTGTTAAGTTGTGCCCCTGGTTAGGAGGCTAATTACATGCTCTGCTCTGTACGTCAGGTCTCATATCAGTAATTACCATCCGGCTCAGCGTGAGAGGGTTGAGGGGAATTATGGGGGCGGAGATCTGAATCTGAACCAAGGGGTTCGGAAGACTTTTCCTCCCCAAAATATTCCTTTGAAATAGAACCAGATTCATTTGATGCCGCACTCTGTTCCAGCTCCGTCAAAGAGCGTGATCTATGGGGCAGTATGTGTGACATCCTTCCAGAGGTGCTACGTCACGCCTCCAGGTGTGCCTTGCAGCATTTGCACCTTTTGCGCTGGTATCTGTTGGAACAGCTGATAAAGGGCTCTGCTTCCTCCGTGGCCACGCCCCCAAACCGCCCCGCTCCATCCGCCCAATGAGGCCCAACTTGTAAAGGGAAATCCCGTGTTTCTCCCCAAGAAAAACACAAAAGGCTCTTGAGACGACGTGTGGAGGCATGATGAATGTTTCTACTGAAATGATGTATATCTCACAAGCGGAGGAAGTCTAACCACAAACGGCTTCATCGAAAAGTTCACACTCAATGTTTTACCTGGTCTGAAGAAAAGCTGCATTTTGGATTTCCGTCTTTTAAAACTACTTCCCTGCGATGCCTTCCCTCCAAGACGTCTGTATTGGATTGTTTTGTCTTGTTAGATGACCCCAGAGAAAGCCATTAGTTAATGTAGCGTAGAGGACTCCATACCGCGGAGGCTTAAGCTTTCATTAACGGGAAACACTCATTCTCAGGCTGGGCTGCTGATTCAGGTCTTTGATTGACATTTAATTTCCTCCAGCCACAATAATAAATTCTCCTCTCACCTAAGTTGATTTTTCTCTATTCTTTGGCTTACCAAGCAGTTTTTTGCGTCCGCTCGGCACATCGATAAGTTCCTATTGGCAGTCTGCTCTGCATAAACTGCAAGAACAGGAGCCCAGCTGCAGGAAATATATCTGCAGGATTTAGTGCACACACACACACTTCTGTGTTAGTTGTACATAAACTCGTTGGCACAGAGGCTTGATAGGCAATGCTGTTATGTAAAAATGCTGGCATACTGAATGCATGAATGCACGCTGCCTGTGGGCACAGTAGAAAGACTCCCCTACCTCGAACACAGATATGAAGACATTTTTATGAAAAACGCCATTTGACACATGTGCACATTAACAAAGAAGCTCGCAGCACAAGTGTGTAGCACTTAGCTGTCAGCTTGACATAGTTGAGGTGATGAATGAAGCGGAATAAAAACAATTTTAGCAGGCTGCCTCGAGGATGATGCTGATCATGTTCCGGGAAGAGAACATGTCCCGGTCTATTTTTAAGTGAGAGTGTGGCAGCCCTGCTCTTGGTTTCCATGGAGGTCGGTGGAGGTGTGGTTCCTTCATGGCGTGTTCCACGAGGCTTTTCACTGCAGTGCATGTTACAGACTGCGTTCTTGGCTCGTTGGATTTGCTCTGATTCCATCCGCCGCCCCTCGTGGTCATTGCAGCGAAGGCTGACGTACTGCGTAGCCTGCAGGCGGCATTACTCCTGATCCCAGCATCGACTAGTTACCCCAAGATGAAGGCGCCATTCTCACCATGAGAAATGTGCTGTCAATGCTTTGTGTGGAGAGGGGATGTAGAGACGAGCTCATGCAGCTCAACAGGTCACCTTGACTGTTCTTCACCTGGAGACATTGGTCATTATTATGAACCAACGTTATGTTGTTTTAACCACTGAAGAAGGAAAGAACATATGACATGAAACCAACCGTTTTCACTTCCTCTTTTATCTGGAGCGTGCGAGAGGGCGCTTGCCTGTTAATCTGCATACTTTTTAAGGCCTTGGTGAGGAAGTGGGGAAATGGACTCTCAATTGACTCGCAGTGTTTTGGACGATGTGAGCTTCAAGCAAAGATTTGGGTAGATAAAGACGAATATTGGACAATACGACATCTATTGTTTTCTTGGGTTGAAATCAATAAAAACAAATACTTACTGCAAATGTGTGCTGTGCAGATAGAAAAACAAGTTAGACAATGCTAATTAAACACAGTACCTTTCTTATCAACACATTGTATGATAAAAATAGTTCCGGATAGATAGATTGCATGCATAGGAAGTATGAATGTCCCTAAATAGAACTTGTAACTAAGTTCAAAGTAAAACTTGTGTTCCCTTTTATCTCGTTTGCGCTTATCTCGTCTTGACGACAGTGTCACATCCCCCGGGCCAAGCTTTGACCACAGCACCCGTCGGTGAACCTTCTATATGAAAAAATAGAAGAATATATCCGTAGAACGTTTTTTGCATTATCGTTTCTCATTATCCTCGTTGCAATAACAGGCCGCAGCCAGACGCCCCAAGGTGACATTCTAGCTCATCTAATTTTATTGTTTTTTAATCACTGTCACACATCCTCAAAGGTAATTTCCTCTTCCAGTGTAAAAAACGGTTATCTTCATCTCTCCTAATCGCTTTTGTTTCGGTTGTTTTCTCAAAGCTTAGTGCCGCACACTCTGTATTGATCAGAGACACGTAGCACAACAACCAATGCTACCATTTGTGAACGCACAACCTAAACACAGGTGAGCGGGGACACCTGAGCTGTAGACACTGTGGTGGCCTGCTTAGCGAGTCAGCGAGCTCAGGCTCCCCATCCCCTCTGATCCCGTCATTATCGCTTTGCCAGTTGGTGATTAGAGTTGGCGAAGCCGCTCCTGTCGGGCCCAACTCCTCCTCCGCTTCCTCCTTCTACTTCTCCAGGTTGCGGAAAGGTGACCAGAAAGAACTGAAGAAATAAAACGTAACATGCGTGGCGATGTTTTTGCAATATTTCTCTTAAAAAGATCTAGCAGGCGGTGGCAATATATGCCCACATAGTTGCTTATTGACTGTACACAGTCATGTTTGATGACAACGGCAGGTGACACGTGTGTAGTGCTGGTCGGCCCGTGTGGTCTGTCCTGCACAGACACCCAGTACCTCCCTCTTATTAGAGGCAGTGTCTGACTTTCAGTGGGTGTAATCACTGTGGGATGATTATACAGCGCCCGGTTTCTCTGTAGAAAACAAGTCGGACTAACCTGCTCCTCCGGCGTAAACCGCTCTGCGTCTGCATTGAAATCTCCCCTCAGCATCAGCTGCCCATCGGCCACGTTCCGACTGATTCACACAACGAATGATTGCGCCAATATCAAGTTCATCAAATGACTGTTTTCTGCTTTTTTTTGGGTGACTACTCGACTGTCTGCACCACAGTGCTGCCCAATTAGCTGTATGACGCACCGGTCAGCCGGGTGTGTATGCGCAGGGGCAGAATATCCTGCAATTACAGAGCGCGCTCAGATGATAAAGCCTGCTCCCGCAGACTGTGTGTCTCAGTGCAAGTCCACAGAGACCGAGCTGCACTACTCTCTCTGCTCTGGAAACACTGATCGCATAGAGTCCTCCACCCATAACCTTACGTCTTGCCTCCACACGGCAAAATGGCTCTGCTGCTTCAAACCTACATTATTTAGGTTTGTGCTGTGTGTGTTTGTTGTGTATGTGTGTGTGGAATGGTGCTTAGAGGAGTGGCCACAGGGTGTGACGATGTTTGACACAGGACCAAAACACGAGCCCAATTCTCGGTGCCGCTTTACCCTCCTATGATGTCTGTGAAAGGGAGAAGTAGTTTCTACAGCATGCAGCCCAGCCGTCGTCTTTGCACACGCACCAGATCTGTTGCCCAATGTGAAGCGCTGAGTGAGAGGCGGAAGGGTATTTGCTCCGATACACAATGTACTAACAAGTTCACTTGGTGTCTTTTTTTCCAAAAGTTCAGAGTTCAGAGTTTTTTCAAAACAAATGTTCCCGGTCAATCATAAGGGAATGCAGCTGTGACGAGCCAACCCGAAGTATCGTCACAGCTGCAGAATGTGAGCGGCATTTCCTTTTGGTCATGTAAAGTGCTCAATAAGTCATTTTGTTTTGCCATAATTATGCTATGTTATACCGGCACACACTTTTTAAACCGGAACATTTTTCAAGGAAAGAAGAAAAAAATGATAGAAAAACAAACATTGGCCGTCGTTATCCAGACACGGCGCCGGTAGGTAAGGACTTTGTTCGTGGTTAGATACCATGCTGCTGACGAGCCGAATGCCAGTACCACAAGCAAAGAGTCCCCTGCTCCATATCGGGCCGTTTGCAGAACTGCCAGTGACGTGGAGGTCTTAAAAACCTCGTATGAAAAAAAAACCCCAAATGTTTCTGCATGAGTGGATGCCACTACGAGGAAAAGAAGATGTCCTGTTTTCCTATTGACCTCTAATGCACATCAGCAGTCTGGCTTGCTTCCCTATTTTTTCACAGGGCCAGAAAACCCTTTTTTTATTTTTATTTTTAGGCCAAACCTAATTTGCAGTATTCTGTAAAGTCCATCTAGTGACCCCTGTAGTGCCGCTTATTTTGCTACGGTTCTGGAAAAACACACTTCACTCCCCTAGTTCATAACCCCCCCGCATAGCACCACCACAAATGTCAAAGGTCCTTGCTCCATTTTGCTTACATTTCCAAGTGCCCCTGGGGGGTGGGGGAAGGGGTGGGGCCTTTCTTTGTCTGACCATACCATTGCATTAAACACACGTACAGCAGACCAGCATGCCCCCCCCCCCCATCACAATCCATTTCCTTCTTCTCGCCATTATAGGAAATGAGCTCACTTCACTTCCACTCTCTCCACATTAGGTTATTCTGCCATTGTTGCGCGGTGCTCCATGGGCTTCTCCCGGGGGGGTCCTAGCCTGCACGCTCAGCTTTGTGTATCTACACATGTTGATACCAGGTAAAGTACACTAAAACAACCATATGTCAGAAAAATAGGAAAGTAGCTCAGTTTTCCTCAGCTGAGTCTCTCTTGGTCCTTTTTTACCCCATCGATCGCGGAGAAGTGGACAGGACGACTGTGGGAGCCGAGGTGGAGATAAAAGAAGATTGGGGGAGAGGAGGAATTTATTTAGCGACATAATCCTAGTGGAAGAGCTCACACAGAGACCGCAAGTAAGGATGGAAGCAGAGGGTGAGCCAGAGTTCATGTTCAACCGAGTGCAAGATTGAGCATGTCTCTGTGATCAGCCGGGAGGCTTAAGCCACCCAAAAGATATCACCGCTGACTTAAAGATCAACATACTGGCATGTCTGGACATTTCAGCCACAGTGTCGATGCATGGGTGAGCCGCCGCGCTTTCTGCTCTCACTTCATTTTATTCATTTTACACCCTCAAGCTTGTGTGAATTTCTCTTGGTGGCATTGAAAATGGCGTTGAGTTCAAGTTAGATATTTGTGTGTTGTGAAAACACAATGCAATTCATCTTTGGTTTGACCCTCTCAGCCCCTCCCTCCTCCTTCCTTTGGTACAACTGCTGTTCTTGAGGAAACCTGGAAGGACAAACAAAAACAGTGCCGAATGGGGGGAAAGAGAAAGACGCGCTGACGAGACGGCGGCAAATTTTTATCTCCGAAAACCAATATCAATGCCAAGTTTTGCGCAGAGCGAACGAGATGTGAGACGGTGACAAAGTGCCGCGGTCAGAAAGCAGACATCAGAGGAAAGGGGAGGTACAGGAAGACGTGGGGAACTGCTGGAAATCTCTTCCATCAGTGTCCTCTTCTTCACTCCTGTAAAGTTGTCTTAATTGCACCCGGCGGCTCGCTCTCCGCTGCTTTCTGGCCT
The DNA here is from genome assembly GCF_964276395.1 of Gasterosteus aculeatus. NCBI lineage: Eukaryota > Metazoa > Chordata > Actinopteri > Perciformes > Gasterosteidae > Gasterosteus > Gasterosteus aculeatus. Next base: position 10,087,344 of record NC_135705.1, read on the forward strand.
CTGTGGGCTTTTGATGAACAAAGGGCATCGAGTGCGGTGCATAACATAACTTGAGCAGCAGGGGGGCCCATGTAAATGCTACGGATGGGAAGAGTAGTTCAAATGTCGCACTGGGGGAGGATATGTTGTTTATTTCTCTTTTAAGGGGCTCTGGGTTAGATTGCGTTGTGACAGCTGCTCAATGTGTTGCAGCAGCATCGTCTGTCCTCCGCTCCCTGACAACTGGACGGACCCTCTTTACAGCCGACGTCGTGCAACATGGTGTGTGTGTGTGTGTGTGATGCGCTGCTTCGCCGCTTCATCCTGACCAGTCAGCGAGCTTTAAACGTGACCGTTCTGTTTGAACACGTCTCCAATTGATTGGAAAGACGTGGTGTATTCTCCAGACATATCATCTCAATCATATCTGAACTAAATTTAAAGCCTTGCACTGATGTTCTTTTATTTTAAGGTTTCTCACTGACTTCTTGGAAAAAGAAAAAAAAATTCACTGACCGGAATGAGGTCAGTTACATTTTGAGACTAAACCACAGCGTTGAAATTTCTGTTTTGGGGTTGTGATTCTGACTGAATTACTACAATCACAATACAGCCTCTAATGACAAATTAAAAAGTGATTTATTTTTTCTTCTAATCTCCTCGTGCCGTCCTCTGTGGGCACACGCCGTTACACAGCAATCCGGTAAAAGTGTTGTGCTTGGGGGAGAAATTGAAGCCGTAAACCACCTCCTTTGGCTAATTAAACAAAAGATAGAACATTTGTTAATTTGTTGTACTTTACACCCGCTGTCTCTCTTTCACTTTTGGTCCAAGGTTGTAAATTATGTTGCAGCTGAAATTGATGTAATTTCCTGTTGAAGCAGCCTGCCACCATCTTCAGTCCCCCCCCACCCCCACCCCGTCACTTCCTCTTTCAGCTGGCTGCATGTAGAGGAGAAGTAGATGTGAGTCTTTTGTTGGGCTGGTTGAGGAAACCAGCCCACCCATCCTGTGTCACTGCTCTGGTTCTGATCCTCAGGCTCGAGGCACCTCTGCTGCTCATAAAACACAATCACAAAAGTCCTTAAACAAGTTTTGATGGCAAACAAAGGCAGTTTCCTTTTCTTTTCTCCTCCACTTGTTCACTGAGAACGATTGCAGTTTTATCGAGCCATCGCGTACGTTCTACACGCCCTTAATGTCCAATAGCGTGTTGTGTCTGCTCGGGTTTTCGCTGTGATGCTTGGGGACAATTATAACTCATCTTTCAGACATAACACTCAGTCACCATTTTTATTTGCCTGAACATGTCCTCTAAGCTCAGAGAGAGCTTTGGAAAGAATGTAGCAGAGCCATAAAATAGGTTTTTGGTGTGTTTGGTTTTCCACCCTATAAAAAGAACAATTGTTGAAGCAGCAGGGTGTGTGTGTGTGTGTGTGTGTGTGTGTGTGTGACCCCTTACCGAGCTCTACAACTTTAAAGCGACATCCTTGGCAACGCCTCTTTTCATTTGTTGCTGTGCTGGACAGTTGGGCATGTTGAAGACAAGCTGACATAGAAAACAACCTTTCAGTGAAATATAATCCTTGGGCTGCTAGTTCCTCTTTGACTTTGTGATGGAAAAAGTGATATTTATTAGTTTTGCTTGTCAAAGCACGCTACCGTTTTGTCTCCCCACAGAAACTCTGCATGTACATTTCTATTAAAAGATGGCGGTCCAAAGGGTTTTTAATGAAAATTCTGTAAGACACTTAAGTATGAAATAAGCGGTGAGCATTCTGATTTCTAGTATTAAAATAGCATAAGAGTGCATAGAACAAGTCTAAAAGTGATGCCATCGTACTCGCTATATTATTTTGATCTAATAGAAATATTGTCCGCAGCATTTGTGTCCACAATACAAGACAGACACGTTCCCACACAGGCAGCACTTGGCTGTTAGTGGCTCATTTTGTTAGGAGGTGGGGGGTTGGGGAAAGTCATTGGCTTTTATCACCTGAGTTTACAATTTCAAGGGAATAGGGTGAAAGTAATGACTCTGCTCGGGGGATTATGGCTCCCGGGAAGGCTTCAATCAGACCTGTTGGTAACCTGGGACCTGCTTTTACTTGTGTGTGTGTGTGTCCGAAGGCTAAGTGCCACCCTGACTAGCCCGTCATGGCTCTAGTTCAGTTTAATGTTGGCCTGCAAACGAATGACTTGGATGTGAAAGACGACATAACAGTAAACTCCCTGCAGAAAAAACTGGCTCAATATGTGAGTGTGTGTTGAAATGCCAGTTAGGTTTTTATTGCCTCACTTATGACACACTAAAATTATACAAGGCGTCTATTTTAAAATTTAGAGTTATGCCTTGGGCTGTAAATCCCTTTTTAGAATGATCAATCGTTTGTCAATCCTCACTTTTACATTATTCCTTCTATTTTTTTTTTTATGCTGGCTCGGGACGTTACTCCAGTCCGGCACTTTCCACTTAAATAACTTTCAACACCACAACAACAACTGTGCCAATGGCGCTAGGAGCTGTGTGCCTTCCATTCCTGGTGCACCTTTCAAATGTGAAAAGATGCTCTCGTCCACGTCATTAAGAACTCCTACTCACAGACAGTTGGTCACGCCGCATTGTGTCTGTGCTGTTTGTGTCACTGTGCTACTTCCTCTTGGCCAGGTCATTTCCCTCCGACGAAAGGTATCCGTGAATGTGTGCAGAGGAAGGAGGAAAGAGTGGGAATAAGTAACAGAGAAGCGTCCTTCAAACCGAAACAATCCCAGCGGACGACTAGTGGAGAGTATTTGAGATACAGCCTGCAGCACATGTTCATAACAATCATTACAACAAGCCCAGTCGCTTTTTATGACCCTTTATTTTCATGTTGCCCCTTTGAACCTTTGGAGTCAGGCCTGTGGAGGCCGAGAAAGGCTCGATCATGGGGCAGTGACGGGATACAGGAGAGCGAGCAGGCAGAAGGTTTTTCACTTGCATAGAGATGATAATAAAGCGGAAAGCATTGTGTCTGTGTTTGAGCGGCTGCTCAGCTGTACTGTAGTCCGGCCAGAGCTGGAAATGAGATAAGCGCGCACCCGAAAGTACTCGACCTAAATACAATTCAGGGGCTTTTACTTCCGCTGCACTTCTGAGGGAACGTTTGTACCTTTTAATCTGATAAAGGTAGTTGTTTTGTAGATTAAGATTATTCAAGTGTTAGAACTACAACACTAACTTAATCGATTTGGACTTTTTACCTACAAGCCTCAAATACTGCTTACATGTTAGAAAGAATGATGTAAATCCATGAAAGATTAAGAATGCGTCCTTTAAAGTCAAATATAAGAAAAACACTTGTAGCTCATTGCTAATAGGGTCAGGTGATTTCTTAACTTTCCACATGACTACAGACCGGCCGACAACATCTGATTGCCGATTTAGTTGTTTTGGTGTACGTGTGTGTGTCCCGACAGCTTCCCTTAACAACGTTTCTGCGTGCCAAGTTGACTTGAGGTCAGTTCCACAGAATCATTTTCAAAACGGTCACCCTGCCCTCTCCTCCTTCTCACGTCAACATGCGTGACTCTCAAGGTGACCACAATGTCAGAGCCCCATTGATGACTGTACAAATAAAAGAACCATCATCTACATTTACCGCCCCAGAGGTACGTGTTTCCCTTTCACTTGAATACGGCTCAGCGTGTTAGATTGTGTTAGATTTTTATTGCTCTGGCACGTCTGCTGATTGATATCCTAATAAAAGCACATCTTTGTTCGGCGCTCACTCACACTCAAGCAAACTCGTAGTTAGTGCCGCTGGTTCTTCACTCTATAATCATAGCTTATTTTTGTACGACCTTGTGTTTGTGTAACTCTGGAGTTATTGTAATCGTAAATCAGTTATTTCAAATTTCTCCCCTCCGGCTAATTCTGTGTGTGTGTGCGTGCATGTGTGTGTGCATGTGTGTGTGAGAAGGAGGGCACGGGTCAGCGAACTGAAAGGAGTAGTGAGGGGGGGCCGGCCTGGCGTTGGAGCAGAGCAGGGTGCAGCTGAGCCTCTAGTCGCGACGTATCACTGAGGGCTTTATTGTGATTTGTAATTATGTGGTTTTCTGTGGGGCCTCAGTTCGGTGCGCTCCCACACTGAGGCTCCTTTTAGCCGGGGAATACTGAGCAGCAGAACAGAGGGAGGGTGGGGCCGGGGGTCACCGTTAACTATTTCTGTTAAACCAAGAATGATCAGACATGGCTGCATCTCGGCTGTAGTGAAGATAAATTCAGACTAGATTTTCAGAATAAGGCACAACTCTTTGTTTTCTTGCCATTTCCTTTCTGGAGTCGATATGTGAGCAGTTGTCTCAATTGTGACAACTGTGCATCTGTACATTTACCAAAAAGAAAGCTATACATGTGCATGACTGAACAAGCTGCTGATGTTTGTTAGAGGAAAGTCAACAGGGCGTCAAAGTGCTGTCATGCATCAACTGCGCTCCGACACCGTGTCGCTTACCTGCACTGCCCTCTTACAGCGCCGGTTAGCCATTAGATGACTGTAGATGACTGAGGATCATGTGTAAAGCCAGGACGAGAGCTGGGCGATATGCCCCAAATCTTCAATGACGACATGCGTCATTTCACATCGCCCTACAGCATCTGGTGACTAGTCCTGTGAGAATTAGATACTTGACAAATGAAAAGTAATCAGTCATTTCAAAGTGCAAAATATATATGTCTCAAAGGTAACTTTTTTTGGAAAGAATGATGATATTGGCTGACAACGTTTGCATGCATGCACACGAATACATACTATTCAGATTGAGACAAGTTTTTTTTAATTACTCTGCAGTATTACCATAATCAGCATTCTTCTGCAGATTATCTGAGGGAATTGAGTTAGCGTGTGCATGTTATCAATTTAGATGATGCCAATCACAATTCATCAGCACAAGATTTCTTCACAGTGTGATTCCATTGAAAGACGACGAAAGATCGTTCAGTCCGAGCCGGGCTCCTCCGTAAAGAGTTGGATTACTGGCAGTGCTACTTTACTTATTGCATTCTGGAGATTAACAGTAAATGGATTACAAACAGTCCCAAACTTTGTCTCGCTTATTCCCTTTCTGAATTGGAATGTTTAACCCTCAAAGTGTCTGCACCACAGCAACATACGGAGAGAGCTGGTGCTACAGTAGATAGTTGGTGTGCAGCACGTCGCGATTACAGCGGCAAGTGGAGTCCGCCGAGCTGTCAGCCAGCTTCATGGCCGAGCATGAGGGGCGGCGGGCGGCTCTGCTTTCCCCATTCGTGTGCTGCTGACTAAGACCTGAATCCTCCAGGGAGAAAGGATCCCTTTATGTTAATGTAGAGGAGAGGACAAATGAGCTGCAGTGTGTCGAACAGACACACACACAAAGATAAGGAGAAGTAGTCACAAAGGTGTCTTCTGACTGAACATTAAAAGATATTAAAGGAGTTATGGACCAGAGTGTGAAGAGAGAGCGTGGATGATAACAAAGTGTTGGAGTGTTGAGTTGCTGAGCTGTGCCACCTGACATTGCATAGAGCTGACAGCTGCACTGAGATCAGTTTGAAAACTGGGCAGCAGCACAGCTTGTTAGGCCTCTATGCTACTAATGCAAGAAATCCAACCCAAAAGGCTGTGGATTTATGTCCGCCGGGATACTCATTTTGAGATCATTAAAATTTGTAATTTCTTATTTTGTAGTCCAACGTGGACCGTGTTGCCCTCGAGCCTTCCTTTGTTTCTGCTTATTGATCAGCCGTCTCTCTGTCAGCAGCCTGAGCCCAGTGGCATTGACTCAAACCGGCCCACAAAAAGCTTACAGTTGCACCCTGATTGATTTCCTGTTTTTCTGCTTCTTTTTTTGGGGGCGTGCCAACACAGCTCTCTATGACAACATGCATGACGTGTCAAACCAGATTCGAGCCAACTCGGTTTTAGTAGATTCACACAACCTCACATAATCTGATAAAGTGCCCTTAAGGCCTGTGGTGAAATAACCTGCAGTCGAAACGAGGCTTTAAGGCACCGGAGGACTGCAGCAGTGACGGTATAAGAGGGCGGGGCCTCTTCTGGTCTGACGGGACCCTAATTACAGCTTTACCCGTCTTCACTCCGAACAGTTTTATTAACCATGTTGAAAACCTCTGAGTTACAGCCCAGTTCAGCCCAGGCACACACATAATAATCCCGAGGTTTTGCGCTCTCCATGTTTCCATTGGCTCGGGGAGGAGGAGCTGTAAAGTCTCAATGGCAAAACTTATTTAGAGTTGTTGTTTTTTTTGGATACCAAATACCCTGCGGGTTAAAAGCATCTAGTTTGGCGTCGTGTTCCTGTTACATTTACCTGGGTGAGTGAGCTGACGGAGTAACCTCAAGGAGAGGAAGAGACTAATCATCTTATGCAAACTGAGTGCATGAATACAGACGGAGGAAACAGGAAAGGCGGGGCAGCGTGTTTCCTGTGAGGCAGGAAGTGAGCGGGGTCGGACCACAGAAGCACAACGAGCTGCTGCTGCTGCCAAAAGCCCAAATAAACCATCCATTGATGCCTCACCGTTCCCTCTGATTTTCAAACTAATACGACTCCCTTCCAGAGACTGGCACCTTCTTTTCTCCACAGAGATTAGCAGGTTATTAAGTAGCGAAATAAATCCATTTGCCCTTGATCCCTTTAGCTGGAGGCCCCTGTGTTCACGTTTCTCCGGCCTCAGACGGCTCCTGAAGGTCACAGTGTGATAGAAGACAAGGGTGGGACATTCGTCTGAGGATCAAACCATAACCTATTACATGAAAAGAGAAAGGTAAAGGAGAAAATCAACGGATGACTCCGCTGTTTAGGGTCTCGTCTATTTATGCTGAAATTAATATTGTTGTTATTTTGCATCCTACTGTGCGGCTTTTTTTTTACATTTTATATATCAGTTATTTACCTGCCTCAGACGTATTTCTTGTAAAGTTAAAGTACAAAACCTTCCCTCACTAAAGTTAAGACGCCACCTTACTTCCCATTGTTACAGAACCCAGCTTTGTCTCATTTCTCTATAACATGCTATTTAGCTCGGGGTAAATAAACACCAGGTTTCCTCTTGTGATTATTGTTTCATATTGCCTCAAATTGTGTCGGAATCACTGAAAGCACGTGACACAAGTTTTTCTGAAGTGTTTAAGTGACGACTAAAAACGTGGAGCGAAAACATGAGATATGATTTGTTTGACTGGAGAATTTCAGCACAACGGCTGCTTTGAAATGGTCTGCGGCGCGCACGCACGCACGCACACACACATATATAGATTGTTGTCAAAATGACGTACATCCGTGAGTCCTTTCACTGTGCATAACTGGCTGACCTTGCAGACTATTACACAAACCCTTTTACACTAGACTTAGTTTTATGACGCGTTTACAGCGAGTCCGTCCTCATGTACTCTCACAGTGCTGCTTTGTTCTGCTCGTTGTAAATAATACCTGTGGTTTTCACAGGTATGATTGCTCTGCCATTGATCGATGGCACACTATCCTGACTGATTCTCCTGAAATTCATTATGAATTGAGTGCATTATTTAATCGTGTACATATAACCAGGCAGGCCAGTTCTTCCCAGTCCATCCTAAAAATAGAACTGCAGTGATTTCTAATGGAACAATAAAGTTAACAACCGTAAGAGAAAATGTGGCTCAGCAGACAAACTACTGCATCAGAATCAGAATTGGCTTTATTGCATCGACAACAATGAAATTGCCCCATCGAGTTAATACTGAAAATAGGGGTTGGAAGGAGTTTTTGAAAAGAGAGGAGAAAATGTTCCCTTCCTCTTCCCTAATATCTCCTAATATCTGCAGATTGTTTTTTTCAACTATACAGTGCACACTAATGTGTTTTTGTCATTATTTGTTATTAAAATGGTGCTCCGTTACGATAATAGAGGATGAACACTGGATGAAAAAAGATAATGAATCCTTACTCTACTAAGAATCAGCAGGAACTTGTTAGTTGGCAACCCCAGGTTCTGCCTCAAAGCACCACTGGTAGGATGTGATTACTGTTACAGGAAGCAAAAGCACTCTAATTTTTCTGCTGGCACATTTGATCTTTTCGCTTCATTGTCTGAATAAAATTGACACCCATATAACTTATATGACCGACCTTCCTGTTTCTGATAATCGGACAGCAAAGTGTTTTGTTCAGCTTGTATTAAGCTCAGTTTTCACATCACCTCTTTATTTTGCATCAATTCCTCATGAATGCCTCTCTTTCAGTGAAAATAAGAATGAAAGCACAAAGATTATATACACATGTCCTCTTACGTGCAAAGGTGCACTCAAAGCTACATCACACTTGCGTGTTATGGTTGGGCCTCTTCAACGTGTATACTTGCAGAATCTTCTATGAAAGTACATTTGAAATCCTTTCTGTCCAAGCCTGCACATTTAACAAAGATATTTTTACCACCACCTACAAGTTGCTGCTCAGAAATGAGACAACTTGCCTCAAAAAGCCTAATAGCATTCAATAACACGGTTTAAGGCCACGAGGGAGTAGTGACATAACACAGCAACCAGTCTAATTATCATTGTGTAATCTAAACAACATTTAACAATTCTGCTGGTGGTGCTTACATATTATACCTCATTGGGTGGGATATTTAAATGAATTTTCATTTGTTTATTCACAATTACAGTTCATGTCACTGTAACCGTGATGCACAAAGTGGGACAAGACCCCCAATCTTTTTCTAGCTCTGCATTCGTTGTCCACCACAGGCTCAGCCCACACACTTTAGAGTCCTCTCACATGCCGCCGCAGAACTACATTTGGATTCCTACCTCATTGTCCTCTTCCTTTTCATGTGAAAATGAGTCTGCTCGCGTCAGTAGACTCATCACCCAGGACTTCATCTACAGACGGTGGGAGCGAAGGAGATCCCCCTGGTGGTGTTGATGAAGGAGGAAACAAATGAAGCATTCAAAAAACAATGACAGAGGGGAAGGGGGAAAAATGTGCTACCTTCCCGGCTGAAAATGACGTTTTAGTAGAATGGGCTGCTCGTGACAAACTGAAAAATGTTCATACCCAAATTCCTGCAGCACTTCGGATGTCCGGATAATGTCTGTCACCTTTCTGACGTTCCTCTCATAGACAGGAAGTTTCAGAGCGTAATTGTTAGCACATTGTTCTTTGACTTGTTTGATTTCTCACAGTAAAACCGTGATGGACGTTTACTGGGAGATTTATTGGCCTATGGAGACACCATGTCTTAGTGCCTCACCTTGGCCTCTATGGCTGCCCTGCAGTTTGCTCCTACTTCCTGTAGATACTGAGAAGGGTTGTTGAAAAGATACTTTTTTCTATATTCTTCTTTTTCCTTTTGACGCCAACTTCCCCATTGCGGTGAGCCGCCGTAGCTTTTGTAAATGTAAATCGCTCTATAAAAGTCATAACTTTTATACCTGTTCTGCGTACTTTGCTGCTTCCTGTGTGTGTGTGTGTGTGTGTGTGTGTGTGTGTGTGTGTGTGTGTGTGTGTGTGTGTGTGTGTGTGTGTGTGTGTGTGTGTAGCAGGACTTTCCTGCAAACGGGCCCTCATGCCTGGCAGAATCTACCCTGGCTAAATACAGGTATAGAAATAAAACAAACTCCTTGTTTCACCCTTCAAGCCGACTCCCAGATGGACGGGGCCCTCTCGCCGGGCTGCGTTGTCGTGGTCAGACTTGCTTTTTCTCTCTCTGACCCCTCGCTTGGTGTCTTGGTGCGTGTCGGTTTCAGTGAACGTTGGTGTTCAACATGAGGAAAGGTCCAGATCGCTTTAGGGTTCAGGCTCTGTGGTTACTATGGCGATTATCACCGGAGCAGAGTGTGTTTTGAAAGCAAACAAGTGTGTTTTGGCACTATAGCTGGCCGGGAGGATGTCGCTGAGGGCAATGAAGATGACTATCGTCAGGGAAATTTCTGACTTGTATTATTTGCATAGCTTAGGCCATTGTTCTTATCCATTGTAAAGTTTATTTTGAACTAAACAAACTGTCAGACAAAATGAAGAAGGCTTTTGTTTCTCTGCCGTCTCATCTGGTAACATGTCAATTACGCCGGCCCCATTCTCAACCGAACTCACTTCACAGAGCACTTGTTTCTTTGTCTGGAGTCCGTCCATCTCCCACTTTGCCTCCCCGAGTCTGGTCAGCTCTGGTCAGCTGCAGGGGGAGAGAGAGCGAGAGGGAGAGAAAACCCCCGAAAGGAAGTGGAATAAACAAAAGGAAAGCAAGCCAAACAAAGCTGCAATGAGGCTTTGGTAGACGTGCCAATTCAGGGCCAACGTGTGCACACAAAGAGTTCTCTGTGAGTCCTCACTCACACGCAGGCTTCACCATCACACACGCGGGAATGGTACACAGAGACTACTTCAGTAGGCCATGTTGTATCGTTCACTTTCAATGGATATGGGGACATTTGCGCATAGTTGAAATCTCTAAAATGGGAAACCTTTGCCCCGGTGTGGCTGTGATTGTCTCTTTTCAGCTCATGTATAGTACTAAATGCATTCTGTCAGTACTTTCATCAACCTATTATTATGAAGGGACAGCATTACGTGCTTGAGACGTCTGTAGGGTTGAGACTGACCTAAAATAGTTTGTGGTTGATAGACTGGTGTTCACACTGTATACTTTATAAAACTTCACAAGACGTCACTTATTTTCTGCACCAGAGAAGTAAACAACTCTCCTGCATTTCTCTCCTCCCGCCTGCAGTGGCCTATAGCATAATGGTAGAAAGGGTTCAGTACCAGCTGAGTTCACTGAAGGGCGGATTGGTACATAATAGCTTTTTCTCTGCTGATGTATGAGGTTTGTTTCTTAAATTGGAAAAAAAAGTCCCCAGGCTTCCTCATGCTAGTAAGGAATACCCGCATGGATTGAACACAACCTTGGTAAAAAGAAAAACACTGGCAGAAATTTTCTTGTGATTGCACGGTGATGCGTGAACCGTGAGATCGCAAAGGGGCAGTGACACCCTTAAAAAGGTCAGCTGTAGCTGTCAAAGAAAGGAGGGGATTTATGAGGCTGTGAGGTGAAAAGGAGGCGAGGCAGACGGTGCATGAGTAGATAAACAACCTGATCCTAATATCTGATGCAGAGTAAACAACACTTAGTGTGTGGAGATGGATAATTGACCCCGTGCTAAGCCCCGCCCCCTTCTGCTACTCCAGCCAGCTGTCAGAGCTACCATGGAGCATAAACCTTTTAAAATGCAAGATATACAATTGATGAGTTTAACAGGACTGTATTTCTCAACAAACTTTCATGTCAAATGAATTTCGTGATAGAATAGGAGGAAGAGAAAGTGCCAGTTGAACATTTAAGAGAGAAATATTGGCAAGCTCCCTCAGTAACTGGACACTGGGCTTCAACAGACTCCAATCTGTCAGGTTAGAGAACCACACCTCCTCAACCCTCATCCTCAACACGGGTGTACCACAGGGCCGCGTATTGAGCCCTCTCCTCTACTCCCTCTTCACCTGCGACTGCAGACCTGTACATAGTTCTAACAACTTCGTCAATGGTGATTGGCCTCATCAGCAACAACGATGAGTCGGCCTACAGGAAAGAGGTCCAGCACTTGGCCGAGTGGTGCGGCAACAACAACCTGGCACTCAACACCAAGAAGACCAAGGAGCTACTTGTGGACTTCAGAAAAAGCAATGGTGGCACACACACACCCATCTCCATCAACGGGACGGAGGTTGAGCGTGTTTCTAGCTTAGAGTTCCTGGGTGTCCACATCTCCAAGGACCTCTCTTGGACTGTCAACACCTCGACCCTGGTCAAGAAGGCGCGCCGGCGCCTCGGCTTCCCTAGGAGACTGAAGAAGGCTCATCTGCCCCCTCAGATGCTGGTGAACCTCTACCGCTGCACCATCGAGAGCATCCTCACCAACCGCATCACGGTGTGGTACGGCAGTTGCTCTGGTACCCGTCTTCTCAGCCATCGGGTTTGGATGATTGACCGAGCAAAGCGTCTTTCATTCAAGCTACAAACACTGGTTGGTGTAGAGTGTGTGAGCGGAAATCCTCCCTGCTGTGTTGCATTTCCTGTTGTTAAACATTCTCACACATATGAGCCGTATACAAACTAGAGCAGTCTGATGTAAGAGTTATTCAGTCCAGTACATCAGGCCTTTCTTCCCCCTTTTTTACAGGAAGTCTGCTAGTTACCAAATTACTATTAATAGAACTTCTTTTGCACAAAGGTTTTTTTAATCGCCATGGTTATGTGGAAATGAGGATAGGGGCGCACATGTTGAGGTTTTCCCTCTGGTGCATGCACCTGCTGAATATCTTCTGATTCCAGTCATTGTTCTAGTTTTGATTGACAAATCCTAATATGTTCCGTGATGTTGTTGTAAAGTATCTCAAGCTGCTTGTCTCCGCTGGTTCGTTAGTCAAATCCTCGAGTGTCAACACTGCGCCATGGCAAACTTTCCGTCGTGATTTAAAAGGAAATCACTGTATAAAAACCACAATTAAAGGGGTTTTATTCTACTCGTAACCAGCACATTTATCATGAGCTCTGGTTGAAAGGTGAGACCACTGACTTCAGTACAGCCTTCACCAAAAGACAACCCCGCTGTTATTTTTTCATTCACAGCAAGTTTCAGCTCGTGTGCTGAGAGGAAAATGTGTGAACCGTTGAGAAACCTCTCTTTTCCCCCCCCTCCTTTTCATTTCCGGTGCTTTTTTTAAGGGTTGCTAAAGCCATGCGGAATTGGAATAAACTTCCTGTCTATTTCCCGTGGTTAATTGCGGCTTCTTTTGGCACATGGTTTCTTCCTCCTGCCCGCTTCAGATTTGTTGATTTCACACTATTCATCGTTTTCATGACGATAATTACAACATCTTATCGGTTTGCTTAAGGAGCAATACTCATTTTCGGGACCTTGTTGTAAATGTGGTCCTGTTGAGAGGTTTCGTTGCACGTTGAGAGTTCGATAAATAAACCTTTCAAGACTTTAACAAACTCCAGGAAGAAAACAGCCAGGGATGGTTTCCTTACTGAGCTGATTTCATGTAGTTCTGATGAGCATCATGCAACACAGCAGTCCTCCTCTTCCTAACCTGCAGTTAAAATGACTCCCAAAGTCTCACGTCACACCAGCAAAGCGACAAACTGTACTTTAATAGAGCTTGTTATTAGTTGGAAATGACGCACACAGCATACTTCAACAAATCCACTAAAGGTGCACAGTGGGTCTGATATTTTAATAAAATCTCATTACGCAAAAGTTATATTCTAAAAACCTTCTCTTCTTCAATGCATAAACTTTTACATATATAATATATCTGAAATGGCTCCATTTATTATTTAGCTTTAAAGTTCATCTTGAAAGTGAACGGCCTTTTATCTGAAAGTTCAAATTCGATTCATCGGGTCTCAATTAAGGAAGAATAGAAAAGCTGAGCGAGGACGTTCGCTCGGGCCGTGTGAGGTGTGACGGTGTGATCGGCGCTTTCATGTCTGCTGGCTTCAAGGTCGCGCTCGCCTGCGAGCTTTGGAGCTGCGAGAAGGCCAGTGGTCTCCGGCAGCCTCGTCTGCACTTTGATCGATGGCCTTTCGGTCCGAGGTAATTATCCCTGACGAGAAGCGGGACGCCGGGGACTTTGTGGACAGCCGCGTCTGCAAGATGGTACGAGACCTGAGCGTTCTGGTTATAGGTTATGACCATTTGCAAAAAGGTTTACTGCCCTAACCGAAATGCCAAACGTATGACTCTCTCAAAATACATGAAACAAATATTTGTCTTTAATTTATGGTAATGGTAAATAACTAACATTCACGCACTGTAGTCGCAGCTACAGGAGCAATGTGGGGTTAAGTGTCTTGCCCAAGGACACATCGACATGCGGGTTAGCGGAGCCTGGGATCGAACCGACAACCCTCTGATTGGAGGACGACCGTGCTCCCCACTCACCCACAGACCGCTTCATTTACTCTAATTTAGCACATTGAATATAGATCTACCGAGTACATTCAAGAAGCTTTGTTACGAAGCGTGCTTTTGTCATACCATGGCTTTTCAATATCTCAGTGCTTATTTTTTGATGCACCAATCCATAATTCATAGAACTCTTTCCCTCCACCCGCTTCGGTCTGTGCGCCTGTACATGTGAAAGCGCGAGTACAGCGGTTAGTGCGGTGTGGGGGGGGGGCGCTGGTGATTGATGCATGTATAATGCATCAGCAGTCCGTCTCCAACGAGGCAGCAGATGCCTCCAGTGAGCTCGGGACCACCTTCCTCACTGTCCCCCGTCTGCCTTCATCTTGGCCGTTTGATGGATGAAATGTACTAAACTATAATTTGAAGGGGCGATCAAATGAGTCCAAGTGTTTTTCGTTGGCGGCGCTGTGTCCTGTCACTCCGTGGTTCAGCATCGCCTGCCGTCTCTCCAGAGAGGGACCCTCTAAGCTCTTTGCTTTGTTTCTGAGTGAGGCTGAGGCTCAAATAATGAACGTGAAAGTAATGAAAGGGTGAAGTGGATCCTCCTGTGAGTGGAGCACCGTGTAACTGTAGTGTGAGGGTAAGTTAGCGGGGGCATCCCGTGTAATCTGTTGACCCGCATGTGGCGGGGGGGGTCGCTGTTACGGATTAGTTAGGGTATTTGATTGTTTTCAATTGTTGCAATTAACAATAAATACCATGGGGTATTAGAAAGTAAGATTTAGTGAATGTGGAAGCAAGTCATACACCAACTAAATGTCTACTTATGTTCTAACAAACCCGGGGAGGGGAGGAGGAATGTCATATATGTGAACATCATAAATCATCGTTCTGTCAAATTTTAACAGCAGGCAGTAATTTATGCTTTGTCCTTTTGAAAGACGTGTCTGAGTGTATTTTCTATTGCAGCAGACTGAACGTCTGCGTGATGTATTTAGTCGACGTGTAAACCCTGGATCTCTCATGTTGGGTCTTTTATAAATCCTAAGCACAATATGTTTGCGCGTGTCTGTGTGTGTGTTCCTTTATTTGGGCAAACAAGCGTGTTCGTCCTTCAGTTGCGCCGTGGTCGAGGAGGCCGGCCCCAGACCTTCCAGCAAATTCACAAAACGCTCGCTTTCAGCAGTCCTTCGCTCAGCGCTTCTTTGTCCCTGCAAACAATCTTCAAAATCGCCATGAGTTATGAATTCCTTCCATCTGGTGTGCTGTGATTACGGCTCCGAGGCAGGAGACTTTGACCAAAGCCAAACTGTAGATCCGAGCAGGAGACGGACCTCACTTGCAAAAAGGAGACGTTTTTTAATAGACTGATCAGCTGACTGCGATTGGTGCCAGTGGATTGGAGGTTCCCTGTTACGTAGTGATGACACTTTTATGCACTTATCTACTCCTTATTCTGGTGGTTAGAGGTTGTTTCAATCATCAGCAGCCAACGCTGGAAACCACCCATGTGGGAGACCTCCATCAGTGCCTCTAGAGGCCATCCTCCGCTCTCTTCTCTTTCTAGGGTCCTAAAGGTAAGGCACCACCTTCAGAGCGGTGAAAGATGAGGGTCTCTATACGATGACGAGCAGGGAGCTGTCACTCTAACACACAACCACCTTCTGACTCCTTTCGTTAGGATTTGCTGCCCACGTCCCTGTCTGGGAATAAGGAGACAGACGTTTTGTTCCAGCGGTCACGGCGGCTGTCATGCGCGTGTCCAAACATGCGCGCTCCGTTATCAACCAAACCTGCCCCACATGTCACCCTCTACTTCAGTGTTGCAATCCCCTCTTTTCTTTGCCTTGCGTCTCCTCGGCGAACCCTAATGTTTGCGTGTGTCTCTAACTGAAGGACGATGTCCGCCTGTGAGGTTAACAACGTGTACCGCCTGTGGCGGGGAATTTAACATTTACGACGATACAACACGCCTGTGGCCTGCGATCGGAAACCAAAGCAATACAGACAAACCCTGTGAATCACAAAGACACTAGCTACTTGAATTGTATTGATTTCCTTCTCTGAATTGACCTCTTATGTGCGTTTTCTTTTTCATTACACTGTCTCTGACTAATTAAGAAGCTGTCTTTCTCCCTACTTTCCACTCCTGATTTTCTGATGTGCATCGGTTAACCTTTAACCATCTAATTGTCGTCCTGTTACCAATGACCTCTGCAGGAGTACCACATACAGTAGTGCCTCCGGCACCGTCTACCGATTCTCTGCACGCTTATGGTCCCACAATCAAAATGCACTGTTGTGTTTTTAGTCATCCATTCTTTTTCATGCCCTGAATTGACGATGTTAATCATTAGTCGAGTTTGAACATGAGCGGAGAACATGCTGGTGGCGGTGCGAGAGTGGGTTTCCGTACGGAATAAAGCATGTCGCAACATAACATCTCTGTCCGGCGCTTCCCAAACTGGTACTTTTACGAACCACTGAAAACATCAACCTTCTGATTATTAATCCCTTGATAGTTTCTGTGGCTTCCAATTTGTTGAGGTCATTTTCAGAAATGACATTAAATGTATCCACATCCACCTTCTTCACTCTGGCCTCACTTCCCCTCCAGATACATAGAAAAAACAGATTTGGTTTCTCTTGGCTTCTCATCCCTCTCCTCCCTGGCAGCAGTCGGCAGCGCGCCGTCCGTGCTCGCTCTCAGCCCCGAGGCGTGGTCGCCATCTGTCGAAGGAGACTAGATCCCTCCGTCCTCGTCTTTCACGCCCGTCCGTCCGTCCGTCTGTGTGTGTGTGTGTGCATGTGATGCTCCTTCTTCTTTTTTTTATTTTTCTTCTGTTCTTAAGCGTACATGCATTCAGACAAGCTGCTCCCGTTTCCTCCTTGATTGGATCTGAGAATAGGAAGTGGCGCATGTGTCTCTCAGAGGGGCCTCCGGTCTTGAGTCTGGATTGGCACATTCTCTGTGCGCGTAGCTGAGAGGAACAGGCGGCATCGGGCCGCCTCGCGGCTGGTGTGTATTCGTCGGAGGACAGCGGGAGGGAGAATTTGAGGAATGATTGATATGGATATTAATTGGATGATAGAATGGAGAGAGAGTAACTGGTTAAGTGATGGAGTGGATTCCGTTGCGTAAGATGTGAGAGTGAAGGTTTGGCAGTGTGAGGCAGACTCGTCTGACTGGAGCCTGCTGCGAGTTTGCCAACTCAGCTTTTTTGGATGTTGTTTTTTTCCCTCCCCTGATTAACCCCGTTCTCTCGTTCTCTACCTCGGTTTCCTTGAATTCCCATTGTTTCCTTTATTTATTTATCTTCTCGTCTTAGCATGAACACCAGCTGCCTCATCCCCCCCCCCCCCCTTGTATGAAAAGCCTTGGCAATGTATACCAATGAAACTAGCTTTGCCCACACTGCCACCACAGAGTGCAAAGAAAGCAGGAAAAAATCACATTAAAATGTGCTAAAGAGCGCTCCGTCTCAGTTTCTCCAAGCGCATATCGATTTGAAAACCTCCAGTCTGCGCCTGCCGCTAATGTCTTCAGTTGAGCTTAAAGGCGTGTGCAGATTTGGAATTTATGGGTGAGCCCTTCACCAAGGGTTCAGGTATTGATTTATTCAAGAGATCTGCTCTGCAGGGAGCACGCAGATATTCCATCATGGGTTTTGTGGGCAGATGAGCCTGACTTACGACAACATCCTTGTGCTCTCCCACTTGCCAATGTTATATTCAACTTTCTCTTTGTTTATTGTCTCACCTTTTCGAAACGTTTCTAAATGTCTGGCTCAAAACATGGAGACCAGAATTACCACAAAGGCCCTCAGTTAAGATGAAAGCATATTTCAAAGTGGACATTGTGAAAATACTGAAGGAGCAGCATTAAACAACCCACTGCTGCAGAATACTAAACACAATATATTTCACATTAGGAATACTGACATCATGCAATTCTGTGCAAAGTGTGATTTTGGACTTTTAAGCAAACACTTGCACACTGGCGTAACTCTCATTAGGTCGGGCTTTTACTGAGCACTTACAATCAGCTAGGAAGAGAGACACTAAATGAAAAGGCTAAATGATAAAAACACCTTCCTATTGTGTGTAATGTTTTATCTTCCTCACCTGGACCTAATATACAATAGAAATTAACTTGATTTCCCTCATCAAAACACCAAGTGTCGCTTTTATCTGCAAAAATAAAAAAATTAATATAAGAAATGAGGCTTTCAAGCTACACGCCTTGATGTGGTTGTATTTTCTAAAGCTGCAAGTAAACTCCGGGGTCACTTAAGGACGCTTTTGTTACAACTCTTTGTTTCTGTTTGCCTGAAAGCGATTCGCAGTCGATGATACAGTGTGCTGCTCACATCCGCAGTGTGACTTGACTCCTTCAATCACGTCCCCCCGAGCCTTTTCTCTCGCTGGCGGCCATGAAACCGTTGGCCATGGCTGGTCGAGGGCAGTTCTCATGCTGACTGATGCGAGGCGGAGCTACGTGAGTAACTTGCGTGAGCCACCGCGCTGATTGGAGGGGTCCAGGCCTCGGCATCAACAGCGGGCCTGTGTTCTCAGCGAGCAGGGGATCACACTGCTTCCTCTGTGTCCTCTGCGTCCACCAGGACGCTTCACACACTTGCACATTTATTAACACAGAGCAGCACACCGCAGGAGGTTTTCAATCGTTAGCGTTTCAAACGTGATTAGGCTGCTGCGGCGCGACACACGGGCGTTGCTGGGGCACAAGGAACCACCTTGATCATTTTAAGCTGTTGGCCCTCAGTCTGGACACAGGACAGGGGGAAGCACCCTTCACTCTGTCCTTGTTCATCATGATTCACCAAATCCCCAGTTCCTTATTTGAATGTAGGTTTCACAATTAAACAGAAAAATGATGAATCTGAAATCACTTTTGAGCTGATGGCCACGGCTCAGTTCATGATACCTAGAGCCCCGCTGCCATCAATTTTGTGTGCCCCTTTTTTTATTTTCTCTTTTCCCCTAAGCCCAAAAAAGAGATTCTCCATTCACATCTGTAGGCACTGGGACAAGGATTTGCCACCATGTGGCTCCGCGCCTGAGCAGGTAGATTCCCCTTGTTATAATAATGAGCAGGGCTCTCTTCACTCTGGTGGCCACTTGGGACTCGATTAAAGCTAAAATGTTTGTTTGCGTGTGCAGATGTTTGTAGGGAATGCATCCATTAAGGACCTGACTCTCATCCGACCGGATGGTTTCGCTGTTAATGACGCCTCCAATTGTGAATACAGTCCATCCTTCGTGGGTCAAGCAGTGTCCTGCCGCAGCTGGCCCCCTTTAATCCCAAAACGGGCTCCCCTGGTGCCCGTCTCCTTGTTGGATCTGTCTGCCAGTCATAGGAACCCATGTGTAATCAGGCCATTTCCTGCTGGGAGATTTAAGAGTTGCCTGCCTCTTTCTCCTAGTAATGTGTAGTCATCATAATACTCCCTTCTTTCCCAACACACACAGGGAAATGATACTAAACAAGCATTTATATCCATTTTCATCATGTTTGGAATTTATTAGGAGGTTAAAGGATTGTGATACATATATATACCGACTGGCCTCATTTAAATGAAACCAGGGACGTAACCGGTGCTCTATTTTCCCCCTCTGCCTGTTTTTTTACCATGACTCAAAGACAACCACAATTGGCATACGTGCTGCCCAGTTGCTAAGCAGTGGGCCTTATTTATTTTCCTATTTCCTTTACTTCATCCCCTGCTCTGCACAAACAGTCTGATTCCTCTGTGTCTTGGTCAAACTGTTTACCTAAAGGAATTAATAGGTTTTTCATTTTATAGTTATGTCGGATGACTTTAAATTTAGAAGGGAAAGTTTCGTTAAGTTATAATCTTGGTTTTTCTTCTTTTTTTTGTGCTGATAAAAACTGAAAGCCAAGCAAAGCGTGCCATGTGGTCGGTTCTACTCTGGTCCTGTGTGAGACCCAATGATGACCTTGGCCTACTCCGAAACCGAGGCCCCGGTCGCAGCTTAAAGCGTAATGGGCAGAGGAGCTGTGCTTGTTCACCACCGAGTCATACAATTTTTTCCAAACAATCTTTGGAACCTTCTAATATGAACAGGGCATGTGTGTCTGTGCGTGTGCGTGTGTGTGTGTGTGTGTGTGTTCAGCTGCAGCCCCGAGTTTCCACTCTCCAAAGGGAGCTGTGGTGATAATGCAGCATTAGCCACAGATCAGGCACAGTGTGTTGTGCAACAACGACAGGATCAGTGGTGTGAGTCCAACTGTCGTCAGGTTCTGAGTTCCCGCCCCCGCTTCTCCCGACAGAACCACCCACAGCGCTCTGCAGGCCTGTTGGGCCAATCGGGAGAGGGCTCGCACACGTATCACATCAGTGACCGCATCCTGTGTGACTTCTCAGCAGCCCCAGCTGTCCCACTCAACGTGTGTGTTTCATCCAGTTAAGGAATGAATATTAGAAAAGATGGGTGTGTTCAGCCTTGAGGAATTCTGCGAACTGTCTTGGTAAATAATAAGGATGACAGCATTGCAGTGTTTTCCTCTTTTTGGGAGCTTGCCTAAAAGCTCAACTCAATACTGAAATCCTTTGTTCCTTCAGTTACATTAAAGTTCCCCTCACATGTGATGAGGCACGGACCCCATTTTACAGTTATTACATTTGAACTTCAGACATGATCCACATGCAAAGGCTGGAGAACTGAGTGCATCCAGTCTACCACCATGTTAAGTGTGTTTGTTTGATACAATAAAGAGAGCGGCTACCTATTTGTTAACCAAAGCAACAGTGGCACCAAGGTATGTGTCAAACTTCCCCACTCATCTCTTAACTGTTAGCGGCTCCAGGTTCACTGGACAAACTCCAAAGGGCATGTTTACTGCTTCCAGGAGAGTGTGTGTGTGTGTGTGTGTGTGTGTGTGTGTGTGTGTGTGTGTGTGCTCGGTCAGATGCATGTTGAGGCAGAGTTTCGGACAGAGAGGACCAGCGGGCAGACTACTGCCCACCCCCCCAAAGTAGTAAACCTGGGGGGCAACACTGTTATACAGTTTTACAGAGTTAGTTTGTGCCATGTTAAGAGACCACTGTTTTTATCGCCTTTGGCTTTAAATCAATATTATGGTTTTAGCCAGCTTAATTCCTACACAAGCTTGTCTGTTATGGCTCTTATGACTTATTCAAAGCTTTCCATCTACAACTGGAATGCTCGCTGCACATTTCCACTGCGCATTAGTTATTTCACATTTTCTTCACTTACATTATTTACAGTTTTGAATTCCGGGTTTGCACTGAGCCAGAGAGGAAGAGACGGTCTCTACCTTCGCTTCTCCTTCTGCTCAACAACATCGCCCACAGGCTGTGCAGCAGATGGACTCTGGGATTTGCGCAGACAGTTTGGGTTTCAGAACCATGAGGTGGATGTAAAAACGAGGAACATCCCATTGGGTCTGTGGCTGAACGCTCACACCCTTTTTGGTTTTGTAGCATTTTTGGCCACGTTCGGTCAACCTTAACACGCAGCATGTGATGACAGGCCCCTCAGACTGTCTTTATTTTAAGGAAAACCACGCGTTCTGCTCTCTGAGCCAGCCTGAGCTCATATACCACGAAGGAGTAGAACCTGACAGCTGTCTACGGAAACTGTCTTTGCCCGCTCCTACCCAGAGGCCTCGCTGGGCGTGTGCGTGCTGCATGCTGTGTACTAGTGTATTTTGAGGGTCATCCCAGAAAGACCCTGGGCAAGTACGAATGGAGAGTGCGCTGACAGTCACCCCTGGGGGTTTGTGTGTGTGTGTGTGTGTGTGTGTGTGTGTGTGTGTGTGTGTGTGTGTGTGTGTGTGTGTGTGTTAGATTCCTTGTGGCAGATGCGCTCTCTCTGGCCTCCGGCTCTTAGAATAAGCATAGCAGGGGATAAGAAAAGCTCTGTATCCTCTCAGATGCTACCATCCAAAAATGTTAAGAGAAATAGAGTGGTGTAATAGAAAGAAGGGAATATGACGGCGGGCGGTTTGTGTTCCTTTTTAAAGGTTGAGCGAGCTCGGTATTGATTTCAGACTGCAGGTGGAACTGACGGAGCTGTAAGTGCAGTAAGAGAGAGCAGGCGAGCTGAAGGCGAGACAAGGGTCCAGATGTGAGACGCCTCGCTGGCTGCCTGTTTACATTTCTCGGCCAACGGGAGTGTATTTTTAACCTTTGCCTGTTTTTGTTCTCCTTGCAGGTGCTGGAGAGTCGGGGAAGAGCACCATTGTGAAGCAGATGAAGTGAGTGGCAATCAGCGCAATTAAATCTATTCAGAATAACTACCCACCAATGGTTTTCCAACATTTATTTTATTATATTAGTATCTACCTCATGAAGAATTATAGCAGCACAAAGGTAGTAGTTGATGGAACTGCTAATTAATTTGCATTTTCTTTTTGCTTACAATTTGTGCTTAATTTGACTGTTATGAGATCTAATATCTAATAAATGAAGCAAACTTGTGAAGACCTGTCACAACCTTTTTGATATGGCTTGTGACTTCTTGGTTGTTTAACTGAAAATCCCAATGGAGACTGGACAGATAATCTAAAGAAAGGTGAATGCATTAGTCTTAGTGAGAGGGTTCTCATGTCTGAGGGTCATATCAGTTGGACCAGCCGGCAGCTCTTAAACTATTAAAGATGCTACTAATTGGATTGGCCCATTGATGAATATTTTTTTATTTAAATTCAAGTATAGCAGGTGCCAAATGGCATCTTCTGGAGTAGGTTTACACACACGCACGCACGCACGCACGCACGCACGCAAGCAAGCAAGCAATGTCCTCTTATGCACTCCAGATGATATTGTATACATGATGTCCCCCCTTCTGATAAACACAATCTTTTAGCCAGCGGATATGAGTAATGAATGAGTTTGGCCCAGTTATCTTGGCACTGCTCGGCTCAGAGCCCAGGCTTGAAATAGCACATTAACAGGCATTATCACCCTAATTATGGAGGAAAGGAGCAGCTGTTAAGTGATTGACCAAATCGATAGAGTTCAGTCACTGGGCAGAACACAGCGGCCTCACATGTTTACTGTACTCTAGTGGGCTCAATGTGGACCACAATAGACACCGGGGTTCAACCTGTTTCCTTTGGGGCACCAGCCTATTCAATGTGTTCCCAGTCCCGTATGAGCAAGTACGCACTTCAGAATGATCCAGACAAAGGAAGCCCACCATTGTTACTGCGCTGATCTGATGAGGCTTTGGTAAGCATTTGCAGGCCGGGTAACGTTGGTCCGGTCGTTTCAAAGACGAGTTTCAGTGCTCCTCATGAACTTCACATTGGGGAATTATGGTTGGCTTTTTTTATATCTACCTGTAACGAGTGACTGATAGCCGCGAGTCATCTCCCAATTCTTGCTTCCATCTGTAAGGATTCTCAATTTCGCAAGGAAAACCATAAAACGTGCTACATGAAGATAAAGAGCCGCCCAACTTAATATGGGAGGATGTTTGAAAATACAGATTATTCTAAAGGTTTTTAGTTTGGCAATCAAAGAAAAGGCTTAGTATATTCAAGCTAACAAGACCAGCGACAAATAGCAGGGTGACACTTCTATTCTAGAACAAAGATTAGTACTTTGTTGTCTTCTTTCGGGCCTAATCTCCGATTGCTGCGTAGTGAAGCAGAAATGCAACGACTGCCTTTCTGTCTTTGTGCGCTCACTCTTATCGGTCTCTCTGAAACACTCCCTGCTTGTCTTCAACACAAGGGTTGAGAAGATGGTGCTAAATGTGTGTTTCCACAGCCGATGACTCAATGTTAGTCTCCTGGTTTAGTGTTGCTACACTGACTGAAGCACTCGGATGAATCTCTTGCAGAAATCCTCTTAAATGCACACATCGGTGAACACCTACACGCTTGATGCTTTTTCTTTTGATACATCATTAACAAAAAGCGCACAAACAAAAACACAAAAGTGTTTCAAAATGGCCATTATATTTAGAGCACAAGCCCACCGTTGTCTCTTTGCGCTTTGAGGAGAACAGGTGAATTCTTCTGGCTACCTGAAAATGGAACGAACAGTTCCAGACGAGGCCCAGATTTGTGCAAGGACATTTTTTTTATAAGGTGGAAAAACAATAGATGTCAGAGATACTTTGAGCGGGACTTTTCTATTCATAATTCTGTCTACAGCGTTATTGTTGTGTTAGTCACAGGAATGCTGTAATAATGATAGGGTGTCTTTTAATCTGGCTTTGAAGCTCGAAGAATTAAGAAAAACTCTTTCGGTTGACACTTATTCAGTGTAGGATAATTATGCTCGCAAAAATGTGGCCGTCACAGGATATGACGGCATTAATAATGGGATACGTTAATATAATCCATTTGTTTTCTACTGAAAATGTGCCCATTGTCGACACTATACAAGGGATTTTTAACACAGCATCAATTCATATTCAAATGTGGAGGAAGGAACTTGCAGTCCTCACAGCACAATTACGTTTTTAGATTCAGTGCAAACCTTTGCACTGAATCTAAAAACATCTAACATTTAACATGTTACTGTAAAATCTGATTAACTCAGAGTGGCAAAATCTTTTCTTTTCTTAGTTCTTTGGTCCGGTGTGTGAAAATATACTCCAGGACCGGCCCACTAGATTACTCCTCAAAGTATAAAACTGGTAGAAAAGTCATCCATCTAAATGTTTTAATAAATACAAAATAACTTGTCCTTTCCACTTGAGATCAAAATGGGCGTCACGTGACCGATGAACAAAGAGTTTAACACCCATAGTCCAGACCCCAGCATGTCTAGCATTTAGCCACGACCATCTCCATCAGCACAAAGCTTTGCTTGTACATCTACATGGTGTCTAATCTCGGTTTATATGAAATATCAGTTTCCTTGTAATTGGTTTCCAAGGTATTACTCACTGAAGGTGCAATACAGTTTATCCTTTCAAACAGCCCTTATTTATGTATTGCGTAAATATCAACATGATTTGGGAAAGGATGCAGTGTCATGCTACAGAACCGACCTCAATCTGCATGCAGATATGTGTCTCCATTTACGGTGTTCACATTTATCCGACAACGTCACATCTTTAATCCATCCACACCTTCTCCAAATGTGCCAACCTAACATGTCTGCAATAGAATATTTTTGTCAAATAAAAAATACATTAAGGGAGTTTGCGACGCTCTTTACAATCAAGTCAGTCAAACGATTGTGTTCCATGTTATTGGATGTGGGGAAAACACTGTGGGCTTTCATTCTTCTTGGCGGCGTCTCTCAGTGCTGCACAGCGGGCTCCTTTGCATTTTAACGAGGTCCCATTCAGCTCATCACACAGCCGTCGAGCACGCTGGCTGTGCGCCTCTGGGCTGCAGGCGGAGACGCTTCTGTGTGTTTTTCTCCACGTCAGCCCCAAACTCTTTTAGCCAAATGCCTCTTTCTCTACATCTCTCTTCACAGCTCCAAAAGCAAGTCAATATTTGTCCTCCAGCTGAGGGATACAAAAACGTTCCCTGTACCCCATCTAGTGGTATCGTGCTTTTGAGCTCTCACACTTAAAGGACTATTATCAATTAAATGTACACTGTTTTTATTGCAACATCACAAAATGGTTTACAAGATCTCCTTCACAAGCTGGGCGGAAGACGCAGCAATGTTTGACACCATTGTATGTATTTTATTGCAAGTATCAATGTTAGCGTTTCATTGTGACATTATGATTTCACACTAATGACACACTAATCATTTATCTTCAGGATCATCCACGAGGACGGATACTCAGAAGAGGAGTGCAAGCAGTACAGAGCCGTTGTCTACAGCAACACCATCCAGTCCATCATGGCCATTATCAAAGCCATGGGCAACCTGAAGATCGACTATGAGGAAGCCACTCGCGCGGTGGGTGTCTGCCTCCACATTTGACACTAAATATCTTAAAAGTTTCAATGTCCCATTTTTAACATATTTAATGTCGCCAGCAATATGAACGTTGAATTAAATTTGAAATGCTGCCAGGCGGTGAGTGTAATCGTAGAATGCCGATTGTGTGGCTGCCAGGTTCACTCCAGAGACCAGAGCTGCTAGAGAACATCTCAGAGTATATCGCCGTAATGAAAAGATATTACAGATACGCTTAAAAACAGCCATACGGCAGCTTTAAGTGCCATATTGTTCCCCTGTTGGATGAGGGATCAAAACCCAGTGGGAACCTGATCAATTATAGTGTAATATAGCGGCACGCAGCTCAGTGAAACCATCTACACTAGTTGCCACTAAAGCCTGCACTCTGCCTTCATCCTAACCACACATATCTAGCATTGACAATTTGAGGCAGATCAAGAATTTCTCCCGAGGGCAATGTGACAGTCTGGAAATCAGCATTTTATGTCCTTGCGTGTATATGTGTGAACGAGGTATTTAAGGAAACAAGAAATGCTTTACACACTGGGAGAGAAGATGGCAGAATTAAGATTTGGGCATTAGAAAATGAC
Source organism: Gasterosteus aculeatus (assembly GCF_964276395.1). Classification (NCBI taxonomy): domain Eukaryota; kingdom Metazoa; phylum Chordata; class Actinopteri; order Perciformes; family Gasterosteidae; genus Gasterosteus; species Gasterosteus aculeatus. The sequence continues at coordinate 10,113,744 of NC_135705.1, forward strand.
TATATATGGACATCTTATCTCATAAATGTCTTCATTCTAATCTAAACGGTCTGTGGATGTACACCTTTGATACTTTGACTTTCTCCGACTCTTCATCTCCCTTCATTCCAGAGGAGTTGGATAAGCATGTTTTGTTAATGTGGAAATCCATCAGCTAGTTTATTTGAGTAACACCTGACCCAAATGGCCTGCAGAGTTATTTGAGTATCCTGGAACATTTCACAGATTTCAATTAAAAAGACAATATTTTTCTCACAGCAAGAGTCGGCGTTCAGCAATATTTTGAAATGCGAGTGAGACAGAACTAGTTCGGCGGATCTTTTTTTAATGAACAAGCTGCTTTCATTGTTTGCGCTTGCTACAAACTATCGTAAACCAAATAGTGGTTGTTCCAGTGCATACAGCATGTTCCCATCCACATATGTATCCGCTGTCCACTGTTTTCACATCAGAGGTGTTTCATGACTGCATCGTGAGAATAATTCAGGTTAACTAAAGGGTTATTTATAAGGTCAATGAGAGTGTATGATTATATATTGGATTGAATATATACTTTGTGTCCCCCATGGAAAAAAGGCAACAAAGGAAAATAAAATTACAAAGCCGGGGTGTTCTTACGTCCACTTAGGGCTGCTTGTGTTTGTCACAGGATTTTGATTACTTCCACGTGAAACACAGTAGAAGGCTGCTTACTTACTCTGACCTACAGCCGGGGTAGAGTGGAGGGTCAGACAATGGTTAACCAATACTTGGAAGTCTGCTCTCTTGCCCTTGTCCAGTGTCAAAAACAAAGGGTGAGAGTGGTGCAATGAAGGTGACGAGGATTCCCTTCTTCTCCTACAGAGTATAAACTAAAGTTGGGCAAGTAAATGCTATTAATGTAAACATTATTGGGGTTAATTCCATTTGATAGGTATGTTGTTTTTTGTAATGCCACTTTGCCTTGATGGATTCATTACAATGCACATGCAGGTTTGATGTCCCAGTGCCAATGATGATAATGCTGATTACCTTCCAAATGGCGAATGTTTACCCGTGGCGCTCGGTATTGAGAAATAGGCTGTAAACATGGTATATATTGAACATCCATTTCTACGCAATTCTGCACTGACAAAAATCATAAACTTTTGTGGTAATAAATTACCTGGTGCCCCCCCCCCCACTGCCCTCGCAAGAGATGAGTGGAATACAAGCCATATGGAGGTCTATATGTTTTTTTTTGTCTACTCCTGTCAGGACGATGCCCGCCAGCTGTTTGCCCTGTCAGCAGCTGCAGAGGAGCAGGGCATGCTGCCAGAAGATCTGTCCAATGTCATTCAACGGCTGTGGGCTGACGGCGGCGTCCAGAGCTGCTTCACGCGGGCCAGAGAGTACCAGCTCAACGACTCTGCAGCTTAGTGAGTGCATTGAACACAAATAACACGAAAGCGGATAGATCAAGTACAATCCAAATAAACCCTGGGACACGGGTCCATAGGGAGAGGTTAAACGTGGAGAATAACCAGAAAAGGCTACCAGAGCCACAGAATGTTTGACTTCAAACATAAACCTGGTTAGAATAGAAAATATGTATATATTTTAATTGACATCTTACAAGATTGACTCTTCAACATATTCCTGAACACATTTCACGTTAAGTATAAAGTGTATCTTTAGTTTGTTGCATTAGGTTCCATTTCCTGCCTTGTTCCTGTTTGCATTCAGTTCAAATGAGCAAGCAGTCAGTATCGGTTCCGAGGTCAAAAGAATAAATCAAGAAGATGGATTGCACTCTTATTCCTACCACACTGGTGCACTCACAAAATGAGAGATGAAGAAGTGCTTGTTTTCTCTTAATCAAAAAACCAACGTCTCGGGGGTAAAGAGATAATTGGGTTCATTAGTGGCTCGCCAGCTCCCTCTTCAGAGTCTGAGCCATCAAGGAAACCGCAAATCTAGCCAAGACTGATAAAATGAATTGATCTCTGAATTACCTCCGAAGATGTTAAATAAACGCAGTGTCTCAATGTTCACAGCATCTCCGACTGTTTCACTTGTGTCTGCTGAACTCATTTATCAAGAAACTAGCTCTTGTTTTTTTGTTTTTTTTTCACTCAATAAACATCAAACTGCTTCCTTGCAACAGGGACCTATTTCCTTTCCTTCCTTTGAAATAACCAATGAGAAGCTTATCTATGTGAAACTGCTGGGATTAACAATTGTTTTATTGCAGAAATTTGATTGAATCAAAATGACATTAAAGAATAGACTTATCTGTATGTTTAAATCATAAATACTAATATTAGGAACTCAAATTTTCCAACCGGTTACACTAGCATTCAAAATAAAATAAAACCTTGGAGACTGGATGTATTACTACTAGTCGTGCTTGCTTTAGTAGTTTAAAAGTCTATTTGATAATTTCTCATCTTTTTTAAAAAGACATTTCTAAGCCTCTCAGCACAGTTTGCGGAGAAGAGTCCAGTAGAAAGCAGCTGTAGTTATTAATGGGGAAGCCATTTCTTTTTGCTGCAGCCTGCAACGACGAAGGAGCCTCAATAGAAAGAACCTTTCTGAGCACTACGGCTTTATTCAGTTTACATGGGGAGGGGTATTGTTCTATGTTTGTGTTGGCCGCTATAATCTGGACTCCATTTCTGCGTTGGCGCTCTGGTTGAGGCTGAAGGGACCTGGAAGCGTACCGCTGACAGGCTGCAAGAGCGGACAATATCCGATGGTTCATGGTGACATTTGGAGCGCTGGGAGAGTCTGTTGCTGCAGGGGAGGTAGTAATGAGTCTGGTACGAGACCGTAATCCATGTCGGAGCACCTGCTGAGAGCCGGAGAAAAGAAGCGAAAAGTCACAGAAAAGGAGAGATTCACATTGACAGAGAAACCTCTCTTCTCCCTCGCTGGTTTAATAGAAAAGGACGTGCAATGTGCACTCCGAAACTAATGGAATCATCAGCCATTTTCTGAGGAGTGAAGAGTTTTTCACACGTCTGGATGTGAAGAAACGGTCTCATCACACTCAGTAAGTCCGTGACGTCTCCACGTCGGGGCCACAAGGTTTTGTCTCCGCAACCAAATAAACGTTCTAGTCTCTTGTTAAAATATTACAAAACCGCCATCATTGATTGGCTACTGTCCCGCTGCATTTGAGCACCGCTTTTTAATTAGCGGGTAAGCAGACCAAATTCAATTAATCTCCAAGGTTTATAAACCCTGGGCCCAAATCAAGCAGTGCTACAGTATCTGATGTGTGGACTACAAAAGCAGCCCAATCCTCTCCTCCGTAGGGAGCCGGATAATGACTCAGCTGTCAAACACGCAGCGCAGAGGCTCTAATATGTACACCGGCTTGCAGGGGATCACATTCAGCAACAACACTTTCTTACGCAACACATTCTCTCTTCATGCAGTTGGAATATTGTGCTGAAAGAATTACATTTGGGTTATTGTGTGTGTCTCTTTGTAACCACACTGTATATGTAAAGGTTGACTGTGTCTTGTATTCAGTACTTTTATCAGGAAATCTGAAGATATTGTCAAACAAGGCCGGGTTTGAACACATTGCATTGAAGGCCAAGAGTTTGGTAGTAATATAGCAGCAGTGAATCACCCGCGGTGCCTTGGCTGCCGTAGTTCATCAGACGACGTAAACAAAAGTCACTGAGCATATGAAAAGACATCTCCGTGTCCCTCGGGCCGAGTTCTTCTCAGCGTGTACGTTTTCTAATATATCAACAACAGAAACAACCCCGACGCCTTGAGGTCCCGTTTTCTAGCTGTGAGAGGATTGTGATTTATTTATGCGTGTACTTATTCATGTTTTTGCCCGTGTTTCCATCAGCTACCTGAATGACATGGAGAGGATAGGCAAGCAGGATTACATCCCCACACAGCAGGACGTGCTGCGGACCCGAGTGAAGACCACTGGCATCGTGGAAACGCATTTCACCTTCAAGGAACTGCACTTCAAGTAAGACCCCCACCTACCCCCCCCCCAACAGCTTTTTTTACTCAGCTGCTCGTTTTGTTAAAGGTTAAAATATCTTCAGGTTGTGCAGCTCAACATTTAATTCCATCTACCAAAGGTTATACGCCACTTATTTACCCAACTGCTTCTGATTATATTTCCATGAAATAAAAAGCTATTTCCTCAAGCAAAGGACATTTAATTCATCAGCTCCTTTTCGTAGATCATCACCACTCATTAGAGGGATGCCTCCAGTGCTCCGGCGCAATTACAGCTCACCGCCCGAAGTTTATCAACATTTAGTCTCTTTGGATGGATGAAATATTACAGAGCAGGGAAATCCCTTTTCATCTCCAACACATCCTCAATGCATCACTCTTTTAATTGAAGATATTGACTCAAAACGTTATCTGAAGGAATCAAGAAGAATCTTGAACAAGAATCAAATTTTGTGAAAATCTGAGCTGCTGATCAATGACAACTTTGCAATCTTGAAAATCTGTGCTTGCGCGTAAGAGTCTTGGATTTATGGTCACACTTTGTGTTCTTTATGTTTGCCAGCGCACGATGCTTTCAGGTCTATAAGTTCCCACTCGATGCTGGTTGATTTAGGACTGCACACATATCACACATATAGAAGGAAACGCATATCAATATTGAAAGAGGATACAAACTCACTATTATCTTTTCTGTTTACTTTGGATGATGGTTTTCAGACCTGATTCTGAGATGTTGCCTCCTTTTTTCAATATAAATGTTTCATCAGTGTGTTTATGTTTTTGGAAAAGTGATATATTTCTCATTGAGATAATGAAATAAAACCAGAGACAAACCTGGTGTATCTTTTTATATGTGATTGAAACATTAGTTACTCCTGCTGCTTCAACAAAGCAAATTAACATGTGGGTGGGCTGCTGTGAGTCTTTGTGTAATATCCAAGTCTCATATTTGTGTCTTGATTTATCGTATTTCTCTTGGGAAGACCGTTTCACCAGATCCAACGAGCACATGTTTACCTCAAGCCGCTCTTTAGTGCTGTGCTGCCGTGATGTATTTATCCTACGTAAGCATTGCCGGGGATGAAAGCACTGTTTGATGAACGGTCCTAACTGTGTCACTGTTCTAATGAGCTCTGCTTACTCATCTTAAAGCTGGAGTCAAAGTTCTGCTGTTATGAGCCAAATCCTGCAAAGTGAAAACTGCTTAGCCGGAAGAATAAATGTCTGTCTCTGCGATGGTCTAAATGATTAAAAACTCGCTGAAAAGCTTCCTCTCGGTGTCAGATGTAGAAAATCCTGCGTGTGGCAGCGCCCAGATGAGCATCCTCCCTCGTCCATCGAGGTACCCTCTATCTTCATGAATAAGTCATAAAGGAGCTTAGTGATAAACCTGCCGCTGCCGGGAATCAACCCGCCGTAAGGCCGCCTGTTACCACAGCAACCGGACCAAACCAAAATGCCAGCGGCACGGCAGGCCCGTGCAGCAGAACAGTAGTTCGGGAAGAGGGCACAAACTAATTCCTGAGGGAGATGTTGTCGGCATGGAAAAGCGTTGATTCTCCTGTGCTCAGTCCCATTTGAAACCGCGTGTTTATACTGTGTTTGTGTGCAGGATGTTTGATGTTGGAGGCCAGCGGTCAGAAAGGAAGAAGTGGATCCACTGCTTCGAGGGAGTCACGGCCATCATCTTCTGTGTAGCCATGAGCGCTTACGACCTGGTCCTGGCTGAGGATGAAGAGATGGTGAGTTAAGCCGAGACTCCTTCAATTGTTAAACGTTTTTTTTAAATGATGTTTTGCGGTAGAGCCCATTCCCAGGGTGTGCCCAAATGGGGGGAGGGGGGGGAGAGGTTGGGTTTCAGTGAACTCATTTCCTCCATGTGCTCCCTAATAATCTCTTTATCTCCACATTTGCGCCCGTCCCACCCAGAACCGGATGCACGAGAGCATGAAGCTCTTTGACTCCATCTGCAACAACAAGTGGTTCACAGAGACGTCCATCATCCTGTTCCTCAACAAGAAGGACCTGTTCGAGAAGAAGATCGCCCAGAGCCCTCTGACCATCTGCTTCCCTGAGTACTCCGGTACGGTCTGACAGCGCCTCAACGCGACCACCGCACACAACCAGCTGATCGAGCAAACCTTCTGCGTTTCACTTATTTAAAACAAGTAAACATTGGGGAAATAAGATGTTATACTTCCTCTTTGTTTACTTCTTTTTTGTTGTGACGGCAAGGCCGTTACATTCAATCCAAAGATGCAATCATCCGTTAGCCTGTTGTCCAACAATCTTTAAAAACCTAGAAGGTTGTTCAGTAGTGCTGTTCTGAAAGTATTTCCAAAATCATTGAAGACTTTCATTGAGGTGGATTGGATCATATTCCATTTGCTGCAAGATGAAGCATTTTTTTTTTATTTGTCGCTTTTCTTCGCGACTACATTTACTGATCCATGTTGGCAAGAATGAAATATTAATGCAATATTTCCAGGACATCGGCGAGTCTTGTTTGAGTGGGTTCTCAAACTCAAACCCACCTACTGTGAGATGTAATGATGATACGAGGGAGGCTTATGAAAGCGTGACGGACGAACTGCGTGATGCAGACGCGAGCTCTCCTAACACACTCTCTCCCTCTCTCAGGCCCTAACAAGTACGAGGAGGCCCAGGCTTACATCCAGACCAAATTCGAGGACCTGAACAAGAAGAAGGACACCAAGGAAATCTACACCCACTTCACCTGCGCCACCGACACCAAAAACGTGCAGTTTGTGTTCGATGCCGTCACCGACGTTATCATCAAGAACAACCTGAAGGACTGTGGCCTCTTCTAAAGACGTGTGTGAGGAAGAGTCAAGGTGAGTTCAGAAAAACAAATCTGACTCAGTGATTCAGCTCTTGCAGGCCACAAAATGAAGCGTGTTTGAAATGACTAATTCTGTGTTTTTTTTGTTCTTTATTAGATTACTTGAAGAGTTGTGAAGACCATAAAGATAGGGGGAATATACACACATCATGAATGACCGCATTGGCCAACCACGATTTCTGCTTCGATCTGCTTTTTATAAAGACACCTAATAGACTGAAAACCCGACGAGCCTCGCAGAAAGTCAGTAAATGCTGATCCAGTTGATCGTATTGTTAACTCTTTGGGCTATGACCACAAAAATCAACATCTTATTATTGTTTTTTTCCTTCTTTTTTGTCTTTACTAGAGGAAGCAAAGGAAAAGTTTTTATATAAATGCATTCATTTTACTTTTAGAAATTCTGATGTGCAAATTATTCAGCTTTTAATCACATGAAGCTTATTTTTTAAGAGATTAGGCACAGGCATGGACATAAAATATGATTGATAAAGGATTGTGCTTTTCTTTTCTTTTTTTTAAGATAATGTTTACTTAAGTTCGTCATTCATAGCCAAACCGTGTATTGTTCTGCATGTCAAATATTAGCTCTGTAATCTGCACAAATGATCTAACATTCCTATAAAATGCTAAAAAAAAAATCTTAAAACGTTGAAAAAATGAAAAGCTTCACTTGCAGGGGGAAATTATGGTAAAATCGTAACTGATATTTAAAGTATGTGTGTACCTAACATTCTGTCACTTTTTATAGTACCATTTCCATGTCTGTTGCAGTATGTTTGTGCCTTGACTTCTGTTTACAACCGATTCCTAGATATGCTTTCTGTATGTTTGACCTGCTGTGCGCCTATATTTTTCTTGCTTTTTCTGCCTAGCACCTATGGATATATAGTGATTATTAATGAGACAAAAATCTTAATTCAGAAAATTTTTAGTGTTTTTTTGGTAAATATTCAAATGCTTTAAAAAGTCTTTTATGATTTAATTTAAATAAAAGTAGAGATCACCTGACTCGTGCACATTATTTTTCCTCTTTGTATTGTTTTGTATGTTACTTTTACGTATTCTTGTAACTTTTTATTTAGACTTTACACACGTTTGATTGCATAATCATACCTTTCAACAAAGTGACACCATGTCACCTATCTTACAAAAAGGGATTATGGTAAATTATAAAATATAGTGGAATATTAACGTTAACATATTAATAGAAAACCGCAGGCATCTGAAAAAGGCAAAAGCAAAAAAGTGTGAGGGCGGACATTGATCATGGATTTGTTATTTCTTCTTTCAAAAGTGACATGATCTTACTTTTAGAACAATCTTTTGATATTGACAAATATTACATATTTGTTATAAGCATTCAGTTGTATGGAGACAACACAAGTCACTAAACGTCTTACTGGAGTCACTTCTTTAAACGGGATGACGGCTCCACCCAGTGGTCTGCGCAAGTACTCGCTGCACTGAGACTTGCCCGTTCACTCTTATTCAGCTCAGTTTTGCCTTTCGGCATGTATTTCTTTTTTCTTTGAGCCTTTTAAACATGTGTATGAATGTATGAATATGAATTAAAACTAAAACACAACGACACACCACTCTGTGGCGTTAAGACATCTAGTCCCCTCCTGGTTGTCCCGGTGGAGAGCTGGTCTTCTCTCCCTTTACCTGCAGTGGTCTGATTCTGAACTGCAGTTTGTTGATAAAAGGATTGGTGCGAGGGACACATTGCTGTTAGACCCGTCCACATCCACTCGAGTAGTCTCAGACGTCTTAAGCTGGGACATAAAGACAGAAAAATACCCTCTATAATGGGATGGTCAGTAGGGTTGAAATGTATTTTTGTTGTCATTTCAACATCATTTTTTAGTGTTAAAGCCTTCTTGGTGAGACGCATTTACAAAATGTTAGAAGGCAAATCAACGATGCTCATATTAAAGATAAAAAAAGAGGACAATGCGATATAAACGATCACTGGAGCTCTGGAGCTTCTCTTGTGCATGGACTGTAACTTCTGCAAACTAAAACAATTCCTCATTTATTAAAGACTGAAATAAGTCTGGATCTTTTAATGTTCTGCAAATGACTCAACTTTAACTCTGAGGAGGAACGATGAGTGAATGAATAAATGTAGGCACATGGTGTTGAACAATACTGCATGCATAAGGGTGAGGTTTTAGATAAGGATGCTCACTTACTCTTTTTAGAAGGTTTCATCAACAGTGTTTGTTCAGTCGCTGAACGGTGGTTATGCTCATATCGCTGATTTAATTCTGCAACAATACATTGTATGAGAACTGTGATGTAAACGTTTGTCCGAAATAAAACATAAGTGTACCTGCTTAATGTGGAACAGCTATCATCTCGTAGATTTAAAAAAAGTTGTGTGACTTCAGACAATTGGTTCAAACTCAACTGAATCAGCTCTTCAACAGAGAACAAATAAAGTCTGTTTAACTCATTTTTGTGTTTTTTTGTGCTTTAATAGTCATAATATATGATAATAGTTCTGCTGACCATAAAGAAAGGGTGAATACATACACTGAATGACTCCACGGCCAACCACAATATCTGCTTAGATCTGCTTTTTATTAAGACAGGCACAGAAAAAGAGTTTAGGAAAAAAACCTCCCTTGATTTAAATGAATCTTTGGAGCAGTGCTTTCTCTAGAGGGCACTGCAGATCCTCCATCACTCCAACTCTGTCCATCAGCCTCAGAGGCACAACACATTTGAGTGTATACACACCTAATAGTAAGGCAAAATGTTCTGTTCTGTTCAGTTAGGTAAATATTTCAAAGTAATGGTACATTTATTAAATATCAGATTATTGTTTAACTCGTTTAAACAATCTCTGAGACAGACTTTGAACTGTTCCTGCATTCAAACTGTGAGACATAGATGCAATAATATGTGTGCAAAAGAAGGATTTTCACCCAAAGCCAGAAAGGAAAAAATGAAAGAAAAATCCAATGCTTTAAAACCTCATTCTAATAAATTTTAGTCAAACACAGGTAGCTTTAGGGTTGAACACTATAGAGAACCAGATACTGTTTGTCTGAGGGCTCAGCACTATTGACCGCTGTGATACTTACAAATGCAATGTCCACACAAAACTGCAGCATGCATCAAGTATTACAAATAAGGAGCGTAATGGATTGTGTTCAAGTACCAGCATTAAATAATTATATCCATTAGGGATACAATAATATATTGGTGAGTCAAAACAGCACAATTATCAAGATAAAGTATGAGCTGAATATACATCTTTACTTTTCAATTCCATTAAAAGCCTGATGTAGTACGTGGTATACGTGCTGCTGGCAGCACCACTCTTACCGTTGTATAATTGTCTATATGCGACATAATATTGATATAAGTGAAGCCCAGTTCTCAGGAACCTTTTCATTTCAAATGGCTAATTTCAATCTCCAACATTAGTCTGTGCAGCGTATTTTGAAGCTGTAGGTGAACATATCTATCCGGATTAGACACTAATAAAATGCTGAAAAAGCCCAATGAGAACAGAGTGCCTGTGTTGGGTCCAGGGGGCCCCGCAGGTTTGGGCATGCCATAAGTACCTGTATGTTAATGTTGGACTTGCTGTGGAGACAAATCTGCACGTAAACAGCGGAGCATCAGATCTGGATTCACCCCCAAAAGGAACGAACAGATGCATTCCTGCCAGCCCATCAGATATGCATTAGCAGCCAACAGGTCATCTGAATACTGTGAATGCAAAGGTTGAGTGCTGAACGACTGTCAGGGTTACAGCTCAATGCCCAATTACAGGGCAGATGATCACATTTACATATGAGTATTTTAGTTACGCTCTGATTCAATGAGTAGCAATCAGCCCCCAGTGGGAGAGGCTACTGAATTATAAGGAGCCAAAAAAAGTAGTGCAATGGTTTGGACATTTTTAAAATGTGACTTTAAAACAACCCTACAAAAACAAGAATAGTGATATTAGAAAATGTCTTTCCTGCATTTTTACAAGTTTTAACTCTACACACAAATGCAGAATAATTGAACTGAAACTATCTATTGATTGTAAAATAGGGCAATTGATGAAGAAGCCTAAATTCACAGGTTCAAGCATCATGGGCATGCTTTTATGGTTGATTATTAATCTGGTAAATCCAATGTATTTAGATTGTTGGAAAGATGTATTTTTATCTGCAAGTTGTCTTTAATATGTTCTGTAATTATGCAGAGCAAATCATTAATACATTGAGTAATTGGTACATCTACAATAAATATTGATCATTGTGCAATAAATGAAATAATGGACAGAGACACACAGTTACAAACATTTCAGCTTCAGGACACAACGGACTAAAAGGGACCACAGAGATTCTCCTTCATTGTGATATTCAAACACAGAGAAAGACGCATTGAAGCAGATTGGAAGTCAGAGATTTAGTAGTAACAAAAGTAACAAAACTTGTCTAATCACCTAAATGTATCAAGTATTGCGGGCGGAGGGGCCAAGAAGACACTGTCCACCCACTGCTGGTTTAATTAAGAAGTGGTGCCTTTCCCTTGCAGTCGTGTGTGCGCGCGGGCAGAGGTGGGCTCGTAAATGCCTCGCGCTGGATTCCTGCCTTCTGATTGGCTCGTTCGGACGCGAGAGGCTGCGAGTGGCTGTAAAAAGGGAGCCGAGCGGAGTTGCACGTTTCTCTCGGCGCACATCTGCCGCTTTCCGAAGGATCCCGTCCGGTGACTCTTCAGCGTCCTCAGAACGATCCCGGGACCTTTTCCTCCGTGGACGCAACCCGCAACATTACAACGTGAGTGCGCGCCTTTGTTTTGTCTACTTTTTCCACGCTATTCTCATTCCTTATCACACTGATTGTGTAAGTGTTGTCTTGTTCTAAAATGGGGGTTTTCTATTTTTCTTGCAGGATCCGAGGTTTACAGATGAGAGGAGAGGAGATGGTGAGTTAGCTTTTTCTTTTTTTCTGCAATTTTTTCTAAGCAAAAGAAGTGAGGCGCTTTTATTTCCGACAGCGGACACTAATATTTGCGCACATGGATTCGAATTATAAATGAATAAACGACCAGTTCAGAGTGTGCCGACATCTGGCGAACACAATGCAGCAGCACTGCTGATCGGCCAGTGATGCTCGGATGCCTCCTTAGTGTGACTTTGTGGCTACAAACAGTTAAATCTGCAGCATGTGGAGGCATTTAACTGCTTGTCATGACCAGTTCAACTTCTTTAGATGATAAAATGTCGAGTTTTTCATATGTACCTGCATGATAGATTCATGCCTGTGTAATACCTTAAGGTACTTTTGGGTTCTTTCTCAAGTTCTTGCAACTTCTCACAGAGTTATGATGAAGAGCAGATGGGGGCAGGAGGTCTTGCTGCAGGGTCAAATAGTCCTAAATGGATTGTGTAGACTCAGAGCAGAGAGCTCATTTGTTACGTTGGCTTGTTTTGAATGTGACCTCTGTGCTTTTTATGAACTCCGTTTGTGCGAACACATATCACTTTGTCACGTTTGGTTACATTGCCGTTCTGAAATCAGATCAAATGAATCAAACAACTTTATACAATACGACATGAGCCTTTACATCCATGCAGTGTTGAGAGATCAGAATCGTCCAGACAAAGCAGCATTTACAAAGAACGCAGGACCTCATCCTTCTGCTGCTTCACGTCTCCCCTTAATCTCCCACTGTCACATGATCTCTTATGGCCCGTTTGAGTCTGAGAGTGAGCCACCGCCGCTCACTGGCTGATTCTGCCCAATCAGTACAGTGAGTCAGAAAGGAAACAGCAGTATTATATTCCTCACTGTGTCACTGGTGAATTTCAAAGGCAAACCCGCTGCACCCTTAAAGAGGCAGGACCCCTGAACCTTAATATGGATCCACAAGTCCCCGGCTACCGCTCGAGATACTACACATGTTCTTACTTTGATGCTGCAGTCGTAGAGAAACAGTTGGACATTAGTACAGCTCTCCCTGAAATAATATCTGTCTGGGTTTTCAGTTGAATCACGCCTGAGTCAATGAAAATAGGGCGTTCACTAATGCCGCTGGTGTGGTCCAGTGAATTAACTGACAGATCAATTTGCTTTGTGTTGAAATCGGTCTATAGTTGACGTGTTTTCAGCAAGTCGGCAGGCCTTTGACGTTCAAAACCAGAGTCTTTCATGGGTTGAAACCGACAGGCCCGAGCGTGCCCGCCAGCTCTGCGTTTACTCAACTCTCGTTATTAGCTGCGTCCACCAGAAAAGCTTAGAAACGGTCCGTCCTCGACCCACTGATGTGCCACATCGTGTGATATACCGACAACTTGTGTCTGACTCTCTCTCTCTCTCGCTCCCTTTTCTCCTCAGCTCTGCGACTGCTTACGGGAGCAGATGCAGTACATGATGAGGTCACTGCAAGACCTGAAACATCTGCGTAAAGCCTGCCCAGCTGCCAGACGCCCCCTCAGCACCCAGCTGCCAGCTGTAGCGCACCACTCTGCGTTGGCACGTGCCTGTCAGCAGCGAGCACTGCAGCGAGAGCATCGCGCTCGCCTGCGGATGTCCGATGCCAGCACGGCCAGCACTTACGACTCGGCGTGCTGCCTGGCGAGTCACCTCGAGGAGGATGAGGACAGCGTGAGCCGCCGGCTGGAGTCCCCCAGCAGTCAGAAAAGTTTTGAGTTTGACTCGGGTTACTCCGAGGCGTCGTGGCAGGACGAAGGGGTGGTTCTCAGGAGGACGCGCAATGTGCGGGTGTCATCTTCGGCCTGCCTGCGCACCAACAGAGCACCGAGTGGACGCATTCGACCCAAATCCACGTCCGACGCCTGCCTGGAGAGGTGGACGTCGTTTGAGGTCGGCGACCCGGAGGACTGGACCAACTCTCTGTTGACCAGAGGACGCAACCGCCAACCTCTGGTGCTGGGTGACAACAGCTTTGCAGACCTCATACAGAACTGGATGGACTTGCCAGATTGTCCCGAGCCCAAAGAGCTGAAACAAAGTTCAAGGAGTAGACAGGGAGGTTTCTTCGTCAACATGAGGAGGAAACTGGCTGGGTTTTCCAGGAGTGTGGAGGACAAGGTGAAGATGAGATCTACAGACCCTGATCACATTAACAGAACTGCAAATGCCCCAAAACGTCTGTCCTGTCCAGTGGTGGCGTCGACGCCAAAAGTCCCCTTTTTCCACCAGTCTTACTCCGGCATCAATGAGATTGACAATGATTTTTACCACTTTGCTGCCCTCCTGAAGTCCCGCAGCCGACAGCCCATAATCTGCCAAGACATCATTGGCCATGTGTGACAGAAAGCCACGTAGAGACTGGACAATCCTCAAAGTCACTTTGTTTTTTCACCTATTTTATGCTGTGACTAATGGAAATAAAGATGTTTCTCATAACTTAAACTCAACCTTTTTTTTATTATTATTTATGTCTTGCATGAGGAAATTTGTTTTGTTGATATCATTTTGAATTCCTGGAAGACACGCAACACGTTTTTTATTTTATTGAAATGAAACTGCCATTGTTTTCAGTAGAGCCTATAGCAGTCGGGCAGTGACTCCGGATAGCCAGATTAAAGCGAGCTTTTACTCGCGGTAAAGCAATGGAGTGTAGCTTAATTCGTCTTTATGAGAAGTGCCTCAAGGTTCGCAAATGTTGATGGTTGAGTGGTTCACAATTAAAAATACAAATTAGAAAACGCTATGTAACCGAGGAGCAGACTCGCAGTACTTCCAGGACTAATAAGGGCAGTCCAGATTTTTAAAACCATTTTAGATCATATCTTGGAGCGCTTTCGTTAGATACCAAGGGACTCAATGTTCTCCCCAAAAAAATGCTTCTCTTCTTACTCAACAAAAAGTTGAATCCTTCGGGGAGGCTATAAACGGGGCAACGAAGCTATTTACAGGCTCGAAACAGAGACTGTATCAACACAGAGCGCCGTGTGCCCGGTGAGCTCATTCCCCCGGTGTCCTTGCTGAGAGAGGTGAAGCAGCTGTTTGCAGATGGAGCGGAGGTTTACTTTTCCTTTTGCTTTATGAAGCATGACGTCTCACTAACAGGCCCTTGCTTCGTTTTAACGTGGCCCCCCTGCTGTTATTTTGGTCCCTCCACAAAGGTGGTGCCACCGCGCACATTGGTTAATGGTACCATCGGTTCAAGGCCCACCGGCGAGGCTAAAAAAACACACCAACGCAAAGTGAGTGACAGACACGCCAAGATAAGCTAATGATCACTTCACCTTTAGCTTCACACGCTCACGTTGGCCATCAATTCAGAGGAGAAATAGCTCAAAATAGGATAAAGATGAACTTTCCCAAAAAAAGAAAATGTTGATTCCCGTGCTGCACTGCAGCCGAGCCTCACCAATCAAGTCTGATACCGAGGGCATGGGAGGGTTACACAAGGGTTAATGGGTGCTGCTGCTTTTAATCTTATTACTTATGTCGGCTGGTGTTATGTCACTTATGACGTAACTATACCATTTGCACGGCAGTGGAAGTTATAAAATTGTGAGCCAACCCACAATAAAAACAGTGAATATCCTCGCAAAGAGACCTTGGAACAAACAATCTGCGTTCACCTTTTCCAGATGTATTTTCTGGCGCTACTGCTGATTCTTGCTTTTTTCTAGCACACGTTGGTTCCCAGTCGTCTGCAGCTGTTTAAGTGCATCAATACATCACCTTCCCCAGCTGACTGGAAATCTACCAACATATAGGTGTGTATGCCATTATCGGGTCTGGAATGTATTGCTTTCTTTCTGAGCACAGCAACATTCAAATATAAGGTTGGCTGTGAACAAGTGGGCGAATCTTATGCCAATCGTGTCTACATTCAGGGAAAGGGGGAGGTGGAAGCTACCAAGCAAACATTAGTTCGTACATGATACGTACATGCAGATTCTCTCTCCACGACCTTGAAAACGAGTCAAAGTGACCTCGTTCTACCTCATAACCTCACATTTAATTGAGGTGTGTGTGTGTGTGTGTGTGATGGAATAGCTGGGGGCCACCACCTTTATATCCCAAATGTAAACATTCCTGTTATAAGCTAATATGTTGTTTTAATAGGAAGCATTATCCTGTGATCCCGCTACTCATTCCAACCACGGTTAGAGGGACACTGTAGCATGGAGACAGACAACAGTTTGCCCAGCAGCACAGATGAATAAAATACCCTCCGTCTAAAGGATGAGCCATGGTTGCCACCCACAGTTTGGTTACAGCGAGTGAGATACTCTGGCAGATGTTAGTGCCAGTCACCATAAACACAAGATGATCAGAAGCAGATCTGCTGAGGCATCGCACACTTTCAGGGTGGCCCAGCCTGATGTAACGAACAAACTTACTGTTAATTAACAGCAGTCGGTGAGGATTTTCTATCTCCTGGTCATCATCGACAGTCCAGGGTGCTGTGAGCATGAACCCATCCTCACTAATCCCTCACTCCCATCACACATGTTGTGGCCTAATTATCCCTTCAGTAAACAGAAGGAGAAGACGGCTCACGCGCCCCTCATCTCTGTGATTTGGGTCTCCTGATATAAACAAGCTCTAATAGGTGCTACCTGTAAAACCCTGCTGTAACTGTCACAGAAAGGCACACTCAGGACTATTGCTTTTTAACGTATTAAAGGACCTTACATTTGTTACACAAGGTTCCTTGATTGAGCGCTGGGGGACTGTGGATGCTGATGTTTGCGCAGTTGTTCCAATCATTGTTTCAATGTGATGCAAACCGAGTGTGCGAAAGGCAAAGGTGCCCATGGGAGGTACAGTATATAGAGGTCATTGTGTTTCCATGTTAACTATTATAATAATAGTCATAAAAAATAGTATTTCACGCCTAATTGTCACATTCTACCAGTGTAAAACTCACCGACTGCACTGCAATGGTTGTTATTACCAATATCTAGAAATATATCTAGATGTCAGAATAAATGTTGGTTTTGTTTTTTATTTTGTTGAGAAGTCACGTTTCTTGTTTCTTGTTGCATCAGAGTGCTGCTGGATCTGATCATGCAGATCTACAACTGCCGACACACCTCCTGAAACCATTTTACTAGGTAAAGCGCTGAATTACGCAACACAGCAGCTCGGCATGCAGTTATTCTTCCAGAGAAAGCTGTTTCCACTGGAAAGAAAGAATACTGCAGACGCGTCCAACAAAACGTCTACAAAAAACACAAGTAAACAAAATGAATATACATGATTAACTTTACGTTCTGAATAAATTCCAGTTGAAGTTCCTGCGTAATTTGGAATTAAAGAGTTTTGTGTCGGGCCCAGTGGACAGCTGTTATTAACTCTGCATTTACAAGACAATGTTCATGAATACCTCATAAGGACGTTATTGTCCACCTCTGATCATGGGCCACTTTTCTGCGTACAACAATGTGTCCCTGTGCTGTAAATCCTGTTGAGATACAGGTGAATATGCTGATATGCCCTCGGTGTTATTTGTGTGTAAGCCCACTATTTTTGGGCCACAATTAATTTACACGGGCGGGCGCGCTGGGCCTTTTAGGCCGAGGGGTCCCACTATAACGGCCTACACAATCAAACAGAA